>NC_041382.1:557235924-557277929 GCF_002162155.2 Triticum dicoccoides
ATATATATATATATATATATATATATATATATATATATATATATATATATATATATATATCATGTTCTTTCCAACATGCTGAGCTTGCCAAAGGATAAAAGGAAAAAGGAAAGGTGAAGATCATCACGACTCTTGCATAAGGTAGAAGATAATAATAAAGGATAGGCCCTTCGCAGAGGGAAGCAGAGGTTGCCATGCGCTTTTATGGTTGGATATATAAAATCTCAATGCGAAAGAACGTCACTTTATATTGCCACTTGTGATATGAACCTTTATTATGCAGTTCATCGCTTTTATTACTTCCACATCACAAGATCGTATAAAGCTTATTCCTCCCACACCAATCAATCATACATATTTAGAGAAATTTTTATTGCTTTGCACCGATGACAAGTTACTTGAAGGATCTTACTCAATCCATAGGTAGATATGGTGGACTCTCATGGCAAAACTGGTTTAGGGATATTTGGAAGCACAAGTAGTATTTCTACTTGGTGCTGAGAATTTGGCTAGCATGAGGGGGAAAGGCAAGCTCAACGAGTTAGAGGAACCATGACACCATACTTTATCTCAGATATAAGAAAGACATAACTCATTACGTTGTCTTCCTTGTCCAACATCAACTCTTTAGCATGTCATATTTTAATGAGTGCTCCCAATCATAAAAGATGTCAATGATAATATATCTATATGTGAAAACCTCTCTTTCCTTATTACTTCCTATTAATTGCAACAATGACCAAAGCTATGTCTCCCAATTCCCAACAACTTTTAATCATCATACTCTTTCTATGTGAAGTCATTACTCTCAATAAGATCAATATGAACTTTTTGTTTCTTTTATTCTTTTTCTCTTTTCTTTTATTCACCCAAGATCATGGCAAAATAATCAAGCCCTTGACTCAACACTAATCTTTATTATATAACTCACGGACTCGATTACATAGAAAGATTATAAAGCAAAACTCAAAACTAGATCCTGCCATAAACTTTATTATACTAGATCAAGATTCTACTAATAGGATCGAACTAAGAAAAACGGTAAAGGTAGGAGTTGTGATTGTGATACGATACCGGGGCACCTCCCCCAAGCTTGGCAGTTGCCAAGGGGAGTGCCCATACCTAGATACTCAATTCTTCTTTGTTGGAGGAGAAGGTGGTGGTGACGGATAATCGCACATCGAGCATAAGAGGTCCTCCAGCTTGCGAATAATGCCCTTGAGTGCAACAATATGCTCCTTCAACAAAATATTTTCTTGTGTGAGATACTTGTTTTGAACACGAGCTAACTCAATCATCTTGAAAGCTTCAATCTCAGTTGGGGTAAGAAGGTTATGATCAATTTGAAGGGTGTCTTTTGCTGCTGGAGCTTAATCCTCCGTGGCCTTCTTGATCCTTTCATCCTTGTTGACCCTCATGGGTTCTTCCCTCTTTAGATCTATCTTCATTAGCCAAGCACCGTTTTCACCATTGTTGGAGGAGGGAGACGACATGATGCTTAGCCTGGAAAACCCTGACAGAAAATAGCTCGAAACAAGAACAGAGGAGGTTTGCGTGATACGGGAGTCAAAACCTTCGGGAGAATACATAATGGAATTTTGCCGACCAAAATACGTAACGTGCAAGAAAACAAAGTCCGGAAGGCACACGAGGCGCTCACGAGGTAGGGGGCGCGCCCACCACCCTCGTGGGGCCCTCGTGTCCTTCCCGGACTGCTACTTATTTTTCTATTTTTCTAAATATTCTAAAATGGAGAAATATTTCCTTAAAAATTGTTTTGGAGTCGGTTTACTTACCATACCACATACCTATTCCTTTTTCGGAGTCTGAAACGTTCCCGAAACTGTCCCTTATGTATTCCTCCGGGGTTATGGTTTCAATAATATTGGTTTCAACATTTATGGGATTACCTGAGATATAATGTTTAATTCTTTGACCATTTACCACCTTCGGATTTGTGCCCTCGAAGTTGTTGATTTTTATGGCACCGGAACGATAGACCTCTTCGATAACATACGGGCCTTCCCATTTAGAGAGAAGTTTTCCTTCAAAAAATCTTAAATGAGAGTTGTACAGCAATACATAATCACCTACTTTAAACTCACGCTTTTGTATCCTTTTGTCGTGCCATTTTTTAACTTTTTCTTTAAACAACTTGGCATTTTCATAAGCTTGGGTTCTCCATTCATCAAGTGAGCTAATATCAAATAACCTCTTCTCACCGGCAAGTTTAAAATCATAGTGAGTTCTTTAATAGCCCAGTATGCCTTATGTTCTAGTTCGAGAGGTAAGTGACATGATTTTCCATAAACCATTTTATACAGAGACATAACCATAGGATTTTTATATGCAGTTCTATAAGCCCATAATGCATCATCAAGTTTCTTAGACCAATTCTTTCTAGACCTATTAACAGTCTTTTGCAAAATTAATTTGAGCTCTCTATTGCTCAACTCTACTTTACCACTAGACTGTGGGTGATAAGGGGATGCAATTCTATGATTAACATCATATTTAGCAAGCATTTTACGGAAAGCACCATGAATAAAGTGTGAACCACCATCAGTCATTAAATATCTAGGGACTCCAAACCTCGGGAAAATAACTTCTTTAAGCATTTTAATAGAAGTGTTATGATCAGCACTACTAGTTGGAATAGCTTCTACCCACTTAGTAACGTAATCAACAACAACTAGAATATGTGTGTATCCATTAGAGGCAGGGAAAGGTCCCATATAATCAAAGCCCCAAACATCAAATGGTTCAATAACAAGTGAATAATTCATAGGCATTTCTTGACGTCTACTAATATTACCAATTCTTCGACATTCATCACAAGACAAGACAAACTTACGGGCATCCTTGAAGAGAGTAGGCCAATAAAAACCAGATTGCAATACCTTATGTTCAGTTCTATCTCCAGCGTGGTGTCCTCCATAAGACTCAGAATGACACTTGCGTAGGATCTGTTCCTGTTCATGCTCAGGTACACAACGCCTAATAACACCATCTACTCCTTCTTTATAAAGATGTGGGTCATCCCAAAAGTAATGTCTCAAGTCATAGAAAAACTTTTTCTTTTGCTGGTATGTGAAACTAGGTGGTATAAACTTAGCAACAATATAATTAGCATAATCAGGATACCATCGAGTACTACGAGAAGTACTTATAACATTTAATTGTTCATCAGGAAAGTCATCATTAATAGGTAGTGGGTCATCAAGAATATTTTCTAACCTAGACAGGTTGTCTGCAACGGGGTTCTCAGCTCCCTTTCTATCAACAATATGCAAATAAAATTATTGTAGCAAGAGAACCCATCTAATAAGTCTAGGTTTAGCATCTTTCTTTTCCATAAGATATTTAATAGCAGCATGATCAGTTTGAATAGTTACTTTAGAATCAACAATATAAGATCTGAACTTATCACAAGCAAATACAACTGCTAAAAGCTCTTTTTCAGTAGTAGCATAATTTCTTTGAGCATTGTCTAGAGTCTTACTAGCATAATGAATAACATTTAATTTCTTATCAACTCTTTGCCCTAGAACAACACCTACAGCATAATCACTAGCATCACACATAATTTCAAAGGGTAAGTTCCAATCAGGTGGCTGAACAACAGGTGCAGAGACTAATGCTTTCTTAAGTATTTCAAATGCTTCTACACTATCATCATCAAAGACAAATGGTATATCTTTTTGCAATAAATTAGTCAGAGGCCGAGAAATTTTTGATAAGTCCTTAATGAACCTCCTGTAAAATCCGGTGTGACCAAGGAAACTTCTTATACCTTTGATGTCCTTGGGACATGGCATCTTTTCAATAGCATCAACCTTGGCTTTATCAACTTCAATACCTCTTTCAGAAACTTTGTGCCCCAAGACAATACCTTCATTAACCATAAAGTGGCACATTTCCCAATTCAAGACAAGATTAGTTTCTTCACATCTCTGCAAAACTCGATCAAGATTGCTCAAGCAATCATCAAAAGAGGAACCATAGACGAAAAAGTCATCCATGAAAACCTCACAAATCTTTTCACAAAAGTCAGAGAATATAGCCATCATGCATCTCTGAAAGGTAGCAGGTGCATTACATAAACCAAAAGGCATACGTCTATAAGCAAAAGTACCAAAAGGGCAAGTAAAAGTAGTCTTTGATTGATCTTTAGCCGACACAGGTATTTGAGAGAAACTAGAATAACCATCTAGAAAGCAATAGTGTGTATGTTTGCATAATCTTTCTAGCATTTGATCAATAAAAGGTAAGGGGTAATGATCTTTCTTAGTAGCTTTATTTAATTTGCGGAAATCAATTACCATCCTATAACCTGTGATAATTCTTTGTGGAATCAATTCATCTTTATCATTAGGAACAACAGTAATACCTCCCTTCTTAGGGACACAATGGACAGGACTTACCCACTCACTATCAGCAACGGGATAGATTATACCTGCCTCCAGAAGCTTTAGTATTTCTTTTCTTACCACTTCTTTCATTTTAGGATTCAGACGTCGTTGAGGATCACGAACTGGTTTGGCATCTGCTTCCAAATTTATTTTATGTTGACATAGAGTGGGACTAATTCCCTTAAGATCATCAAGAGTATATCCAATAGCAGCACGATGCTTCTTCAGAGTTTTCAATAATCTTTCTTCTTCATGCTCTGAAAGGTTAGCACTAATAATAACAGGATATATCTTCTTTTCATCAAGATAAGCATATTTAAGATTATCAGGTAAATGTTTGAGCTCAAACATGGGATCACCCTTGGGTGGAGGTGGATCCCCTAAAATTTCAACAGGCAAGTTGTGATGCAGAATAGGTTCCTATTTAAAGAATACTTCATCTATTTCCCTTCTTTCATTCATGAACATATCATTTTCATGGTCTAGCAAATAGTGTTCTAAAGGGTCACTAGGAGGTACGTCAATAGAAGCAAGACCAATAATTTCATCCTTACTAGGCAATTCTTCCTCACCTTGTTGTTTACTAAATTTAGAGAAATTAAACTCATGAACCATATCATCCAAACCAACAGTAATAATATTCTTAGTGCAGTCTATGGTAGCATTGACAGTATTCAAGAAGGGTCTACCAAATATAATGGGACAAAAACTATCTTGTGGGGAACCAAGAACAAGAAAATCAGTAGGATATTTAGTTTTCCCACACAAGACTTCAACATCTCTAACAATTCCCATTGCTGAAATAGTATCTCTATTAGCAAGTTTAATAGTAACATCAATATCTTCTAACTCAACAGGTGCAATTTCATTCTTAATTTCTTCGTATAAAGTATGCGGTATAACACTAGCACTAGCACCCATATCACATAAGTCATGATAACAATGATCTCCTATTTTAACAGAAATAACAGGCACGCCTACCACAGGTCTATGTTTATCTTTAGCACAAGGTTTAGCAATTCTAGCAGTTTCACCTTCGAACTGAATAACATGTCCATCAATATTATCAGACAGGAGATCTTTAACAATAGCAATATTAGGTTCTACTTTAACTTGCTCAGGAGGTGTATAAGTTCTAATATTGCTTTTACGAACAACATTTGAAGCTTTAGCATGATCCTTTATTCTAACAGGGAAAGGTGGTTTCTCAATATAAGAAGTAGGAACAATAGGATCATTATAAGTGATAGTCTTTTCTTCAACTTTAATAGGTGCAGCTACTTTTACTTCTATGGGAGGATGATATTTAAACCACTTCTCCTTAGGGAGATCAACATAAGTAGCAAAAGATTCGCAGAAAGAAGCTACTATCTCAGAGTCAAGTCCATATTTAGTGCTAAACTTACGGAAAATATCGGTATCCATAAAAGATTTCACACAATCAAACTTAGGTGTCATACCTGACTCCTTACCTTCGTCGAGGTCCCAATATTCAGAGTTGCATTTAATTATATCCAATAAATTCCATCTGAATTCAATAGTCTTCATCATAAAAGAGCCAGCACAAGAAGTATCGAGCATGGTGTGATTGTTTTCAGAAAGCCGAGCATAAAAACTTTGCATAATTATTTCTCTCGAGAGCTCATGATTGGGGCATGAATATAACATTGATTTAAGCCTCCCCCAAGCTTGAGCGATGCTTTCTCCTTTGCGAGGCCAGAAATTATATATATAATTGCGATCACGATGAACAAGATGCATAGGGTAATACTTTTGATGAAATTCCAGCTTCAATCTTTTATAGTCCCATGATCTCATATCATCACATTGCCTATACCATACCAATGCGTCTCCCTTCAAAGATAAAGGGAAGACCTTCTTCTTAGCAACATCATCGGGTATACCTGCAAGCTTAAATAATCCACAAACTTCATCCACATATATTAAGTGCTCATCAGGATGCTTTGTTCCATCTCCTGTAAAAGGGTTATCTAGCAGTTTTTCTATCATACCCGAAGGATACTCATAAGGTATTTCATTTTCAATAGGTTCAGTAGGTTGAGGAGCAACTCTTTGCTCTACTGGACGGGGTGAAGATACCCCGAACAAGCCCCTCAGAGAATTACTTTCCATAGTAACAAGTGACAATAAATTTCAGCACACTATATAAATTTTTCCTTACCAAATTCCACCTACCAAAGGCGCTACACTCTCCGGCAACGGCGCCAGAAAAGAGTCTTGATGACCCACAAGTATAAGGGATCTATCGTAGTCCTTTCAATAAGTAAGAGTGTCGAACCCAACGAGGAGCAGAAGGAAATGATAAGTGGTTTTTAGCAAGGTATTTTCTGCAAGTACTGAAATAAGTGGTAACAGATAGTTTTGTGATAAGATAGGTTGTAACGAGCAACAAGTAACAAAAGTAAATAAAGTGCAGCAAGGTGGCCCAATCCTTTTGTAGCAAAGGACAAGCCGGAACAAACTCTTATAATAGGAAAAGCGCTCCCGAGGACACATGGGAATATCGTCAAGCTAGTTTTCATCACGTTCATATGATTCGCGTTCGATACTTTGATAATTTGATATGTGGGTGGACCGGTGCTTGGGTGCTGTTCTTACTTGAACAAGCATCTCACTTATTATTAACCTCTATTGCAAGCATCCGCAACTACAACAAAAGTATTAAGGTAAACCTAACCATAGCATGAAACATATGGATCCAAATCAGCCCCTTACGAAGCAACGCATAAACTAGGGTTTAAGATTCTATCACTCTAGCAACCCATAATCTACTTATTACTTCCCAATGCCTTCCTCTAGGCCCAAATAATGGTGAAGTGTTATGTAGTCGACGTTCACATAACACCACTAGAGGCTAGACAACATACATCTTATCAAAATATCAAACGAATACCAAATTCACATGACTACTCATAGCAAGACTTCTCCCTTGTCCTCAGGAACGAATGTAATTACTCACAAAGCATATTCATGTTCATAATCAGAGGGGTAATAATATGCATATAGGATCTGAACATATGATCTTCCACCAATTAAACCAACTAGCATCAACTACAAGGAGTAATCAACACTACTAGCAACCTAATAGCACCAATCCCGGACTTTGAGACAGGAATTGGATACAAGAGATGAACTAGGGTTTGGAGATGAGATGGTGCTGGTGAAGATGTTGATGGAGATTGCACTCTCCCGATGAGAGGAGCGTTGGTGATGACGATGGTGATGATTTCCCCCTCCGGGAGGGAAGTATCCCCGGCAGAACAGCTCTGCCGGAGCTCTAGATTGGATCCGCCAAGGTTCTGCCTCGTGGCGGCGGAGTCTCGTCCCGAAAAGTTCCTCTCTATTTTTTCTCATCGAAAGACCTCATATAGGAGAAGATGGGCATCAGAGAGCCACCAGGGGGCCCACGAGGTAGGGGGCGCGCCCTAGGGGGGGCGCCCCCCACCCTCGTGAGCAGGGTGTGGGCCCCCTGGCCTTCATCTTTGGCGTGGATTTTTCTTTATTTCTTTTAAGACGTTCCGTGGAGTTTCAGGGCTTTTGGAGTTGCGCAGAATAGGTCTCTAATATTTGCTCCTTATCCAGACCAGAATTCCAGCTGTCGGCATTCTCCCTCTTTATGTAAACCTTGTAAAATAAGAGAGAATAGCCATAAGTATTGTGACATAAAGTGAAATAACAGTCCATAATGCAATAAATATCGATATAAAAGCATGATGCAAAATGGACGTATCAGCCTCCTACCGGAAGGTTGCTAGCTGGGCCAGATCCAAGCCTGGATACCACGCCTTCATGAACTCCAGCGCCGTCTTGGCACCTACCCGAGCCGCGGCGCCCTTCCAAGCCTCAAAGCGGCTGACTGCTATCTCCAGCCAGTCGGCAGTCCGGCTGGGGGTGCGTGGGATCTGGGCATCCGGCCAGAGGGCGGTCAGCACCTAAGCCCCGACGTGCTGCAGGCGGCAGAGTATCTGATGAGCCGGCTGCAGGCGTGCCTGGACGGCGAGAAGCTGCTCGCTGAGAGTCCGGGGTGCGTTGGGCGCGATTTATGCACCGGCCCTTCTTCGCTCGTCGCGGTGTGCCTCGATGGCCTAGCTGACAGCAATGGATCGACCGAGAAAGAACTCTGCATAAGAAAAAAGGAGTCAGAAGTCGGCTCATACAATAGTCGGTGGCTGAACGAAAGGAAAAAACAACATGGCCTTCTCCTTCTCGGCCCAGTTCGAGCAAGAAGTCTTGAACTCGACCTGAAGGTTAGCTTCGCTCTCCTTCAACTTCTGGAGCTCCGCCTTGTGCCGCTCCACCTGATCCGCCACCTCTTTGGTCAGGCGGTCGCACTGCTTGGCTGCCTGACTGCGCTCCTGCTCCTTGGTGTGGAGCTCGGACTCAACCTCGCCCAGGCGCTTACGCAGATCTGCGGCAGCTTCTTCAAAGACAAAAAAACATCAACACCAAAGAAAAATAGTTGCTGGAAGATCCGGCCTGACTGCTCAGCAATCGGCCCGAATCTCGAGGGCTACACCTAGCGGGTGCGCTGACGTGCCCCCGTGAGGAAGAATATCAAGTACTTACTGCGGCTCTGGTTCAAGTCGGCGGTCCGCTTGGCTAGATCCTAGACTTGGGAGTTGTAGGCCGCCACACAGACGTTGTGATAATCTTGCAACAAAAGCGACAAAAGGAAAAGACAAGTCAGCACTCGGAACTAACTTGAAGTTCTGAGCCTCCTACTCAGTAGCCGGCCCGGAACTCGGAGGCTACACCCAGTGGGTGCGCTGGCGCGCCCCCGCGGAAGATTGCAAGGAACAAAAACAAAAGGCAAGAAGCAAGAAACCTACCCGGACGGCTGCTCGCGTTGCCAGGAACTCCTGCATATACTGCTGGAGGGCGGCGCCTTGGGCGTTAAAATGGGCCTAGACGTCTTGTGCAGCTAAGTTCAAGACACCTGTGCCGCCCCCAGACGTCCAACCCGGCGGGGCGGCACTGATGGCCTCGGTGTCAGGGGCCGACGAGCTGGCGGCCCTGATCTCCAATGGTCGTGGTGCTGAGACCGCCTTCTCCGGAGGCCGGCGCACCGGAGAGCAGGCCGCGGGAGTTGGACCCACCATCAGTTCGCCGCCAGACGGCGGCACCAGCGGCGCGTCGGCAGTCGGTGCATGCGGAGGCGCCTCCGCCTCCAAGACAACGGGGTCGCCCTCTCCCCTCCCCAAGGCCGACTAATCTGTGTTGGCCTCTCTTGTTGGTGCCTGATCCTCTGGCGCGGTCGGTTCCACGGGCTGCAGGCCCTTGGACTCCGGAGCCCGTCTGTGGGACGCTTCCTGTGCCTGCGCCTTGGCGGCCGCGTCCGCCTGTGCCCTGGCCGCTGCGTCAGCTTGGATCTTGGCTGGGGCATCAGCCTCTACTTGTGCCGCCTTGGACGCCTCCGCCTTCTCCCACTCCGCGGCCTCCCGCTCCTCGCACGTCTCCCGCACGTTCATCTCTGTTGCTTCCTCGAGGTCGGCGAGCAGCTCCATGCGACGGGGTTCTGCGGAGCCGCCTGCCGTCCCAATCACCGAGCCAGACGGGGCCCGTGAGAGAGAAAGAGGGGCCTTTCTCAAAAAGATAAGAAAAAGAGAAATAAGTGGTTTGCAAAGAGAAGAAAAGCAAACGCAATGGATAAACACAAAAAGGATCAAGACACTTACCCAGACACCAGTGGGAGCTGCTTTGGGGCCTTCTGGAGGAGGGCCGACTTGGCGGCAGCCTCGTGCCGCTTGGTCACGGTGGTCGAAGTCTTGGTCTTCTTGGGCCGGCTGCCGAACAACCCAGCGTCGGCCTGACGCTTCAGCGCGCCGGCTGGTGCAGTCGGCGCGGCTGAGGAGCTGGAGCCCGCCCTGTCGGCGCCATAGGTGCGGTGCGGCTCGTTGTCCTCCTCGTCATCATCCGACCAGTCCCCAAGGCCGCCTCCTAAGGAGCCGCCTACTCCATCACTGCCACCGCATGTGGCATCATCCTCCTCCTGGGCGGCCGCCCCCAAGTCGGGGTCGCCCATGTCAATCACTGACCGGTCCGCCACGTACTGGTGAACCGGGGCCACTGCGTCAGTGGCCGTATGGCCCGGGAAGCGCTGCACCAAGGCCGACTGGTCAGGCGGCAAGAGAGAACCTAGAGAAACAAAGGAAAAAAGGAATTAGAAGGCTTACCGGATGCGGCGGGTTGGCCCGGGTGTACGACGGCTTGCCGAACCGCCAGTCCGTCTCCGACAGCTTGCATTCGGAGAAGAAGTTCACCATGCAGACCACCTCCACGTCTGGCATCACCTTAGTGGACAGCCGGCAGGGATCCCGGTGCCCAATTATGTTGCTGATGATGTGGGGTCGAGCTTGAAGAGGAATCACTCGATGCCCCATGAAGGTGGCCAGCAGGTCCGAGGCCTTGAGGCCCTCCGACTCCATCATCTCGTGAAGCCGGGCGAGCGCGGTGGAGGAGGCGGCCAACAGGTTCTTTGGCCGGAATCGCAGTTGGTGCAGGGCTCGGCACGCGGGCCGGTTACGTAAGCCGGCAGGTTGACGTAGTCCCGCGACGAGCTGCCGTTCTCGACGTAGAAATACGATTTCTGCCACAGCGACGCAGGCTCCGCACTGGGCCACCTCGTTCTTGGCGGCGGTGCCGAGCTTGATGTAGAAGAGCTCTGCCCACAACTCGAGTGTGGGAAGCGTGCCGAGGTAGCCCTCGCACAAGGTGACGAAGCCGGAGAGCAGCACCACCATTTTTGGAGTGAGGTGGCGGGGATGCACTCCGTAGAATTCCATGAACGAGCGAAGGAACCCGCTCGTTGGAAGGACAAAGCCACGAAGGAAATGCGACCAGAAGACAACGCGCTCGCCGTCTTCCGGCGCCGGTGAGATCTCCTTTTCAGGGGGGACGCACACCTTGATGTGCAACGGATGAGGAAGCCACCGCGTCTGGCGGAGGAACTCCAAACGCCCGTCATGGACATTGGAGCCGTCCCAGTCGCCCGAGCGGCCGCTTTGCGCCATGAGCTCCAGGCTCGACGGCGGTGCGAGATGGCTGCGGCTCGAGGAGGACCGGCGACGACGGGCTGCGACAGCACTCCTACGAGAGGAAGGGGCACGGCGGCAGGGAGAAGGAGGAGAAGAATGAGACAAGGGGAGAGGAGGGCGCCCGTGTGCTCTGTCGCCCCCCTCCCCCCTACTTATAGCACCCTGGCGGGGCGGAGCCGAGGGGGCGAGACGTGGGGGTGCAGGATTAACTGCGCCCACATCCCCCATGACCCTGTGTTTACCACACCATAACAGCGCATATTAACCACGCCTGGGAAGTGCAATTGCCCGCCTCGGCCGCAGCGGATCCACGTGCGTGCCGAGGCCCTATAGTGGTGGGCCCAGGCCTGCGGCAACGTCCTATCGCGCGCGTGGGCTGGAAGGCCGGCCTGGCCCGTTGGCGCCGCGTGGTGGCCGAGGAGTGGGCGGCGTGCCCACCATCCGGCTGGCTCGGCACCCGGCCTCCCTCGCGACGATTTGAATTCTCCAGGCGGCCGACTGCTCCTAGCAGTCAGCATTATCAGAAGACGGACGAAGCAAGATTACCAGATCACTCGGAGTAGGAAGCTGCTGAGGCACCTCGATTCTCAGCCGTGGCACCTCACCAGCTTCGGGGACTACTGTCGGAGTAAATGACCACGGGTAGCCTCATCGGCTCCCTATGGTATTTCAAGACATTGGGACTAGCTGCACCCCTCATACCTCCTGGACGAATGGCTGGCTGGTCTAGGAGGCCGGCTGCTAGAAGGCGACAAAATACCAGAAGGCGGCTACGAGGCGGCCGGCTTCTAGCAGGCAGCCCCTCGTGCCCTTCAAGTTTGTGCCCACATAACTGCGACAAGATGGGGCATGGCTACAGTGCAACCTGCCACCCCCAAATCTAGGGCTAAATGCGGCTATAGTACGGGCGTACCCGGCGGGGTATTATAGCCATGCAGCCCATGACTCACCTACTACCTACGGAGCTATGCTCCCACGACGGCCTGTCGGTACAGCCCGCAGGCGGCGGGCCCTACCTGTCGGCAAGCCCCAGAAGGCGGCAAATCCCCAGCAGGCAGGAACTGGGGCAGGCCACCTCCTAGCAGGCGACCCTCTCCCCCCTCAAAGTATGTGCACCATTAACCAGAAGAGACGAGGAGTGGCTACAGTGAATGCCCACCAGGCGACAGTACTGTAGCCACGCTCCCCCCGATAAAGCATCCATCATCAGTAGCAAGGCTACAGTACAAAGCGATTAACCAGATCCACAGGCGGCGGGCGCGGCCTATCGGCCAAGTACACAACAGTCGGCGGGCCCCAGCAGCTGGGGGAGAAGCCGGCGTCAAGAGACACTAACGGTCGGGTCCTACACCCGGTCGAATTACCATTGTACCCCTGGGGTAGGCCTATATAAACCCCCTAGGTTTCCCCATGCAAGGGGTTCAGACCTCAGAGGTCACACACACACCCATATAGAGAGACGAGTAGGGCTAGCCTTGTTCTTCTTCCTCCTCTAGCAAAATAGCTCAAGGAGCAACTTGTAGCTACTCTATTTGATCATAGTCATCATGCGGAGACCCCGCAGAGCAAGACTAGGGGTGTTATCTCCACAGAGAGCCCCGGGTCTGGGTAAGATTCGCAGGCGTATGTCGTCTCGCTCACTCCTGCTTCTAGAGCCCAGCGACGTACTCTTGTCCCTCTCCATGATTAGCCACCCCCTGGCATATGTCGCTACACATCCCCGACAATCATATCTACTACATGATTCACGTTCGACCTTTCGGTCTCCAGTATTCCGAGGCCATGTCTGTACATGCTAGGCTCGTCAAGTTTAACCCGAGTATTCCGCATGTGCAAAACTGTCTTGCACCCGTTGTATGTGAACGTGGAGCTTATCACACCCGATCATTACGTGGTGTCTCAGCACGATGAACTGTCGTGCATACTCAGGGAGAACACTTATACCTTGAAATTTTGGTAAGGGGTCATCTTATAATGCTACTGCTGTACTAAGCAAAATAAGATGCATAAAAGACAAACATCACATGCAATCAAAATGTGTGACATGATATGGCCATCATCATCTTGTGCCTTTGATCTCCATCTCCAAAGCACCGTCATGATCTCCATCGTCATTGGCTTGACACTTTGATCTACATCGTAGCATCGTGGTCGTCTCGCCAACTATTGCTTCTACAACTATCGCTAATCCATCATAGCGTCGTGGTCGTCTCGCCAACTATTGCTTCTATAACTATCGCTAACGCATAGTGATAAAGTAAACAAATTACATGGCGTTTGCATTTCATACAATAAACCGACAACCATAAGGCTCCTGCCAGTTGCCGATAACTTCTACAAAACATGATCGTCTCATACAATACCGTATATCACATCATGTTTTGACCATATCACATCACAACATGCCCTGCAAAAACAAGTTAGACGTCCTCTAGTTTGTTGTTGCAAGTTTTACGTGGCTGCTACAGGCTTCTAGCAAGAACCGTTCTTACCTACGCATCAAAACCACAACGATGATTTATCAAGTTTGATGTTTTAACATGCAACAAGGACCGGCCGCAGTCAAATTCGATTCAACTAAACTTGGAGAAATAGACACCCGCCAGCCACCTTTATGCAAAAATAGTTGCATGTTTGTCGGCGGAACCGGTCTCATGAACGTGGTCATGTAAGGTTGGTCTGGTCCGCTTCATCCAACAATACCGCCGAATCAAAATAAGAAATTGGTGGTAAGTAGTATGACGATCACCTCCCACAACTCTTTGTGTTCTACTCGTGCATATCATCTACGCATAGACCTGGCTCTAATACCACTGTTGGGAAACGTCGCATGCAATTTCAGAAAATTCCTACGCTCACGTAAGATCTATCTAGGAGATGCATAGCAACGAGAGGGGGAGAGTGTGTCCACATAACCTCATAGATCGAAAGCGGAAGCATTTGACAACACGGTTGATGTAGTCGAACTTCTTCTTGTTCCGACCGATCAAGCACCGAACGTTTGGCACCTCCGAGTTCTGCACATGTTCAGCTCGATGACATCCCTCAAACTCTTGATCCAGCAAAGTGAAGAGGGAAAGATTCATCAGCACGACGGTGTGGTGACGGTGATGGTGAAGTGATCCACGCAGGGCTTCGCCTAAGCACTACGTGAATATGACCAGAAGCGTTAACTGTGGAGGGGGGCGCCGCACACGCCTAACAATTGTTGATCTGTGTTCTAGTGGTGCCCTCCCCTCATATATATATATATATATATATATATATATATATAGGTTGGAGGGGAGGAGAGGCAGCCAAGGGGGCGCCCCAAGTAGGAGGAATCCTACTTGGGCGCCTCCCTATTCGGCCTCCCCCCTTCCATATTCATCCGGGGGGAAGGAAGGAGTAGGGAGGAGAGAAGGAAGGGGGAGGCCGAATTTCTCCCCTTCCTTTATCTCTTCCCCTCTTTCCTCCCCCCTTATTTGGCTTACATGGGGCTGGTCTGTCCCCTTCTTGTCCCATTAGGCCCATGTAGTTGCCGGGGGGATGCCCGGAACCCCTTCAGGTGACCCGATATGTACCCGGTACCCCCAGAACAGTTCCGGTGTCCGAATATGATCGTCCTATATATGAATATTTACCTCTCAACCATTTAGAGACTCCTCATCATGTCCGTGATCTCATAGGGGACTCTGAACAACATTCGGTCACCAAATCACATAACTCATATAATACAAAATCGCCATCGAACGTTAAGCGTGCAGACCCTATGGGTTCGAGAACTATGTAGACATGACCGAGACACCTCTCCGGTCAATAACCAACAGTGGAACTTGGATGCTCATATTGGTTCCCACATTCCACGAAGATCTTTACCGGTCGTACCGTAATGACAACATACATTATTCCCTTTGTCATCGCTATATTACTTGCCCGAGATTCGATTGTCAGTATCTTCATACCTAGTTCAATATCGTTACCGACAAGTCTCTTTACTCGTTCAGTAATACATCTTCCTGCAACTAACTCATTAGTCACATTGCTTCCAAGGCTTATTATGATGTGAATTATTGAGAGGGCCCAAAGATACCTCTTCGATACTCGGAGTGACAAATCCTAATCTCAATCTATGCCAACCCAACAAACACCTTCAGAGATACCTGTAGAGCATCTTTATAATCGCCCAGTTATGTTGTGACATTTGATAGCACACAAGGTATTCCTCTGGTATCCGGGAGTTGCATAATCTCATAGTCAAAGGAATATGTATATGACATGAAGGAAGCAATAGCAATAAAACTGAATGATCAATATGCTAAGCTAACAGATGGGTCTTGTCCATCACATCATTCTCCTAATTATGTGATCCTGTTCATCAAATGACAACACATGTCTATGGTTAGGAAACTTAACCATCTTTGATTAACGAGCTAGTCTAGTAGAGGATTACTAGGGACACAGTGTTTTGTCTATGTATCCACACATATATCAAGTTTCCGGTTAATACAATTCTAGCATGAATAATACACATTTATCATGATACAAGGAAATATAAAATAACAACTTTATTATTGCCTCTAGGGCATATTTCCTTCAAAAAGTTGCAAAGATTGTTTGATAGTTTGTTTGATCGTAGAAATAAATGCAAGAACATAAATTCTAACGCAAGTGCAATGGTGCAGCAAGTGGCCAAATCCCTAATTGTGCTAAGGATAAGCCACTTACTTATAGGAATCAAATCGCTCTCAAGGACAGATGAGAATTTTACCAAGTTACTTTCATTTAGTTAGAGAAAAGGCATCGGTCGAGCCTGAGAGAGGTCTCGACCCTAGCCTGACTTTAAACTAACAAAGCCATCAACCGGACAGGATTATAGAGAAAAGAAAACAAGGTGGAGCAGAGATACATAGTGCTAAGAGGAACGATTCAAAGGCAACAACAGGCATTGTTGCCAACGACCACCGCACTACCAAACTAGCTAACCTAACTAAGGCTTCAGGAGGAGGGCAACACCAGGCTTGTATTGTGCCACTGACTGTAACCATACAGCCAAACAAGAGCAGCACAAGGTCTGTCTCTGCCGCCCCAAAGGGCCACAACCCTTTCACCTAGGCTCGACGCGTGTCGCACCGGTGGCCGATAGAGAGGTGCCACAAGAACCCAGACCAAGGTGCCGAGCAACTATAGTCAAACAGTAGAGGCGGACTCACAAGAACCGAAAAACGACCAATAGAGCACCATCATTGGTAGCCGCAGGATAGGACGTCGGCCTCGAGTCATCGAATGAAGGCAAAGACCCACAAAGAAGGCCGAAAAGGGGAAACACCATGTGGTGGTCAGGGATTGGAATCGCCAGAGCCCAAGGCTCCCACTTCATAGTGTACCGTCGGCGCCAGAAAAAGGGACACTGATCCCCTCGCACAACCGTCCCGGTGGCAGGAACCCTCCGCAATCGAGACCACATAGGTTGCCGCTGAGAAGACCAGGCCACCTCACACCATCACCAAGCCACCCACAGGTCCATCCCACATGAGCAATCCCCGGAAGACGCCTTCAGGAAGGAGCACGACACCAAATGATGCTGTTGTCGAGGCAAGAGAAGGGTAGATATTCATTTGTGCTTGAGGGAGGATGGGAGGGGGAAATACCACACCAAAGCCTCCAGGAAGGAAAACACGCCGGAAGGCGTCGCCTTTGGTGTGGCCGCTGCACCGGCCAGGGTTTCCCCAGAATCACGCCCAACCACCAGATCCGTCCGTTCGAACCCCTAAGACGACGACGTAAGCCACCAGGGGATGAAGCAAGCGTGGATCTGAGTAGATCAAGGTCGGGGACAGATCTTCTCTAGGACGCGCAAGCACACCCGCACGGGGTTGCCGCAATGCCAACAGCCGCCACCCCCCACCGCCCGCATGACCAGGGGCAGCCCGCCAGCACCTGTCGATACATCCTGCCGCACCGGCCACGCCGGGCACCACCCACCGAAGCCGCCGCCCGGGACGCTGGGGCGGTTGGGAATCGTTGCATCGAAAACAAAAAAAATTCTATGCACACGCAATGATCTATCCATGGAGATGCATAGAAACAAGGGGGGAGTGTGTCTATGTACCCTCGTAGACCGTAAGTGGAAGCGTTAAACAACGCAATTGATGTAGTTGAACTTCTTCGCGCTCCAACTGATAAAGTACCGAACGCACGGCACCTCCGCGTTCTGCACACGTTCATCTCGGTGACGTCCTCCGCCTTCTTGATCCAGCAAGACGGCGAGGTAGTAGATGAGTTCCAACAGCACGACGGCGTGGTGACGGTGATGGTGAAGTGATCTCCGCAGGGCTTCGCCTAAGCTCTACGAAAATATGACCGGGGTGCAAACGGTGGAGAGGGCGCCACACACGGATAATGGATTGATGTGCTTGTGCTAGGCGCCCCCTCCCACATATATATAGGCGGGGGGAGGAGGGAGCAGCCAGGAGGGTGCCCCAAGTAGGCTGAATCCTATTTAGGGTCCTCCCAAGGTGGCGCCCTCCTTTCCTTATTTGCCGGAGAAGAAAGGAAAGGGGGAAGAGAGAAGGAAGGGGAGGCCAAATCCTCCCCCCTTTCCTTCCCCACTTGGATGGCTGCCATGGCGGGTGCGCCAGCCCCTTGTGGGATGGTGTGCTCCCCTCTTGTGGCACAATAGGCCCAATACTCTCCCGGGGGTGACCGGACCACCTCCGGTACTCCGATGACTATCTGGTTTTCTCCGAAACACATCCGGTGTCCGAATACCATCGTACTATATATCAACTTTTACCTCTCGACCATTTCGAGCCTCCTCGTCATGTCCATGATCACATTTGGGACTCCGAAAAATATTTAGTCACCAAATCATATAACTCATATAACACTATATCGTCAACGAACGTTAAGCGTGTGGACCATACGGGTTCGAGAACTATGTAGACATGACCGAGACACCTCTCCGGTCAATAACCAATAGTGGAACCTGGATGCCATATTGGCTCCTACATATTCTACGAAGATCTTTGTCGGTCGAATTGTTATGACAACATACGTAATTCCCTTTGTCCATCGATATGTTACTTTCCCGAGATTCAATCATCGGTATCATTATACCTAGTTCAATATCGTTACCGGCAAGTCTCTTTACTCGTTCTGTAATACATCATCCTGCAACTAACTCATTACTCACTTTGCTTGCAAGGCTTCTTATGATGTGTATTACCGAGAGGGCCCAGAGATACCTCTCCGATACTCGGAGTGACAAATCCTAATCTCGATCTATGCCAACTCAACAAACACCTTCGGAGATACCTATAGAGCATCTTTATGACCACCTAGTTACGTTGTGATGTTTGATAGAACACAAGGTATTCCTCCGGTATCCGAGAGTTGCATAATCTTATAGTCGAAGGAATATGTATTTAACATGAAGAAAGCAATAGCAATAAAACTGAACGATCATTATGCTAAGCTAACGGATGGGTCTTTTCCATCACATCATTCTCCTAATGATGTGATCCTGTTATCAAATGACAACACATGTCCATGGTCAGGAAACTTTAACCATCTTTGATCAACGAGCTAGTCTAGTAGAGGCATACTAGGGACACGGTATCTGTTTATGTATTCACACATGTATTTAAGTTCCGATCAATACAATTCTAGCATGAATAATAAACCTTTATCATGAATAAGGAAATATAAAATAACAACTTTATTATTGCCTCTAGGGCATATTTCCTTCAGGGGCCCTCCACAAAATGGGTGCCGCTAGATCCCCGCTACCACCTTCATAGGTGTCGTGCGGCTGTGCCGACAAGAACCTCAAGTGGCGGTGGAGGGAAAGGAAAGGGAGGGGAGAGCGGAGGTGATCTAGGGTTCGCCCCCGAGTAGCCTCAGGGGAGGCGACGCGAGGGAGGGGCTAGTTCGTGCCAGGTCACTTTCATCTAGTTTCGTTGAGTTAATGTTCATTGCCTTGATAATTGTTGTGATGTGGAACTTATAATAGTGTGGTGTTCTTAGTTTAACAAATATCATACTTATGACTATACTCTCCATGTAAGGATACGAAAATACATAAGAGTAATGAATATAACATCTAACCATACCATTACACTTTGGGGTTCCGACAACCTCTAATGCAGAAGTTCATAAACTTAGAGTTTGGTAATTTTTTTCACTCCAACAACCCATCATATATAAACTAATCACACAATGCTCCCCTCTAATGTAACAACCTGGATTTTGACCCTTTTCTTTCTCTCAAAATTTCTTCGATTTATTTGGAGTTTGCAAGTTCCTTGGATTTATTGGGATTTTACCTTGACTTTTTATTTGAATGACTCGTTTGACTTAAAACTTGGAAGTGTGTTTTCTTTTCTTCCTACCTAATGGACCCCAGGCCTTTCAAAATCCAACAGAAACTCTAACAGTTTTGTCCAAGCCCATCCATAAAGTTTTCTTTATATTCTTTTCCATAAAAGGATATACCCTAGGAAGCATAGGTTGTGAAGCAACCTATATTTCTGCTACACCAAACAATTCCCATAATTCCTGTAGGTCAAATGAACACTAAAAATGCCCTCAAAAACTTGTAAGAAGTTTTCCAAGTAAGCACACCATCCAAACTTAGTGTCTGCCTTAACTTTTAGGTTTAGACAACAAGTACTTCGTTGCCTTCTTAAAAATTGCTGAAACTTAGCCTAGAGACCCACCCTAGTACCCAGACACTACACGCCAAAATTCACTCCCATTCCCCTCACCATTTCTCTTTGGCACATCACAAACAGCTTGCTAGTAGAAACAGTTTTGGCCCTGCACGCTCGAACTGATCCCCTTAGCACCAATTATTTGTCACCTAGCTACCCTACACTACATGCCCAACTCATTAGACAAGGTGCTAACCACCAACCCCTAGTGCCTTGGTGATCACGGGACTGGCATGCCAAGAGCCCGCTTTGCGCATCAGCCAATCCATGGCCGACCAAGCCCCGGCGCCACCGCCCGTCCCCAGCACACCCAGCCCCATAGACAACTATGTGCAACCCCTCTCGCAACCCAGCACCGTCCCCCGCCTCAAGCCCCCAGGTGCCCCTGAGGGCAGAACGCTACGCCGCCCGTGATCGTGTGCCGTTGTCTTCCCCCGCGACACGACCGGGCCCTCCCCTGAGCTTCCCTGGAACCCCACGCAACCCACATATGCGCGAGGCCAGCGCAGTGCCAGCTGCTCATGAGCTCACTCACCATGTGCCACAGTAGGCCATGGCCTCAGCCATAGCTATAAAAGCCCATACTCGCCTCCGCTTTCCTTCACACGACACCTCTCCCTCTCCCAATCAATCAGTGAGCCGCTGGAGCAAGGTCAGGAGGGCCTCCCATCGCTCGGGTAGTAGCTCCATTGCTCGAACCCCACAACCGCCAGCCCCGTCTGCTCCACCCCAGCCTCGGTGATAGCCACCCCTAGATGCCTCTCTCCACTTCGATGGCGATTGATACGTCCCAACGTATCTATAATTTTTTATTTTTCATGTTATTATATTAGCAATATTATGTGATTTATATGCAATTTTATGTCATTTTTGTGAACTAACCTATTAACCCAGTACCAGTTTCTATTTTTGCCTATTTTATTGTTTCGCAGAAAAATGGTACCAAATGAATTCCAAAGCGATGAAATTTTACGATGAATTATTCTGGACCAGAAGGGACCATAGAAGCTTCAGGAGGAGGCCAGAAGACATACGAGCGGGCCACAAGCTCACACGACCCGCTAGGGGCGCACCACCTAAGCTTGTGGGCCCCTTGTAGCTCTGTTTGCCCTAATTCCACTTTCATAAATTCACTAAAATCCCAAAACCATCAGAGTGAGACCCGAAACTATTATTCCGCCGCTGGAAGCCTCTATTCTTCTGTGATCTCATCTAGAGGCCTCCGTTGGTACTCTATCGGAGGGGGAATCAATCACGGTGGACTTCTACATCAACCTTGCTACACCTCCGATGATGTGAGAGTAGTTCACCACAGACCTATGGGTCCATAGTGATTAGCTAGATGGCTCTCTCTCTCCCTCTCTCTGATCTTCAATGCAATGTTCTCCTCAGAGTTCTATCGATGTAATCTTTTTTTGCGGTGTGTTTACTGGGATCCGATGAATTGTGAGTTTATGATCATATTATTCATTGGAAGTAATTGAGTATGTGTGATTGTTATAGCTATGTAATGCTTTCCGATCTGTGAGTTTTCTTTGGCCAAGTTGATGATTAGATCTACAGTGGAATTGGTGCATAGTGGTAGGTTCAATCTTGTGATGTCCTCACCTCGTGACAGAAGGGGTATTGAGTCACATATTTGTATTGTTGCTACTAAGGTAAAACGACGGGGTTCAATCATATAGCTTGGTTTTATTCTGTCTATATTATGTCATCATACTTCATGCATTACTCTGTTTGTCATGATCTTAATACCTAGAGAGGTAAGTCTAGAAGCACTCTCGAAGTGGAGTAATAGTACTAGATGCATGCAGGAGTCGATCTATTTGTCACAGATGTGATGCCTATGTACATGATCATGCCATGAATAACGTTATAACTATTCGCTTTTCTATCAATTGCCCAACAGCAATTTTTCTACCCACCGTATGCTATGTTCTCGAGAGAGATGACTCTAGTGAAAACTATGGCCCCTGGGTCTATTCACCATATTTACTAAAACCCTAAAATGCTCGCTACAATTTATTTACTTTTAGTTTCTTTTGCAATTTATACATCTATTCCTATAAGAATTAATCCTTGCAATTAACGAGTACAAGGGGAATGACAACCCTCTTACCCGCATTGGGTGCAAGTATTTTGTTTGTGTGTGTAGGTACTGCCAATCTTTTGTGTGCGTGAATCTTCTATTGGTTTGATAAACCTTTCTTCTCTACTGAGGGAAATGATATCCGCTACTATATTGCTTCTCTCTTCCTCGTCAAGGTGGAGCCGCCGTCCCCGTCGCGCCATCGCATGAAGCATGAGCCGGTGTCTCCATTCAGGCCGGTCATGGATGAGCCAGCCTCGCCCGGCGCAACCGTGGCATCTAGATCGGACGCTGTGTGAAGGATGAGTCGTCGTCGCCCTCGCACAACCGTGGCGTCCATATCGGACGCCGTGTCAAGGACGAGTCAGCGTCCCTGCCGCGCAAACGGTACGCCAGCAAGAGGCAGAGCGACTCCTCGGCGAGCAACAGGCAGCCGCCGGACAAGGCTATCGCGGCCCTCCGGCGCTGTTCTGCCGATGAAGGGACCACGACGACGACGACGGCATGAACGGAGACGACACTGCGCAGGGCAGGGCGCCCATGCGTACGAGGTGATCGTCCAGTATAGGGTTTATGTTTTTGTAGCTTTTTTGTTAAACTGTCGAAATATCGACTTTTTTATTTAAATTATAACCGAACTTGAGTGTTTTGTGTGCAAAATTGACGCAGAAGTAAGTGAAATGAAGTCAAATATACGCTAAAATAAAAGTGAACGGGCAAACAAGATTTTTATGATCTAGCGTGATGCCGAACCCCAACTTGGAACTATCGTAATCTTAACTAAAAAAGGAGTTAGTGCATAATCCACTTAGTACGATCCCGTATTAATTTATGCTCAAGCTTCACCGCGTCTCGGACGTGCACACAGCGGCACAGCGCAGAGCCCGGCGCCAGGCAGCACAGAAGAAACATCGTCTACACGTGCATGTGAGCCGAGCCACACATCCAATCCAAGGGTAACGAGGATGCGCAAAAATACTCAAACGGAGTGATGCAAAACTAGAGATCTTTGTTCAAAATTGCTTCATAATTTTTTTCGCAAAAAAATTTTGCTTCATAATTTCACGGCTGAGTTTGCCTGAAATCCACAACTTCTTGAAGGAAGAACTAGCAAAACCATATGTGCACCTCCTTCCTACGAAGTTCACCTACCATTACAATCTTGCTGCTGCTATTGAGTAAACGTCGCCGCGAGGAACATGTCCTCCTCGGTGCCGACCCAGCCGCAGCTACCGCAGCGCTCGACGCCACGGCAGCACTCGTTGACGCCGCCGAACTTCCTCGCTTGCACGGCCACGCGATCGGCCGCCGCTACGGCGTGGACGACCTTGACCTCCACGAGCAACTTGGGCGCCTTGCACCCGCCGCCCAGCTCCCGGCCCGCTGGCGAGAGTCTCAGCCAGCTCTCCTCCGACGCCGACTTCGCGCGCGCCGACAAGGCGAGCTCGGCCCGCGCCAGCACGCGCGACGACGGCCTCCCTGTTCCCAAGAACGCCGCGAGCCCGGACGACGACGGGCGCGGCCTCCACCGGAGCTCGAACGCGACCTTGCCCGGCGCGGCGACGGCCCCGGCGTTGCCCGCCAGCTGGAAGCGCACGCGCTCGCCCCAGAGCACGTCGTCGCCCCCGGCGCCGCACGGGACCTCGCGCGTGTCCACGCGGATCCGCCGCCTCCCGTCGCCCGCCGGGACGTAGTACCTCACAAAGAGGCCGCCCTCGAGCCGTGCCTCGACGCCGGCGACCCGGACGACCTTGACGTCGAACTCGAGGCTCGGCTGCCTCCACAGGGTCGCCATGCTTCTACTTCTCCTCAAGTGTCGAATTAAACTATGTACTCTATGTCTGATGATTGCTGAGCGAGCAGTGGGGTAACTGAGCTTGAACTGAGGCGCTTATATAGGACTTTGTTGGGTTGGGAGGCCGCAAGTGGAACTAGTTATGCATATCCAAGTGCTCAGTGGCGCGCCGGGGGTTCAAGGGGATATGCACGCAACGCAACGCATAGAGGATGCCGCATGGGAGCAGTCGCTTTAAGTCGCGACGGCAGCCATGCAAAACCACATGGCTGAAAATGAAACGGCCCTGGCTTTCCCGAGAGGAGCAAGCCGCGCGTGCCATTGGGAGTTGAATACTCTACCTTTTTTCGGGTGGGGTTGGAGCAAAGGAGGATCCTCCTGTCAGTTCTCAGGTGAACCGTCCAAGTAACCTGCTTCGGCTATCCTAGATAACGGTGCCGCTATCTACCAGAGCATCGCCGCTAGTTCGCGCTTGGACGTAAAAGTACTTGTGTCATAAACCAAAATGCGTCGTACAGCTGAGGAAGTTTTTTTTTAACATCAGTACACACAAGCACTCATATACACACGCATACACTTATCCCTACGAACGCACATACGCACATCCTATCCTTATGAGCACATTCGAATGACTGAGCCGATATATCATCTTGAGATTTACGAAGTAATCATAGGTGCCTCGTCGTCGACGGAAACGTCTCCTCCCACTGAATGTGCATCATCGGAAATCCTGAAATAAATCCAGAAATAAATGCGAGCACCAGGATTTGAACCTTGATGGACTGAAGATACCACAGCCCATCTAACCATCCAACCACAGATTGGTTCGCGCAGAGGAAGGTTTTGTATAGCGTGACACATAGCATGCTATGTGAAGAATTGAATTGGGGGATAAATGATGCAACTGAAGGCAGTAGAAGTGAAGGAGGCCCCGGAACTGGAAAAAAAACCTTGAATAAGTACGAGGACGAAGCATATCATCTAGTTTTCCTGAGGAATGGGGATGAACTCCTGAACGGTGTCCTGGCCAATGGCGATGAACCCCGGACACGCGTAAGCTACCTTTCTTGGTGGCAGGTACCCGGCACGGGAGATCCGATATAGCTGACCCTACCTGAAGGGGGCAAAGGCCAGAAGAGAAGAACATCCCAGAATAACCAAGGTGTGTCCAAAATTAAAGACCGATTCAGGGGCTATTGATCGTGTCCCGGCTAGGGGGTCTCTTAACAGGTCGTCTCCCGGTCTGGTGGCCTAGGCCGATGACCCCCATGTCAGTTTACCAGTGGGCCACATCGAAGCGACCCATGTCGTATGAAAGGAAGACTCCCGAAGACTTGTATACTCCAAGATGTTAGAAGTCATTTACAACCCGTTTTCTTTGTACGTCTAGGATGTAACCCTAGACACCCCCGGCCCGGTACCTATATAAACCGAGGGGTAGGGCTCGTAGAGAGAGACAACAATTTCAGGGTAGCTCGACTGTACTATACATACTCCATCCAAACGCAATAAAACACAAGTAGGACGTAGGGTTTTATCTCCTCTGAGAGCCCGAACCTAGGAAAAACTCATGTCTTTGTTACCATCATCTCAAGACCCTTAGTTCGGGACCTACTATTCGACATGTGCTGGATTTTGCTCTGAGTGTTCATATCATTCAAGTATTTCAATCTGTAAAGACAGAAGATGATATCTTGCCTTTGCATAAGAAAATAAACCTTTCCAAACGAATTTGTACCTTTTTGCACCAACATAAATACTATTGATCTCTTGCTTTTTCTGATTGAACCATGCTTAAAGATTGATGTTCTTTTTCGAGAGGAAGATAAGAACAAACAAGAAGTAAGAAAAATAACATAACAATGGCTTAATGAATCGCTTTTGCTCATCTGTTCTATATTTGTTTGTTCCTTCCCGTTTTCTATTGTTAATCGTCCCCACGTAACAGGTATCGGACCCCACACCAACAAGTATATCGACATGATATACAAATGCAGTATGTGTATACATAAGCCATCTCGTGAATATTGGCGCCGATCGATGGCGCTGGATCCGCGTGTCCCCGTACCTATATGCTATAAATTCTCTCTCCAAACGCCTCAACTGTTAAAAACTTATCATTATGCTTTTGCTTCCACCGTATTCATCGACGAAATATCGTGTGGATGTCATAATACTTTCCACCAAGCTATGCACCAGCGCAGATGATGACATGATAGGCCCATATTGCTCAAGCGGCCATGTATTTTTTATATGACACAAATACACAAAATAAAAAAGTTCAACTTGTAGTTTGTTATATACTACTTCAAATGTAAGATGTTTTGCAAGCTATGTTAGTAGCCCATAGTGTTTAGGCCCAGTTTAGAATAAAAGATTAAGGGAAGGGAGGTCACAAATGCTGAAATGGAGCTCTTCAGGGGCTCCTTAGATCTGTATGCAAGCAGACTAAAGTTAGTTGCACTGTGATTGTTACCTCTTGTGTTTTATAATGTACTGTACTACTGTGAAAAAAAGCACAAAAAAGTTAAATTCAAACGGATGCTAAAATAAACAAAAATTGACAGGGCAAACGGGATCTTTGTGATCTACTGTGATGCCAAACCCTACTTTAGTATCGTATATAGTCTTCTTAACTAAAAAAAAGGGCTAGTGCATGATCCACTTAGTTCGACCCCCGTCTTAATTTCCGTTGAAGCTTCACGGCTGCGCGCCGCGTCTCCGATGTGCACACCGCTCAGAGCCGCCTGAGCGCGGAAGAACAATCGTTGGCCCGGCGACGAGGAAGCGCAAAAATACCAGAACTGAATTTGGCATCTTGTTCAAAATTTGTTCATATTTCACGCCCGAGTTTGACTGAAATCGACAACTGCTTGCTGGAAGAGCTCTACTACGAAGTTCACCTACCATCACAATACTGGTACAGTGGTACTGCTATTGAGTAAACGTCGCCGCCAGGAACATGTCCTCCTCGGTCCCGACCCACCCGCAGCTGCCGCAGCGCTCGCCGCCACGGCAGCACTCGTTCACGCCGCCGAACTTCCTCGCCTGCACGACCACGCGATCGGCAGCCGCTACGCCGTGGAGGATCTTGACCTCGACGAGCAACTTGGGCGCCTTGCACCCGCCGCCCAGCTCCCGGCTCGCCGGCGAGAGTCTCAGCCAGCTCTCCGCCGACGCCGACAAAGCGAGCTCGGCCCGCGCCAGCACGCGCGACGACGGCCTCCCTGTCCCCAGGAACGCCGCGAGCCCGGACGACGATGGGCGCGGCCTCCACCGGAGCTCGAACGCGACCTTGCCCGGCGCGGCGACGGCCCCGGCGTTGCCCGCCAGCTGGAAGCGCACGCGCTCTCCCCAGAGCACGTCGTCGCCCCCGGCGCCGCACGGGACCTCGCGCGTGTCCACGCGGATCCGCCGCCTCCCGTCGCCGGCCGGGACGTAGTACCTCACAAAGAGGCTACCCTCGAGCCGCGCCTCTACGCCGGCCACCCTCACGACCTTGACGTCGAACTCCAGACTCGGCTGCCTGCGCAAGGTCGCCATGCTCCTCTCTCTCGAGTGTCGACAGGTGTCAAATTAAACTATGTGTTATATGCTGGTTGCTGAGCGAGCAGTGGGGTAGAC
The DNA here is from genome assembly GCF_002162155.2 of Triticum dicoccoides. Lineage (NCBI taxonomy): Eukaryota > Viridiplantae > Streptophyta > Magnoliopsida > Poales > Poaceae > Triticum > Triticum dicoccoides. Next base: position 557,263,593 of record NC_041382.1, read on the forward strand.
GAGCTTGAACTGAATCTTTCTTGGAAGGGGGCGCTTATATAGGGCTTTGCTGGGAGGCCGCAAGTGGAACTACTTATGCATATCCGAGTGCTCAGTGGCGCGCGCGGCCATCAAAGGAAGGGGTCAAGAGGATATGCACGCATAGTGCATAGAGGATGCCGCATGGGAGAAGTCGCTTTAGGTCGCCATGGCAGCCGTGCAAAACCACATGGCTGAAAATGAAACGGCCCTCGCTTTCCCGAGGGGAGCCAGCCGCCCGCGCGTGCCAGTGCGGGTGGGGGGTGAGGGCCGGGTGAACTCGAGTTACCCTTGGGCACGTCAAGGGCTGCCTGGCCATAGGCACGGCGCAAGAGTGGCGGGCGGGGGGCTGACGGGGATGGGCATGGTGACTGATCACGTTGATATCGGGTATAAACTACTACGTGTGCTGGAACGATCGGACGCAGCACATGCGTAACTAGATTGCTGATAGCTACCAGCCCCGCTGCACTCAGATTCTGGCTTCGTAGTTCTTGGGGCGCACTACAGTTTTTTATATTGAGTGTAAAAGTGGTAAAAGCCTCCGTGGTCTGAATCGGATTCAGATAACTAGGTTAGGATTAGGATCCTGTGATGCAGATCAGATTGTTAATTCCGCATGTGTCAATTGCTGTGCGGTTAATGTAAAGGATTGTTGGGGGTAAAGAACAGGTAGCTTAGTTCTAGTAGTATCGTTCTAATCCTTAGTTTCGACGATTGTAATAAGTTGATATACTGCCTCCATATTTCACATGTGTATGTTTGGCTATAGTCGGCAAAAGAAGATCCGTACCTAGAACCAGACGTGGGCTTTGCCACGCCGACGTTTATAGGATTTACTTGTTTGCTGTTTATTCAATTGCAGGCCCTTGCGTGTCATTATTTTCACCGGCGATGCTACAGGTACGGACTGTTTTTCACAGATTCAAAGCTACGGACGGAATTGTTATTGGATCTGTTTAGGACACATTTAGATGTGACATAACTGTGACATTCCTGTTGCTGCCTTCATATCTAGATGTGACATAACCTGATGTCAATTATATTTGTGGTCTAATTTTTTTTGTCCTAGCTTTTTTTTTGTTCTTTGTTGCTGTGACATCTTTAGAAAACATCTAGATGTAAATTAGACAAACCGATTGTTATTAGCTAGTTGGCTGGAGAGAGGGTCCACCCCTTGATTTCACGTCCATAAGATTGTTTTCGTAAACTCCGGCTGTAAGTCTATCATTTTTTTATTTTCAACATTTTGATAGGGGTGATAGTGGTGTGAGATCAATCGGAAGCGTGGACTTGGTTGAAGAGTCCACATTTTCACACGCGGGCAGCTGCCACTAGTTTGGCCCAAGAAACTCTACACGAATGGTGTTGCTCTACTTTGCATGTTTTACTTCATCTCTCCTTCAGAAATATCGGTTGCCTTGATTCTTAGGTGTGCGACAATGACTGCATGTCGATGCGTCCAACATTCACCGGCGACAAGAGACGGTGTATCTATTTTGAACGTCGCTATGAAGATCTTACCCTTAAACATGAACGTATTGGCACGTGAAAACATAGGTAGCACCCCACACTAAGGATGCAGAGTGGCGCCCGATATGCGCCGCTCCCTAGTCAAAATAGAATAGGTTAGTTGTAATTGCCCTGCTTACATTTAGTTCAGTTTGAACTAACCTCCAGTTTAAGCGGGACCTTTCGGGACGCCCGATCGCATCCCTACCCACACACAGTGATGAAACTGCGTGTGTAGCAAAATCTTGTTAAATCCTTGATAAATCATTGTTTGTTTTTCATGTTTGAATGAGAGACGGGCACCATCTAAAAAGAGTGAATCAATAACTACATTCCGCTCTTACCCCCTTCGCTTTTCTCTCTCCCTCGGTCTGTGAGGCGGCAACACAACGACACGCGGCTCAGAACACTCTGTATGGTACTCCCTCCATCCCAAAATGAGTATCTTAACTTTGTATTAAGTTTAAAACATTTATTTTGACATTTATTTTGGGACCGAGGAAGTATTTTATATTGAGCTAGACAACATCTACGCCAATTCGCATTGGCGAGTACGTGGTGATCATGACTTTTGTAACCAGCTGGCTCTTAAGCACGCAATACACAGGTCAACAAGCGGGTTTGACTGAATTTGTTTCCGTTAGAAGTTTGTTAGATCCTACTCAGAGTAGCTACATGCATACTTTGTTGTTTATCCGCGTGACACGGATGGTTTTCCTACCTTTGCCTGAACCCATGAAAACTCATATCCAAGTAAGATCTTCGTTATTTCGCTGCCAAATCTTGCAACTTCCATTTATAGGATCGAAACCATATGAGTTTTCATGTGTACTACTAGTTTGCATGCAGTTTAAAATAAAATTACCACTGAGTTCATTTTTTTTTCTCTTCTTTCCTAACAAATAAGTTACAGAAGCCTCGCTTGAAAGAATGCTACTCAGATACATCCATATATAGACAAATCTAAAACAAGAATTTTAAGATGGAGGTAATATTTATTTTTACACCCGCAATCCCTTACACCCGTTATTAAATTGGGTGTCCGTAAAATCCAGGTGGAAAGAAAACAGAGCATAGGAGATGTGTATTATTTTTCCAGGTGGAAGGTACAAAACGCCCGTTCTTCAGGATCTAAACAACCAACCAACCGAGATGCACGTAATAATTTTCCGCCTGTAATCGTCCAATCGCGCCCTGAGCCTTTTTGTGATACAAGCAAAGAAATTCTTGCGCGAGAATAAACATGTGATCGAATAGTTAGGCCTTATACAACGTAAGGTGCTTAGAAGAGGTGCTTGAAGAAATAAATCAAGCTTTTACCCAAAAAGATTTCTCCTGCTTTGTATTCCAAAGCAACCAACACCGATACATAGGAATGCTTGGGCGAGAAGCACAACAAGTCCAAAGAAAAGAAAAAGAACAAAGAAGAAGAAGAAGAAGAAGAAAGAAATGCCAACAACGGCAGCTCGACAAAGCGCGGATGACCCGCCACCGCTGCGCCCTTCGAAATTGACCCACCACAGACCCGTCCGACCCGCCGCGTACCAAGCAGCACCTCCAACAAAGGATGCGACGTCGACGACGCTGCTGCCCGGACGTGTCCTAGGGTTTCCCTCGGCACGCGAAAGGAAGTGGGGGATGGATACATCCGACACCCTCCAAGAAGGAATGGTGGCAACCGCAAGTGTCACCGCATCGGAGCCGGAAGAGAGCCGGCAAGGGATTTCTCCCGCACTCCAAACCCCACCGCCCAACTAGCCACCTCGCCGCCCACCAGCATGCGCCACCGCGGTCTTGACGCCACCCACGCCGCCTCACCGAGATCACCATCACAAGGCCAAGAGGATGGAGAGAGACGCACGAGGCAACAGGAGCAGCAGCACCGGAGCCACGCGGGAGGGGACTACCTCCACTGCCGTCGTGCGGGAGGCCCGAGTCTCCGGCACCGTCGCGGTCGCCGTCCGGACGTAGCAGCAGGGCATACCAGGCCACCCCTGGCCCGGCCAGGCCCGATTTGGTTCCGTAAAGCCCCGCCGGCCACGCTGCAGCAGGGCGGCACCAGCGCCGCCAGCATCCACCCGCCCATCGCCGCTCCCCGGCCTCCCAGAAGCCACACCGACGACCCTCCCCGCCGCCGTCTGGGCCGAGCGGGCGCTACCAGATCGCACCGCCGCACCGTCCCGCCGCCAACGGCAGCGCCGCCGCCCAGAAGATCCCCCGCCACCACGCCAGAGAGCACCGCCGCCGCGCCGGACAGTCGCCGCCTAGGAGCACCCCGCAGCGCCGCACCGCCCCGCGTCAGAGCGGCCAGCGAGGGGAAAGGCCAGTGGCCACCGCCGCCAGCGCCGCCCAGGCCAGGCCCGGCGCCGGACGCCAGCGACGGCGGCAAGGAGAGAGGGGGGAAGAGCTCGGGGAGGAGGCGCTGGAGGCACGACCGGTCGCCCGCGGGGCGATGCGGTCGCGAGAGTCGTCTGCCAACCAGGCTTTTCTATAGCACCGATGCTCATCTGTACAGGGCAGACACTTAATTAAGCGTCTCTCCTATAAAAATAGGCATTGACCCTTTAGAAAACTCGGTTTATTTCTTTGTAAGCATCTCGCTAAGCACGTAGCATTGTACAAGGCCTTACGAGGGATGTAAATGCCATGATATAAATTCTTATGTTTTTTCTCGCAACAAAAAATTCTTATGTTTTTCATATTCATGATCTTTTCATCCTGCAATCAAAGAGGCGAAGTGGCCCTTAAGCTTGCAAATCAAAGCTAATCAATCAGAGAACGTATCCCGTGCACCGAATGAACTTGTGCACCTGGTGCACCAAGGGTTCCTGGACCGTTGGATGGAGAATGGAGACACAAGATCTACCAGCAAGGTGGGCTACCAGTACATTTAAAAAGCGATCCTTGTACTACCGCTGAATTGAGCGTACTTGGGGCATCTCGGTGATTCCATTAAACAAATGGCATGGTAGTACTCCTATATATTCAGGCGTTGAATTTTTTTATGCCAAATATTTTGCATGAAGTTATGTATTCTGTATTTCTGTTGTGAAAGCGCAAGTTCTGTTGCTGCTTCAATAGTTTCACGTCAACCAATTTTCTCAGGTACTGTATCACTTTTTTTTTTGCGAAAACTAATGGTTTAAAGCCCGATCCATTCAAGCTACCTTGCTGTTGACACAAATGACTTGTTAATTCTTACTCCCTCGGTTCCAAATTAATTTAGTCAATTTTGTCTAAATACACATTTAGACACTAAAACATATTTATGCAGATAAAGTTGAGTCAATTAATTTGAAATGAGTATTAAGTATGTAAATTCTCCATCTCCAGTAGTGCACCTAGAATGTTGTTGAACATTTCTGTGTACTAAAAATAGTACTTATGCAATTTAAAGTGGATATAATTTGACTAGATAAGCTGCGTGGGATGAACTCGCGTTTTTCTGCTAGCATGTCATGCCAACAGTTGAATTTTTTTTTCTTCCAAAAGAGATGGGATCTGTAAGGAAGATAGCTAGCTCAGCAAGAAGTGACCCGCTTTGCTCCATGCATGCAGTAATAATACAAATATGCTAGGCGCCTTCTACAAATGTGCCCGTGGCGGGCTTGTAGGTACATCTTGTACCTTCCTTCTCCATCCAACGGCCCAGGAGCCATTGGTGCAGCAGGTGCACAAATTCATCCGGTGCACAGGATACACTCTCAATCATCCCAAGGATTTGACCCAACCGTGGTGCTCCGCCAGTGGCAGGAGAAAATGGTAGGGCACGCAAGCAACCTTCGATGGACGGTTGACAAAGCGAATGATAGTTCAGACTCAGACGGTTCACGAGTCAGCATTATTGCACGGCTTTTAGCTCCAGCCACCAGTCACGCGTCAATAATACTCGTTAGTGGTGTTCTTTACACCTGACACATTCCTTTCCTGACCCTATGGCGAGGACCTCGCAGAGTTGACCACAAAAAAGAGGGTCAGGTTGGCCTACAAAGAGTGCTTAGCGATCTGTGGATTAATGGCGGTCTACATCTCTTTCTCATGATCTGTAGCAGATCGGATCTACTACCAATAGCACAGAAAGTCCACAGCCAATCTTCGTCAAAACTCTGTACAAGCGCATCACATGAGGCACAATAATGGCCTCAATAATATCCGGTAGGTACATTGACGGACTCTATCCCTTACTGTTACAATGGATGATTTTATAGCCACGTACAAAAGATGGGATAGTATGAAGAAATGCAAATAGCAGTTTTAAGTAAAAAAAAGGAGGGGAGCAGAAGAATTCATTCTCTTGAAAAGAATAGTAGTATTACCAAGATGTATAAAATCAAACATGTTTCTCCAATTAGAACATCTTATTTGCAGCGTAACCATGTCAATGCCTGGAGGTGTGTCAGCTAGCAACTTGACTCTGCAACAGCACCTGATTTTGCTCGGTCATCTTCGATCATGGCTTTGATGTAGAATTCGCCTGCTTTGTAAGAGGACCGAACCATCGGACCAGATGCAACATAACGGAATCCCTGCCATTTAAAAACATGTCATTTTGTCAGCAATTCAAGCAATACGTACAATGCAGAGTAAGAGTATTGCGTGTCCTGAGCACTAAGAAAGATTCCGGGGAACCAAAAAGGATAACAGTAGCACTGATATAGATTATTATGATAAAGCAAGTTCCTAGATCTTCACGTCTCTAGCATAAGAAACCATGGTGGTTTACTAAACGGCAGAAGTGACAAGGGTGCACCATCCAGATTTGTTTATTTTTTCTTTGCGGATCATGATACTCGTTAACAACCAATAAAAAATACTAGGTACTAGACAATGCATTGTGGCTGAGTAAAGTGATTTATTGTGTGTATGTTGTGAAATTAGATTGATGGTTAATGTTACATTTGACACAGATAATATGTATAATAGCAAATCATGGTTGATAATAGATCTTTGCGTAATCAAAAATTGCAAGAACTCAAAGTACAAGATGTGGATGGAGCATACCATTTCAACACCAAGGGCGCGGTAGTTCTCGAAGGCTTCAGGTGTAATATACTCAGACACTGGCATATGTCGCTTTGACGGCCTCATGTACTGACCAAATGTAATGACATCAACACCAGCAGCTCGCACCTTTTCCATTGTGCTGATAACCTGATCGGGAGTCTCCCCACAACCCAGCATGACTGATGTCTTTGTGAGGGTGCCAGGAGGGGCATACTCCTTCGCCATTTTCAGAACATCCATTGATTGCTTAAAATTTGCACGGTGGTCTCGCACACTTCTTTGAAGCTCTTCCACCGTTTCAATATTGTGTGCAAAAACATGCAAACCGGAAGTTGCTACCTTTTCTACACAACTTCGATCTCCTTGGAAATCAGGTACTGTAAAATTATTTGTGTAAGGGCACAGTACATGGAATGCCTAATAGTAAAAGATAACAGCCGGTGTGTCAAAATAGAAAATACTCATGTTTATAATTTATAATACACACACATGTTGCAAGATTCGAACTTTGCAATGCTCAGAACATAATTACTCCCTCTGTTCCTAAATGTAAGTCTTTTTAGAGATTCCAATAAGGGACTACATACGGAGCAAAATGAGTGAATCTACGCTCTAAAATATGTCTATATACATCCGTATGTAGTTTGTATTGAAATCTCTAAAAAGACTTATATTTAGGAACGGAGGGAGTAGTTGACTATATAGGTGTAGCAACACAAAAGTGGCACCCATTAAAATCATACTTGAAAGTACATTCATTTATTAACGATTTTCTAATTATCAATATATATCACGAAAGGAATTAACAGCCAAAGTTCAATCAACGTGACCATGCCAGGTTAAATCACGCCTTACAAAAATAAACTGAGGGGATACTGAACAACTGACAACAGAACTAGGAGTATCCTCTTACCAAGCGCTTCAATAAGCATATCTGGCTTTAAAGTCTTCAACCTCTGTACTGTTTCAGCAAAATGGCCACTCCCCTGATCAGGTAAATCATCCCGATCCACACTTGTGATGACTATATATTCAAGGCCCCACGATGCAATAGCTTGCGCAACATTGGCAGGCTCATTAGGATCTGGTGGAGGAGGGGTTCGTGATGTCTTGACATTGCAAAATCTGCAAATTATCGACTTCTCAAATTCTAACAATATGTCATCTCTCAAAGGTGAGTCTTAACTAATACTCCCTCCGGCCCAAAATTCTTGTCTTAGATTTGTCTAGATACGGATGTATCTAACACTAAAACGTATCTAGATACATCCGTATTTAGACAAATCTAAGACAATAATTTTGGGACGGAGGGAGTACAATGGTAGAGTGCGATATGAGCAAAGAACTGGAATAAACTGTCGAACAAAACAATAATAAATCACTTCTGTACCTGGCAGGGCCACGTAAATACGAGGACACGGCTAAAAGAAATATGTTGCAACAATAACAACAGCTACTCTACTACTACTAAGCCTTTAGTTCCAAACAAGTTGGGGTAGGCTAGAGCTGAAACCCATAAGATCTCAAAACCAGCTCATGGTTCTGGCACGTGGATAGCTAACTTCCACGCGCCCTTGTCCATGGCTAGTTCTTTGGTGATATTCCAGCCCTTCAGATCTCTCTTTACAGACTCCTCCCATGTCAAATTTGGTCTACCCCGACCTCTCTTGACATTATCAGCACGCTTTAACCGTCCGCTATGCACCTGAGCTGTATATGTCCAAACCACCTTAGACGATGTTGGACGGGCTTCTCTTCAATCGGTGCTACCCCAACTCAATCATGTATATCATCATTCCGGACCCGGTCCTTTCCTGTGTGGCCACACATCCAACTCAACATGCGCATCTCCACTACACCTAATTGTTGAACATGTCACATTTTAGTCGGCCAATACTCAGCGCTATACAACATTGCAGGTCGAATCGCCATCCTATAGAACCTGCCTTTTAGTTTTTGTGGCACTCGTCACAGAGAATGCCAAAAGCTTGGCGCTACTTCATCCATCCGGCTTTGATTCGAGGGCTCACATCTTTATTGATATCACCATCCATCTGCAGCATTGACCCCAAATTTCGAAAGGTGTCCTTCTGAGGTACCACCTGCCCATCAAGGTCCTCCTCTTCGTGCCTAGTAGTACTGAAACCGCACCTCATGTACTCAGTTTTAGTTCTACTAAGCCGCCACTAAAACGAAATATGTTGCCAAAACAACAACAAAAATTAGCAGTTCCCCTGAAATGTACACCACAGGAACAATCCATTCTTATATCTGAAATTGCTACTCAAAGGAGACTCCAACAGAACTGGTTTGTAGCTTTGTCCACAGCCTACGCGACCAAAACCTTCGTCGATTTCAACATGGATTGCATACTTAATAGCACTTAATCCAGACAATAGAAGAAGAAAAGCTTTCTCCACTATTAATTTAGCATAAAATCAAGCATGGCACATCGTTATTAAGAAAGCTAATTATTACAGTCAACATCTGAGGATATTGTCTCACAATCATAGCACATAAACATTGAGAAGCCACACAAGGCCCTAAGGATACAGAGTGAAACAAACATTTAATTATGAGCACACCCATGACAATTGGCAATAGAATGAGAATTTTGTTTGGGACCCAAGCAATTCTGAAGAAGGAACTAGCTTGAAGGAAATCAAAACTCAAGCCAAGTGCAAAGAAGCACGAAATTTTCTACCCAAGACAGGACACATAAGAATGCTCCGGGTAAGCAGAAGATATAACAATGCATTTCACGCTGCTACCAGAGTACAAATTCAAAGTAAGAAATAAATGTTACTAAGGTCCTCCCCAACTACTGCAGATTTTTAATGGTACGATGAACATCAAATAGTTGCTTATTTTTTCAAACTCCCTCTCCTCGCTGCAAGCTCTCTGTAGTAACTGGTTTGCGGTATGATACAGGCTGGACGAATTCCATCGTGGTCCTTCCTCAACAAATTTCAAGATACTGGCAGGGACCAATGCCGATGCTTTATGTTGGCAAGGGTAGTTGGATCTTATAGGCTGTCAGAACAGGTCAGCACACCTCCTGCTCGCCTATTGTAACTCTAGTAATACCTGTAGAAACTCCCCGGCAGTGCAAGCACAATTGTGGGAATGACTGACTAGCCGAATCCAAAACCTTCATTTGTCTCATGAACAGAAAATAGCAACCTCTCCTAGAACTGTTCTTTGGTTGAGTACTCAGGCAAGTCTAGTTGGTTAAAGCAAATATAACATGTGAAGTTCACCATTTATAAAAGCTATTTATACATTGATTAAGCATCTGCTCTTGAGCTAAGCCGTTTCTGAATACAGTTCTCTATAGAATTGCTTCACATTAAGCATCTGCTCTTGCACAACAGCTAAAATCGAACGCTTCTTAAATTACTAGCAGCGTTAAAACATCCACATGATCTAGCAAAGGCAACTTAAATACACGATAACAACAACAACAACAACAACAAAGCCTTTAGTCCCAAACAAGTTGGGGTAGGCTAGAGGTGAAACCCATAAGATCTCGCAACCAACTCATGGCTCTGGCACATGGATAGCAAGCTTCCACGCACCCCTGTCCATAGCTAGCTCTTTGGTGATACTCCAATCCTTCAGGTCTCTCTTAACGGACTCCTCCCATGTCAAATTCGGTCTACCCCGCCCTCTCTTGACATTCTCCGCACGCTTTAGCCGTCCACTATGCACCGGAGCTTCTGGAGGCCTGCGCTGAATATGCCCAAACCATCTCAGACGATGTTGGACAAGCTTCTCTTCAATTGGTGCTACCCCAACTCTATCTCGTATATCATCATTCCGGACTCGATCCTTCCTCGTGTGGCCACACATCCATCTCAACATACGCATCTCCGCCACACCTAACTGTTGAACATGTCGCCTTTTAGTCGGCCAACACTCAACGCCATACAACATTGCGGGTCGAACCGCCGTCCTGTAGAACTTGCCTTTTAGCTTTTGTGGCACTCTCTTGTCACAGAGAATGCCAGAAGCTTGGCGCCACTTCATCCATCCGGCTTTGATTCGATGGTTCACATCTTCATCAATACCCCCATCCTCCTGCAGCATTGACCCCAGATACCGAAAGGTGTCCTTCTGAGGTACCACCTGGCCATCAAGGCTAACCTCCTCCTCACACCTAGTAGTACTGAAACCGCACATCATGTACTCGGTTTTAGTTCTACTAAGCCTAAACCCTTTCGATTCCAAGGTTTGTCTCCATAACTCTAACTTCCTATTTACCCCCGTCCGACTATCGTCAACTAGCACCACATCATCCGCAAAGAGCATACACCATGGGATATCTCCTTGTATATCCCTTGTGACCTCATCCATCACTAATGCAAAAAGATAAGGGCTCAAAGCTGACCCCTGATGCAGTCCTATCTTAATCGGGAAGTCATCAGTGTCGACATCACTTGTTCGAACACTTGTCACAACATTATCGTACATGTCCTTGATGAGGGTAATGTACTTTGCTGGGACTTTGTGTTTCTTCAAGGCCCACCACATGACATTCCGCGGTATCTTATCATAGGCCTTCTCCAAGTCAATGAACACCATATGCAAGTCCTTCTTTTGCTCCCTATATCTCTCCATAAGTTGTCGTACCAAGAAAATGGCTTCCATGGTCGACCTCCCAGGCATGAAACCAAACTGATTTTTGGTCACGCTTGTCATTCTTCTTAAGCGGTGCTCAATGACTCTCTCCCATAGCTTCATTGTATGGCTCATCAGCTTAATTCCACGGTAATTAGTACAACTTTGAACATCCCCCTTGTTCTTGAAGATTGGTACTAATATACTCCGTCTCCATTCTTCTGGCATCTTGTTTGCCCGAAAAATGAGGTTGAAAAGCTTGGTTAGCCATACTATCGCTATGTCCCCGAGACCTTTCCACACCTCAATGGGGATACAATCAGGGCCCATCGCCTTGCCTCCTTTCATCCTTTTTAAAGTCTCCTTGACCTCAGACTCCTGGATTCGCCGCACAAAACGCATGCTGGTCTCATCAAAGGAGTCGTCCAGTTCAATGGTAGAACTCTCATTCTCCCCATTGAACAGCTTGTCGAAGTACTCCCGCCATCTATGCTTAATCTCCTCGCCCTTCACCAAGAGTTGGCCTGCTCCGTCCTTGATGCATTTGACTTGGCCAATATCCCTCGTCTTCCTCTCTCGGATCTTGGCCATCTTATAGATGTCCCTTTCACCTTCCTTCGTGCCTAACCGTTGATAGAGGTCCTCATATGCCCGACCCCTTGCTTCACCAACAGCTCGCTTTGCGGCCTTCTTCGCCATCTTGTACTTCTCTATGTTGTCTGCAGTCCTATCCAGGTATAGGCGTTTGAAGCAACCTTTCTTCTCTTTAATCGCCTTCTGGACATCATCATTCCACCACCAGGTATCCTTATCTTCGCTTCTCCTTCCCTTGGACACTCCAAGCTCCTCCGAGGCCACCTTACGAATGCAAGTCGCCATCTTCGTCCACACATTGTTCGCATCTCCTCCTTCCTCCCAAGGGCCCTCCTTAATGACCCTCTCCTTGAACGCTAGAGCTACCTCCCCCTTGAGCTTCCACCACTTCGTTCTAGCGACTTTGGCACGCTTATCCCGCTGGACACGAATCCGAAAGCGGAAGTCAGCAACCACCAGCTTATGCTGGGGTACAACACTCTCTCCAGGTATCACCTTACAGTCTAGGCACGCACGGCTATCTTCTCTTCTCGAGAGGATGAAATCAATCTGGCTAGAGTGTTGGCCACTACTAAAAGTCACCAGATGTGATTCTCTCTTTCTAAAGAGGGTGTTAGCTACAATCATGTTGTAGGCTAGAGCAAAGCTTAAGACATCTTCTCCTTCTTGATTTCTGATGCCATAGCCAAAGCCCCCGTGCGCCCCTTCAACGTGTAGGGGCGGAGCTGGGGGGGACGAGCAGGGGCCTGCCCCCCCCCCCCCAACGATCGACAATTTTAGTAGCAGCGATGAGTAATTAACAACGAGATTAGATCAATATATGTACTCGGTCCCCCCTATACTCGAATCCTGGCTTCGCCACTGCCCACGTGGCCATTGAGGTCTCCTCCTATGAAGAGCTTCTCACCAATCGGTACACTCCTAACCATGTCTTCCAGGCCTTCCCAGAACTCCCTCTTGGTGTTCTCATTGTGGCCTACTTGTGGGGCATACGCGCTGATAACTTAAATACACGATAAGCTACAAAATCACACTATTTGCCCTCACAATCTCGCTGCTCATTCAAAACTATGCACCTACAAAAATCATGGAAATGATACCATATGGATCATCTAAACTAAAAGCCTATGCTTCTCCTAAAATACAAGGTTATCTAGGGCTTCCCTGTACACAGCCTAAACAACCTAAGCAGCTGTCCGCAGTGCCCAATACAGGCAATAGACGAAAAGGATTGATCTCTTTACCTGCATCCGCGCGTGCAGGTGTCACCGAGGATCATGATGGTGGCAGTGGCGGTGCCGGTCTCGCCGCCCGACCAGCACTCGCCGAGGTTGGGGCAGCGCGCCTCCTCGCAGACGGTGTGCAGCTTCAGCTCCCGCAGCTTGGCCTTGATGGCCGCGTACTTGGCCCCGCCGGGGATCGTCTCCTTCATCCACTTGGGCTTGGGCAGCGGCTTCTTCCGCGTCCCCACCTCCACCGAGTACGCGAAGTCCCCCAGTGACGGCGTCTCCGCCTGCAGCCGCCTCCGCATCTCCGCGAGCCGCCCCGCCGCGGGCGCGGCGAGGGGAGGGGACTGCGGGGTCGGGTCAAGGGTTTGGAGGAGGGACGGGGTGGAGGAGATGGAGCGGGAGGGGGCCTGGGACAGGGTTCTCGCCAGGGAGGCCGCCAGATGGCGGCGGCCGTGCATGGTTGCGGCCTGGAGGCGGTTGGTGGACCGGACCGGGGACGGGAGAGATGGGGAAGACGGTGGCGTTTGTTTGGTGCGGAGAGATCCCGATGAAGCGTAAATATCCAGAAGCCGCTTTCAGTAGCGAAGAGCGCCTTCTCATAATGGAGAATTGTTCATTTTATGCTTTTTTTTTCTTTTAAAAAAACATTCTATCTATTCGTTGTCTGTCATCGTAGTACAAACTACAAAGAACATCAGAAATAATAATTACAACCAGGTTCATGGACCACGTAGCAAAGACTACAAGTTGTGCAACGAGTCAAAAGAATGCCACCGTCATCACCCCTCCATCCCTAGAGCCAGGCAAACCTTATTGTAGTAGACAATCAGGAAGTCGTTGTGCTAAGGCCTCACAGGATTATCGCACCAGAACAGCAACCGTCATCGATGATGAGAAGTGTAGGTCGAAAGGATCAAACATGTAGACACACGACTGAAGACTAGATCCAAAAAGATCCACCAAAGATCAGCACCGATGACGGAGGCACACCACCACATGCCCTCCGACGACGCTAGAGCACCATTGGGGCGGGGATCGGACGTGGAAGACACTATTTCTACTAGGGACGATGTCGCCGACACACAACCTCAACCGAGACGTTAAACCAAACAAGAAGCAGGCAGGGGTCCCTCCCACCAGCGAGGGGCCGTGGTCCTCCACACCTCCACGGGCCAAAGACCATCGGAGGTGACGGCACCAACTGGAGAAGGGAAACCCTAATCGCCTGGGAAGTCGCTTCTTGGGGAGGAGGAAAAAATAATTTATACTTAGTGATTCATAGGATTTGGTTCATAAGAATTTTGGAGGATTCGGATTTTTTAAATCCTATATTGATTGTTCGATTTGTAAGATTAAACCA
>NC_041382.1:557278087-557293398 GCF_002162155.2 Triticum dicoccoides
AATTGAAGGATTTTTTATGAATGAAAACTTGTATTACTCAAACCACAAAGTTATTACAATCAGCATCAGCGATAGCTAGCTCGACTGCACTGGAAGGGGCAGTGTCCATCCAATTTAGGTTCTACTTTCTGATCTAGCAAAATTCGCTAAAAAGTTGATAACCTTATTTATGGGCTAACACGGGTAATACAAGTTTCACTGAGAGTCATAAGACGTCTAATTTCTTTGACGATGGACGAATAGATTGATTTTTCCTTATCTGGGTCTTGGATCATCTTGACAACTACAACTAGAGTCCAACTCGACAGACAAAGGGAGACTCGCTTCTCTTGAGAGCCATAGATAAGCCCTTCATACAAGCACACAACTCCGCCTCAAAGCTTTACAACATGAAAAAAGCTGCATCCATGAAGAAATAATGATGATCTCTTGATTGTCGCATAACATCATACCTGCCCCAATGCCATCCAAAGCAAAGAGCCATCATAATTCATCTTCATTCAACCAACATCTAGTGGCAACCAAGTAAGAATAGATTCCTCTGTCAGAAGTGGGCAAGAAATTTTTGCCATGCGATCATGGCTAATCACCATCTTCCCATTCCGAGGGTCAATGTTGGTGCCTCCTTTGAGTGCAATAAGAGAATCCCAATAGCTGACGAGGAACCTTCTAGAAGCATCCATCGGGAGTGGATGTTCGTGGTGTACTCTCATTGGGAATAAACCGGCAAAGTGATAACACCATAAGCAGCTTACTCCTCTCAATATCCTATAAAGATTCAAGGGCATGCAATAAACATTATTTACTTGTTATGTACCTCCTCGAGAGTCGGCAGCCTCCACACATCAGACATTGTATGCCAAACTTCACACGCCACAAGGCAGCAACAAAGTGGATGCAAATTGTCCTCAGGTTCTGACAACACTAACATGACATATACTTGAAACTTCCAGACCCCTCTTATGCTTATTCGTCCATGTAGGTAATGAGTCGGTTTCTACTCTCCAAGAAAAAATGCCGAACAACATGAGGCACTTCAGCAGACCAGATCACTTTCCACCAGGATCTACATCCATCAGGAGTCGAACTTGATGTTGTCGCACCATCTCTACTGACCTCTTCGAATGCAAGCCCATAGGCACTTTTAACAGAAAAAATCCCAAACTTTCCAGGACCCCATGCAAATGTATCCTCCTCTAATCTTAGTGAAGCCTTGATCTTAAGAATTTCATCAACATCACATGTCATGAAGTAGATTTTAGCAACTCTAGATTCTAGGAACCATTTTCATTCAAAAGTTCAGGGACAAAACGAATACGACAGCGCCCTTGAGAAGTCACGGGTTTGTATGAATGTGGGTAAGGTATCCAATTATCTCACTCTTATGCTAGTGCCATTGCCTATCCTCCAAACAAGGTCATTTTTATAAGATTGAGACCATAACTAATTGCTTGCCAAGAAGACGATGCATTACCAGAGAAGACCCTGTCTTCGAGCTTGCCATCTGGATAATGCCGGCTTTAAGCACTTGAGCACAAAGACTATCAGGCCTAACAATAAGGCGCCAAGCTTGACGAGCCAAAAGAGCTTGATTAGACAATCGGTAGTCATGGAAATCCACCTTTACTCTTAGGCTGAAGCAAATGATCCCATGCTTTCAAGTGTACTTTTCGGTGACCCTTTCGTGAATCCCAATAAAAGTTCCTAATTATCCTCGTGAGATCATCGCACACCAAAAAAGGAAGTTTGAATACGCCTATGATAAATGCAGCAAGGGTCTAGGTTATTGATTTTATCAAAACCTGTCTGCCAGCCTGTGCTAGGTGCCCATCACCAGTGGCGGCGCCAGCTCATAAATTTGTGGGGTCATATGGATTTTTTTTAGATTTTTTCTTCACGATGAACAGTAAATGAACAATAATTCTAGGCTATTTTCCAAAAAAGCCATGGGGTTGGCTGACCCCACAGCTTACACATAGAATCGCCGTTGCCCATCACCCTACTGAATCAACCTTTTGGTCAAACTTGCTTGTAGGTTTTGAAACTGTCCTTTCGACATGCGTCCTTACTGAGTAGGTAGACCTTAGGTACTTCTCTTCAAACACCGGCATGGTAACATTGAGAACTACCCTAACATCCTCCTGGATCGCCATAGGGCAAGAGCGGACAAACGCTGAGCATTTATTAAAGTTCAAACTTTGCCCCGTGGCATGACCGTAAAAATCCAGCACATCCTTCACTCTTAGCCTCTTACAGCCTAATCATGGGAGGCCTCAAAAAATAACGTGGTGCAGGATCGAAAGTATGTCTAGAGGGGGTGATTAGACTACTTGACCAAATAAAAATCTAGCCTTTTCCCAATTTTAGTTCTTGGTAGATTTTAGCAACATAGCACAAGTCAAGCAATCAACCTACACATGCAATTCTAAGAGTATAGCAGCGGAATGTAAAACAATTGCATATGAAGGTAAAGGGATGAGTTTGAGGGAGCAAACACAATGTTGACACGGAGATTTTTTATCCGTGGTTCCGATAGGTGGTGCTATCGTACATCCACGTCGATGGAGACTTCAACCCACGAAGGGTAACGGTTGCGCGAGTCCACGGAGGGCTCCACCCACGAAGGGTCCACGAAGAAGCAACCTTGTCTATCCCACCATGGCCGCCGCCCACGAAGGACTTGCCTCACTAGGGTAGATCTTCACGAAGTAGGCGATCTCCTTGCCCTTACAAACTCCTTGGTTCAACTCCACAATCTTGTCGGAGGCTCCCAAGTGACACCTAGCCAATCTAGGAGACACCACTCTCCAAGAAGTAAAAAATGGTGTGTTGATGATGAACTCCTTGCTCTTGTGCTTCAAATGATAGTCTCCCCAACATTCAACTCTCTCGCATAGGATTGGATTTGGTAGAAAGAAGATTTGAGCGGAAAGCAACTTGGGGAAGGCTAGAGATCAAGATTTATGTGGTTGGAATGGAATATCTTGACCTCAACGCAAGTGTAGGTGGTTCTCTCTCAGAAAATATGTATTGGAAGTGTAGGCATATTCTGATGGCTCTCTCCACGAATGAAGAGTGGGTGGAGGGGTATAAATAGCCTCCACACAAAATCTAACCGTTACACACAAATCACCAAACTCGGTGGGACCGAATCATGAAACTCGGTCAGACCGATTTAGTTCAAAATGTGAACGTTAGGATTCTTGGTGGGACCGACATGTCAACTCGGTGGGACCGATTTCGTTAGGGTTAGGGCATAACATAATCTCGGTGAGACCATACACAAACTCGATGAGACCGATTTTGGTAATGGACTAACAGAGAGTTGGTCGGGCAAACTCGGTGGGACCGATTCACTCATCTCGGTTGGACCGAAGTGTTACAAAAGGGAAATAGAGAGTTTACATTGCAATCTCGATGGGACCGATCGCTCATCTCGGTTTGACTAAAACATTACGAAGGGAAACGGAGAGATTACAATCCCATGTCGGTGAGACCGAGATCCCTATCGGTAAGACCGAAAAGACTAGGGTTTCTGGCAGTGGCTATGTCAACTGAACTCGGTGGCGCCGGATAGAAGAATCGGTGGGGCCGAGTTGGATATTTGGTGTGGGACATATGTGGATATGATAAAGTAGTGGAGGGTTTTGGAGCATATCACTAAGCATTTTGAGCAAGCACCTCATTAAGCAACACCTCATCCCTTCTTAATAGTATTGGATTTTCCTATAGACTCAATGTGATCTTGGATCACTAAAATAGAAAATGTAGAGTCTTGTGCTTTGAGCTTGAGCCAATCTTTTATCCTTAGCATTTTGAAGGGTCCACTTTTTAATCCATGCCATGCTAACCATTGAGCTTTCCTGAAATATTCATCTTGGAATAGCATTAGCTCAATGAGCTATATGTTATTAGGAATTACCAAAACCACCCAGGGATAGTTGCACTTTCAATCTCCCCCTTTTTGGTAATTAATGACAACATATAGATCAAAGCTTCGACAAATGATAAATAGTATTTGAAAAACATCGTCGCTTTGAGAAGTATGTGATAAGCAAGAGCTCCCCCTAAATTTGTGCATTATTTAAAATTTGCTTTTGAATGCAAATGCACAATCGATTAGGATTATGGGTTACTCTTCCATGTCACATACATCTTGGTGGAGCGCTCAAAATGATACAGATTAAAAGCATGCACTCATCACCAAGCAAATGAATGATCATATAAGGAATGTAAAGGATAGCATCATTCAACCAATCATTAATGTAGCATATGATCAACCACATGATCAACAAGTATCTCACAAGGACATAAAGTATCTCACACAAGCACTCAATAAAGAAGTTCAACCAAAATAGCAAGAGAGATTAACAAGAACACTCTCTCTCTCTCGAAGCATATGATCTATACATTTTTCTCCCCCTTTGGCAACAAGTTACCAAAAAGTTCAAAAATGCATAGTGCTAAACGACTCTCAGGCTTGATCTTTGAGAGGTGGTGTAGAGAGAACTCCAAGGATGAAGGCTTCCGATGAACATTATTATTAACATTATCACTAGTTTCAGGTTCATTACCAGATTATGTTTCAGCATCAGAGATAGAAATATCATTTGGATTCTCAGGTGTTTCAGTAATAGCTTCACTAGAAGCATGCAAAGTCCTATCATTTTTCTTTTTCTTCCTTTTAGAAGGACTAGGTGCATCTATATTATTTCTCTGAGAATCTTGCTCAATTCTCTTAGGGTGGCCTTCAGGATACAAAGGTTCCTGAGTCATTCTACCAGTTCTAGTAGCCATTCTAGGTGGTCTTTGGAAGCATTGGTTAGTCCATTATAAAAGATATCAAGTATTTCATTTTTCTTAAGAGGATGATCAGGCAAAGCATTAAGTAATTTGAGAAGCCTCCACCAAGCTTGTGGGAGAATCTCTTCTTCAATTTGCACGAAATTATATATGTCCCTTAAAGCAGCTTGTTTCTTATGAGCAGGGAAATTTTTAGCAGAGAAGTAATAAATCATATCCTAGGGACTACGCACACAACCATGATCAAGAGAATTAAACCATATCTCAGCATCACCATTTAATGAGAACGGAAATATTTTAAGGATATAAAAGTAGCAAGTTCTCTCATCATTAGTGAACAGGGTAGCTATATCATTTAATTTAGTAAGATGTGCGGCAACAGTTTCAGATTCATAGCCATGAAAAGGATCAGATTCAACCAAAGTAATTATATCAGGATCAACAGAGAATTCATAATCCTTATCAGTAACACAGATATGTGAAGTAGCAAAAGCAGGGTCAGGTTTCATTCTAGCATTTAGAGATTGCTGATTCCATTTAGCTAATAACCTCTTAAGTTCGTACCTATCTTTGCAAGCTAAAATAGCTAAAGAAGCTTCTTTATCAAAAACATAACCCTCAGGAATAACAGGCAAGTCTTCATCATCAATTTCATCAGTATTATCAGATTCAATATTTTCATTCTCTCTAGCCCTAGCAAGTTGTTCATCCAGAAATTCACCAAGTGGCACAGTAGTATCAAGCATAGAAGTAGTTTCATCATAAGTATCATGCATAGCAGAAGTGACATCATCAATAACACGCGACATATCAGAACGAATAGCAGAAGCAGGTTTAGGTGTCGCAAGCTTACTCATAACAGAAGGTGAATCAAGTGCAGAGCTAGATGGTAGTTCCTTACCTCCCCTCATAGTTGAGGGATAAATCTTGGTTTTTGGATCTCTCAAGTTCTTCATAATGATAAGCATATATAAATCCCAAGTGACTCAAAGAATAGAGCTATGCTCCCCGGCAATGGCGCCAGAAAATAGTCTTGATAATCCACAAGTATAGGGGATCGCAACAGTTTTCGAGGGTAGAGTATTCAACCCAAATTTATTGATTCGACACAAGGGGAGCCAAAGAATACTCTCAAGTATTAGCAGCTGAGTTGTCAATTCAACCACACCTGGAAACTTAATATCTGCAGCAAAGTGCTTAGTAGCAAAGTAATATGATAGTAGTGGTAATGGTAGCAAAAGTAATGTTTTTGGTATTTTGTAGTGATGATAGCAATAGCAACGGAAAAGTAAATAAGCGAAGAACAATATATGGAAAGCTCATAGGCAATGGATCAGTGATGGAGAATTATGCCGGATGTGGTTCATCATGTAACAGTCATAACCTAGGGTGACACAGAACTAGCTCCAGTTCATTGATATAATGTAGGCATGTATTCCGAATATAGTCATATGTGCTTATGGAAAAGAACTTGCATGGCATCTTTTGTCCTACCCTCCTGTGGCAGGGGGGTCCTTACGGAAACTAAGGGATATTAAGGCCTCCTTTTAATAGAGTACCGGAACAAAGCATTAACACATAGTGAATACATGAACTCGTCAAACTACGGTCATCACCGGTAAGTATCCCGATTATTGTCACTCCGGGGTTAACGGATCATAACACATAATAGGTGACTATAGACTTGCAAGATAGGATCTAGAACTCTCATATATTGATGAAAACATAATAGGTTCAGATCTGAAATCATGGCACTCGGGCCCTAGTGACAAGCATTAAGCATAGCAAAGTCATAGCAACATCAATCTCAGAACATAGTGGATACTAGGGATCAAACCCTAACAAAACTAACTCAATTACATGATAAATCTCATCCAACCAATCACCGTCCAGCAAGCCTACGATGGAATTACTCACGCACGGCGGTGAGCATCATGAAATTGGTGATGGGGGAAGGTTGATGATGATGATGGCGACGGATTCCCCTCTCTGGAGCCCCGAACGGACTCCAGATCAGCCCTCCCGAGAGGTTTTTGGGCTTGGCAGCGGCTCCGTATCGTAAAACGTGATGAATCCTTCTCTCTGATTTTTTTCTCCCCGAAACAAAATATATAGAGTTGGAGTTGGAGTCGGAGGAGCTCCAGGGGGCCCACGAGGTAGGGGCGCACCCCCACCCTCATGGGCAGGTGGTGGGCCCCCTGGCCTTCATCTTTTGCAGGTATTTTTTATATTTTCCAAAAAGTTGCTCCGTGAAGATTCAGGTCATTCCAAGAACTTTTGTTTCTGCACATAAATAGCACCATGGTAATTCTACTGAAAACAGCGTCAGTCCGGGTTAGTTCCATTCAATTCATGCAAGTTAGAGTCTAAAACAAGGGCAAAAGTGTTTGGAAAAGTAGATACGACGGAGATGTATCAGGGATCGACAATGGTGGATCGGGCCCCAGAGGACGACGGGACACCTCGGCGGCCACCTCATCGGCGTCGGGCAAAAAGGCCGCGATAAACCTCTTTTTGGCCATTGGCTACTCGAGCTCCCCGGCACACAGGCAGAGGTTGTGGATGGAGGCGCCGGCGATGGCGGCGACCTACCAATGGTTTAGAGGGTTGGGTGTGTCTGTGTGAGCGGAGGTTGTGTTTGAGGAAATTCTGCGGCAACTGAAAATTTTACTAGGCGGGAGTAACAAGGTGGGGCTACTGAAAATTTGGATCAAGGGAGAGCAGATATTTATGAGATTGCGAGGGATGCAGAGGCGGGTGTAAAATGTTGGGGCTACTGACAATTTGAATCAAGGGACTGAAGCAGAGCGGGAGTAACAGACATCGCACACGGTCCGCACATACTAATCGTGTGCTGATGACCCACAAGTATAGGGGATCTATCATAGTCCTTTCGATAAGTAAAAGTGTCGAACCCAACGAGGAGCAGAAGGAAATGATAAGCGGTTTTCAGCAAGGTATTCTCTGCAAGTACTAAAATAAGTGGTAACAGACAGTTTTGTGATAAGATAGGTTGTAACGGGCAACAAGTAACAAAAGTAAATAAAGTGCAGCAAGGTGGCCCAATCCTTTTGTAGCAAAGGACAAGCCGGAACAGACTCTTATAATAGGAAAAGCGCTCCCGAGGACGCATGGGAATATCGTCAAGCTAGTTTTCATCACGTTCATACGATTCGCGTTTGATACTTTGATAATTTGATATGTGGGTGGACCGGTGCTTGGGTGTTGTTCTTACTTGAACAAGCATCCCACTTATGATTAACCTCTATTGCAAGCATCCGCAACTACAAAAAAAGTACTAAGGTAAACCTAACCATAGCATGAAACATGTGGGTCCAAATCAGCCCCTTACGAAGCAACGCATAAACTAGGGTTTAAGCTTTTGTCACTCTAGCAACTCATCATCTACTTATTACTTCCCAATGCCTTCCTCTAGGCCCAAATAATGGTGAAGTGTTATGTAGTCGACGTTCACATAACACCACTAGAGGCTAGACAACATACATCTTATCAAAATATCAAACGAATACCAAATTCACATGACTACTCATAGCTAGACTTCTCCCTTGTCCTCAGGAACAAACGTAATTACTCACAAAGCATATTCATGTTCATAATCAGAGGGGTAATAATATGCATATAGGATCTGAACATATGATCTTCCACCAAATAAACCAACTAGCATCAACTAAAAGGAGTAATCAACACTACTAGCAACCTACTAGCACCAATCCCGGACTTTGAGACAAGAATTGGATACAAGAGATGAACTAGGGTTTGGAGATGAGATGGTGCTGGTGAAGATGTTGACGGAGATTGCCCTCTCCCAATGAGAGGAGCGTTGGTGATGACGATGGTGATGATTTCCCCTCCCGGAGGGAAGTTTCCCCGGCAGAACAGCTCTGCCGGAGCTCTAGATTGGATCCACCAAGGTTCCGCCTCGTGGCGGCGGAGTCTCGTCCCAAAAAGTTCCCTTTTATTTTTTTCTCATCGAAAGACCTCATATAGGAGAAGATGGACGTCGGAGAGCCACTAGGGGCCCACGAGGTAGGGGGGCGCGCCCTGGGGGGGGGCACCCCCCACCCTCATGAGCAGGGTGTGGGCCCCTGGCCTTCATCTTTGGCGAGGATTTTTCTTTATTTATTTTAAGATGTTCCGTGGAGTTTCAGGACTTTTGGAGTTGCACAGAATAGGTCTCTAATATTTGCTCTTTTTCCAGCCCAGAATTCTAGCTGCCGACATTCTCCCTCCTTATGTAAACCTTGTAAAATAAGAGAGAATAGCCATAAGTATTGTGACATAAAGTGAAATAATTGTCCATAATGCAATAAATATCGATATAAAAGCATGATGCAAAATGGACGTATCATGTGCTATCAAACATTAAAACCATCCAGGCGGTAGATATTTTTGAGATTGCGAGGGATGCAGAGGCGGGAGTTTTGGGGGAGCGAGCTAGTGTGCTTGACACGCCGGCTGTGGACTGTAGCCAACTCACCTTCTCGCGTAAGCCATAGGCGTACTATACACCGACGGTGCTCCAAGATATTTTGTACTACATCTCACACGGTTGGTGATAATAAACTATGTGGGATCTACTTGATTTGAATTACAAAATGAGGTCATAGCGGCAATGGACGCTGTTGGAATTGCTACACCTTTGATCTACAGTGAACATGCAACTATATGTGTGTTGTAAAAGAATTGGAATTATTCAGGGTTCGTTTGGACACTTCATACATTAAACTGGTTTTCTAGCCATTTCAGGTGCACAATTCAAAATTAAACTACATGCACATGCTCCGGTGCATACAAATTGGTTGAAAAATCAAATTTGTGTCCTGTGCATGCTTAGGTCCCATGCAAGAAATGGGAATGAATTTTTCGGGGTTCGTTTGGCCTTTTTTATATATTAACTGGGTTTTCTAGGCATTTTATGTGCATGATTCAAATTTGAACTACAAGCACATGCTCCAATGCACTAAAGTTGGTTGAAAAATCACATGTGTGTCCTTGGGTGAATTTCTAGGTCCCATGCAAGAGATGGGAATGGATTTCAAACACCAGGGAACTGTTGATTGCCGGCAAAACGTTGAGATACCTGGTTTTTAAATTCTAGTAAATCCAAAACTCGTCTGAAATTCATGAAACTTGGCATGCTATCATGGAGCGGCATCAACATGCCGTGGTGAAAATTTTGTCCCATTGGGGGCAGGTTTGGGTATAAGCTTCTCACAAACCAGAGCTTCTCACAACAAGCATGATGGTTTCGATAGGGAAAGTACCACCTTTGGGGACGGGACGATGTCCGTTTCCTCTTATTGCTTTCAAAAAATTTCTAGTGTCAACATAGAATAACATGAGTGTTATGTTCAATCTTGGAATTTTTCGGGGTTCGTTTGGCTTTTTTTATACATTAACTGGGTTTTCTAGGCATTTTGTGTGCATAATTCAAATTTGAACTACAAGCACATGCTTCAATGCACCAAAGTTGGTTGAAAAATCACATGTGTGTCCTTGGGTGAATTTCTAGGTCCCATGCAAGAGATGAGAATGAAATTCAAACACCATGGCACCGTTTATTGCCGACAAAACGTTGAGATGCCTGGTTTTTAAATTCTAGTAAATCCAAAATTCATCTGAAATTCATGAAACTTGGCATGCTATCATGGAGCGGCATCGACATGCTGTGGTGAAAATTTTGTCCTATTTGGGGCAGGTTCGGGTATAAGCTTCTCACAAACAAGAGCTTCTCACAACAAGCATGATGGTTTTGATAGGGAACGTACCACCTTTGGTGACGGGACGATATCCGTTGCCTCTTATTGCTTTTAAAATAATATAGTGTCAACATAGAACAACAGGAGTGTTGTGTTCAATCTTGGAATTTTTCGGGGTTCGTTTGGCCTTTTTAAACATTAACTGGGTTTTCTAGGCATTTTATGTGCATAATTCAAATTTGAACTACAAGCACATGCTCCAATGCACTAAAGTTGGTTGAAAAATCACATGTGTGTCCTTGGGTGAATTTCTAGGTCCCATGCAAGAGATGGGAATAAAATTCAAACACCAGGGCACTGTTGATTGCCGGCAAAACATTGAGATGCCTGGTTTTTAAATTTTAGTAAATCCAAAACTCGTCTGAAATTCATGAAACTTCGCATGCTATGATGGAGCGACATCAACATGTCGTGTTAAAAAATTTGTCCCATTTGGGGCAGGTTCGGGTATATGCTTCTCACAAACCATAGCTTCTCACAACAAGCATGATGGTTTCGGTAGGGAACGTCCCACCTTTGGGGAGATATCCATTGCCTCTTATTGCTTTCAAAAAAATTCTCGTGTCAACATAGAATAACAGGAGCGTTGTGTCAATTTTTGGGATTTTCGGGGTTCGTTTGGACATTTTTATGCATTAACTGAGTTTTCAATGCATTTACGTGCATAATTCAAATTTGAACTACATGTACATGCTCCAGTGCATATAAATTGGTTGAAAAATCAAATTTGTGTCCTTGGGTGCATGCTTAGGTCCCATGCACGAAATGGGAATGAATTTCAAACACCAGGTCACCGTTGATTGCTGACAAAACATTGAGATGCCTCGTTTTTAAATTCTAGTAAATCCAAAACTCGTCTGAAATTTATGAAACTTGGCATGCTTTCATGGAGCGGCATCAACATGCCATGGTAAAATTTTTGTCCCGGTTGGGGCAGGTTTGGGTATATGCTTCTCACAAACCAGAGCTTCTCACAACAAGCATCATGGTTTCGGTAGGGAACGTCCCACCTTTGGGGACGAAATGATATCCACTACCTCTTATTGCTTCCAAAAATTTTCTCGTGTCAACATAGAACAACAGGAGTGTTGTGTCAATTTTTGTGATTTTTCAGGGTTCTTTTGGAAATTTTTATGCATTAACTGAGTTTTCAATGCATTTATGTGCATAATTCAAATTTGAACTACATGCACATGCTCCAGTGCATATAAATTGGTTGAAAAAATCAAATATGTGTCCTTGGGTGCATACCTAGGTCCCATGCAAGAAATGGGAATGAATTTCAAACACCAGGGCACCGTTGATTGCCGGCAAAACATTGAGATGCCTGGTTTTTAAATTCTAGTAAATCCAAAACTCGTCTGAAATTCATGAAACTTGGCATGCTATCATGGAATGGCACCCAACATGATGTGGTATTGTTCGTGTCCATTTTGAGAGAAGGTGTCGTAGAATTGTCACGACAAATGTCCTAGTGTGAGGACTTAGTCGTGAGGCCAATTCATATTTGTAGTAGCTTGAGAGGGGTTTAGCGGAATCGAGAGACGCAACACAAAACAAGGATTTAGACAGCTTCGGGCCCCGGGAAACATCATCCGATAATAGCCCTACATGTTGTTTGTGGCTAGATCTCATTATGCTCATGAGAGAGTCGCCGCATAAGCCGGCTCCCCTTTGTGTCTAGCCCTAGAGATTGTTTCTCTTCCCTCTTGGGGTGCCCTGCTCCTCCTTATATATGTTGAAGGGGCGGGTTCCTAGTAGGATTAGGATTAATCTATTACAAGTGGAGTCCTAGTCTTATTTCCTTTGTAGGAGAATATTCCTTATGTCTTTCCTCTTAAGCCGGCCCACCATAACATGAACTGGCCTTCTGGGCCTTGGGCCTTGTCATCCGTCTGACCCGTCCGCCGGGTTACTAATAAGTCGCCAAGATCGGGCGGGTTACCGATGAAGTGCCAAGTCCGGCCGGGTTATACTTCCGACCGGGTTACGCCGCGGGGTATATCCCTGACATTAGCCCCCAAGTTTAGCTTGGATTTATCCATGGTAAACTTATGCTGCAAAATAAATACAAGAACAAATTTGACAGGTTGTGCTCCGGGTTAAGAATTCTTGTAAATCGGCACATGAACATCCTTAAGTCCTTGTCATTTCCTTCTTCTAGAAAATCCAGGTCAATAAACCAGCTTCATAATCAATTTGATTCCAGAAGAAACATTGTAAATAAAGAATCCATTTGAATCGGCCTTCAATGCTCTGACTTGATAAAAATATTGGTCTTCAAATATTCAACTGAAATTCAGCCGGCTTGAAGATATAAAACTTGCCAGTTTATCCAAAATTGCCAAGTTATAAAAACTGATGATTCCGGGTCATGACTGTTATAGACTCTGGGTCATGATTGTTGCCAACGCCGGTTCATGATTGTTGGTAACACCGGGTCATGATTATTGATGACGCCGGGTCAATCTGGTTTATTCAAAACTGAGAATTTGAAGATTTTTCTCCCTTATATCCATATTATCTGTAGCCCCCAAGTCTTGAACAGAACAAAGTGATGGCTTAAGACTTGCTTCAATATAAATACTGCCACTTAAGAAATCCATGTTATTCATCCCAGTCACTTAGTAAAAACTGAATACTCCATATTATGTAGCCCCCAAGTGCCGGGTTGTCATGCTTGCAACAACATGGGACTTGTAATATTTGATGTAATCTCAATTTGAATAAATGTAGCCCCAAGTGCCGGGTTGTAAGCCTGCAGCGACTCGGGACTATTCCTTCCATTGTAGAATGAATCATATCCATTGATAAAATAATAGCCATTGCGCTGAAGCGACTTTGAAAACCTCAATCATAATATTGGTTATTTATAACCATAATACAAAACCAGCCATGTTGGCTATTAAAGATTTGAATAACCCGGTTTGAAAACCAGTTCCTCCGCACAAACAGATCATATGTGACCTAACGGTTTACCGCGGGGCGGGTCATGATGCCCAGACATATAGCCAAGGTTTATAACCAAGGCTGTATTTGAAAATAATCAAATATGAAGTAGATGATACTTGTGATATTAAATCACATCGTTGGTTTAACATTTTGTAGTAAAGGTGATAACCCAAATCTTGCATATTGATAACTCCTCCCATATTTTGCCGGTTCATGATAAAACCGTACCGGGTTGTAATAAACACCAGATTATCCATATAGTACTGGCAACTTGTAGTCGAAACCAGGCCGTGTCAATAAGCGTCGGATTATAACTGATCATATATTGACAACTTGTAGTTGAAAGCCGAGCCGGGTTAATGAACGCTGGTTTATCAAAACCATCATAAATCTCATCAAAAGAGAAAAAACTTGGCAAATAAAAGCATATCAAAACTTGTAGTCGAGGCTTTTCACGGGCTGCCAGGCCCCAAATTCGAGGCTTTTCATGGGCTGCCAGGCCGCTGAGTTAAACCATTTTACAAAGCCTTTTAAGATAAACCTCAATCGT
Source organism: Triticum dicoccoides (assembly GCF_002162155.2). Lineage (NCBI taxonomy): Eukaryota > Viridiplantae > Streptophyta > Magnoliopsida > Poales > Poaceae > Triticum > Triticum dicoccoides. Next base: position 557,292,173 of record NC_041382.1, read on the forward strand.
TAACCAATCGGCGCGTCATACGAGGTTTACCTGGACGGAGTGACTTACTTAAAAAAGGCAGGCTCATACTTCTCCAATGTATCTATATTTTTTTATTGTTCCATGCTATTATATTATCTGTTTTGGATGTTTATGGGCTTTATTATACACTTTTATATTATTTTGGGGACTAACCTATTAACCCAGAGCCCAGTGTCAGTTTCTGTTTTTTCCTTGTTTTAGAGTATCGCAGAAAAGGAAAATCAAACGGAGTCCAATTGACCTGAAACTTCATGGAACTTATTTTTGGAAGGAAAGCAACCCGAGAGACTTGGAGACCACATCAAGGAAGCTTCGAGGAAGCCACAAGGTAGGGGGCGCGCCCACCCTCCTGGGCGCCCTCCACCCTCGTGGGCCCCTCATGGCTCCCCTAATGTATTTCTTCCACCTATATACTCTCCATATACCCTAAAACGATCGGGGAGCACAATAGATCGGGAGTTCCGCCGCCAGAAGCCTCCGTAGCTACCGAAAGCCAATCTAGACCTGTTCTGGCACCCTGTCGGAGGGGGAATCCCTCTCCGGTGGCCATCTTCATCATCCCGGTGCTCTCCATGATGAGGAGGGAGTAGTTCTCCCTCGGGGCTGAGGGTATGTACCAGTAGCTATGTGTTTGATCTCTCTCTCTCTCGTGTTCTTGAGGTGGTACGATCTTGATGTATCGTGAGCTTTGCTATTATGGTTGGATCTTGCACTACAAAAAAAGACACATCCATGACATTTTGGGCCGAATGAATTTTTTCTGTCATACATATGACACTTCTATGACGATAATTTGACAAAACCCGGTATCATCATAGATGTGGTGGGCTCCTACTTCTATGACAAAAAATCATGACAGAAAATGGGCTTTTCGTCCTGGGCGGGCCGGAGACGCAACTGCATGACATTCTTTGGGCCGTCCATGACGGAAAAAACCATGGTAGAAGCGAGGGGGAGGAAAATTTTGGGGAGTTCCCGGTTACGGTGGGAGGTCAGGGGCCGAGCGATGCGTGTTTCTCTCGTACACGTACGTGCGTGTGTGCGAGGCGTTGGCTCTAACTGAACCCAAGCGAGGCGTTGGGCTCTAACTGAATCCGAGCGATTGCACTGCAGGCTACGCGTTACTGAACCCGAGCGATCGATCGATGGCTGTTAACTGAACCCGATTGAGCGATTCCTTCGCTACTGCCGCTAACTGAAGCCGA
>NC_041382.1:557293657-557312903 GCF_002162155.2 Triticum dicoccoides
CCTGTGGAGGGCTGGATGAACAGTAGACGGTGGAGGGGTGGTTGAACAGGACCCTGTGGTGTGGAGGGCTGGGTGAACAGTAGACAGTGGAGGGGTGGTTGAACAGTAGCCGGTGGAGTAGCGCACGGTGGACGCTGGATGAACAGGAGCCCGTGGAGGCTGGATGAACAGGAGCCCGTGGAGGCTGGAGGAGGTCGACGATGGAGATGAACAATATCCCGTGGAGTCCCATTTTGTGGTACGCCACACCCCTCCCGATGAACAGGACCCCCGTTTCGACCGTAGCGCTCCAACACAAGTCCGTTTCGTCTGTTTTGCGGTACGCCACACCCCTCCCGATCAACAGGACCCCCGTTTCGACCGTACGAGGTCCGTTTCCTCCATTTTGCGGTACGCTAGACCCCTCCTAATGAATAGGATCCAGTTTCGAACGTGGCCGGTCGAACACAAGGCCGTTTCCTCCGTTTTGCGGTACGCCAGGCCTCGTTTCCATCGCATGTTCCGTCCAAGCCCTGCCGATGAACACGAAGCATTCCATTGCCTCCCCATGAACACGCCGCATTTCGTTGCCTCCCCATGAACACGACGACGACGTTGTTTCTCCATTCCGACCCAGCCATGTACACGAGCCCTGGCCGTACGTATGCGCGGGTAGGCGTTCGAGACCCCCCCGTATGTACACATATGTGGCCGTATTTTCTTTCTTGCACCCTGGCCGCTGTACATACGTGTAAATGCTACATGCACGCCTCTACTACGACACGTGTGTGCCTCTACTACGACACGTGCGCGCCTCTACATCGACCAGTATGTACATACACGTTCGCGACCAGAATGACAACGCTACGTATGCTTCGACCAGGTGGGTCCCGACTGTCAGGCACTTCCTTGTCTGTGAAGATGTAGCTGGTCGGTCCCAGCAGTCAGGGGGCGAATCATTTTTTTTTGCTCGGACGCACTTCCTTGCGTGCGAAGATGTAGCTAGTGGGTCCCAGCAGTCAGGGGGAAACGTTTTTTCGCGAAATATAGTGGCCCGTCCGGTGGGTCCCAGCTGTCAGGTGGAGGAATCATTATTTCCGCGTAATAAGGAGGCACTTCCTTGCTGCGGCCATGGACCCAGTTGTCAGCCTCTCCACGTACAGCCCACGTCCGATGGAAGTCGTTCCTTGACCACGTTGACCACGCCGCGCCGAGAGCACCAGGGCGGTGGACGACGGCGAGGCCTAGGAAGGGGACAACACGGAGGCAGGGAAGACTCGGCAGTTGTTTGCCACGCGGAGGGGAGTATGACTGTACGAGGGTTTACTGGTTCGTCTGCCGTCGCCGGAGAATAACAGCAGGTGTGGGTGAGTAGAGGGATGGCTAGGCCAGTGATGGGAGTACGGTCAGGCGGTGAGGCCTACGCGGCAGCACAGCCGGCCGCGAGGAGGAGGGAGCAGGCAGTCCCACCGGCGCTTGTTTGAGCGGTTGGAGCAGGAAGAGCAGAGATTGAAGAAGCACGATAGCCGTTGGATGGACATCCAATAGTCAGTGCTTGTGTGTCAACCTTTTTTTAGGAAAGCCTCAAATTTGTGGAAAACAACATACATCCCATCTGCCATTATTTCTAATAATTTACGGCCCATTTGCTAATTCTTAAGGTTTTTTGGAGCCCATATTCTTTTTGTTAGCATTACAGCCCATATTGTGGCAACGGTTAAATAATTATACGAAATTTTGCATATTTCGGTGCGGTCTGAACTATTTTTAATCCCGAAATTTTGAATCACATTCAAACTGATTTTAAAAATAAATGTATATCAATATAAAATCCAACAAATTCTCCACGCATAAAAATTAATGTAATTTAAAATCTTGAAATGAAAAAAAGATATTTGAAACTAATTGCTGGTTTGATGTGTTTTAAATATGTACAACCCATTTCTCATTACTGATGGGCCATTTTCTCGGCCAGCCGAATGAAAGCTCTCCTCGTCTTGAAAGATTTGCAGCCCAACCGGCCTGACAAAGCGACCTACTTGGCAAATCACAAAAAAACTGGGCTGTGGCCGTGGACCCAGCTGTCAGCCTCTCCATGTAAAGTACTCTTCCGATGGAAGTCGTTCCTTGACTATGTTGACCACGCCGCGCGGAGAGCACCACGGCGGTGGACGATGGCGAGGCCTAGGAAGGGGACGACACGACAATGGAAGCCTGCGCGGAGAGGACTACGAGGGTTCACTGGTTCAGCTGCGGTGTGAGGCTGTCATCGCCGCAGGGCCTGGCAGCGGTGGGAATAGTAGGGGGCGGTGAGGCCTCTACGGAAGCACAGCCGGCCATGGGAGGCAGGAGCATGCGTCACGACCGGCGCTGCTTTGGGCGGCTGGAGCAAGAAGACCAGAGGTTGAAGAAGCACTACGGCCATTGGATGGACATCGTATGGTCAATGGAGCTAGAATCATTCATATTGACTAAGTTGACAAAGCCCTTTGTCCCCGTCAACTTAGTAGGCCCACAAGTCAGCCTCCCAACAAGGTGGGTCCCAGCTAGCCGTGGGAGTATTCATTCTTTGTGCGTAATAAGGAGGCACTTCTGGTGGGTCCGAGCTGACAGCGGGGGAAACATTTTTTCACGAAATACGGTGGCCCGTCCGGTGGGTCCCATCAGTTAGGGGGAAACAAATTTTTTCGCAAAATACAGGTGGCCCGTCCGATGGGTCCCCGCTGTCAAGTGGAGGAGTAATTATTTTCCGCGTAATAAGGAGGCACTTCCTTGCGGCTACCGTGGACCCAACTGCCAGCCTCTCCATGTACATTACTCTTCCAATGGAAGTCGGTCGTTGACCACGTCGCGCCAAGAGCACCAGGGCGGTGGACGACGGCGAGGACTAGGAAGGGGACGACTCGGAGCCGGGGAAGACGCAGCAGTGGATGCCCCCGCGAAGAGGAGTACGAGGGTTCACTGGTTCAGCTGCGGTGTGAGGCTGCTGTCGCCGCAGAATAACAGGGGGTGTGGGTGTGTAGAGGGATGGCCTGGCCAGCGGTGGGAGTAGTAGGGGCGGTGAGGCCTCCGCGACATCACAGCCGGCCACGGGAGGTAGGAGCACGCGGCACGACCGGCGCTGGTTTGGGCGGCTGGAGCAAGAAGACCAGAGGTTGAAGAAGCATTGCGGCCGTTGGATGAACATCGTACGGTAATAGGAGCTAGAATCGCTCATATTAACTAAGTTGACAAAGCCCTCCGTCCCCGTCAACTTGGTAGGCCCACAAGTCAGCCTCCCACTATGCTGGGTTCCAGCTGGCAGGGGGAATATTCATTTTTTTGTGCGTAATAAGGAGGCACTTCCTTGCGTGCGAAGATAGCTGGTGGGTCCGACATGTCAGCGGGGGGCACTTTATTTCGCGAAATACAGAGGCCCTTCCGGTGGGTCCCAGATGTCAGGTGGAGGAATCATTATTTTGCGTGTAATAAGGAGGCATTTCCTTGTGTGCGGCCATGGACCCAGCTGTCAGCCTCTCCACGCACAGTCTACTTCCGATGGTGTCGTTCGTTGACCACGTTGACCACGCCGCGCCGAGTGCATCCAAGGTGGTGGACGACGGCGAGGCCCCGGACAGCAATGAGTCGGAGATGGGAAGACGCGGGAGTAGAGTTGCAGATAGAGAGGTGTACGAGGGTTAACTGGTTCTAGTGCGGTGTGGTTCGGCAGTCGGTGGAGAAGAACAGGAGGTGTTGAGGGGTGGAGGGATGGCCTGGCCAACGATGGAGTAGCGCTTCATAGCGAAGCGTGCTAAGCAGAGCTGCTAGCAGCAGCAGGCGGGGGGTGGTCCCGGCGGCGCTGGAGGAAGAAGACGAGAGATTGAAGATGCATGCCGGTGGTTTGATGTAAATCCAATGGCTAACATGTCAGAATCATTTGTTGACTAAATTGACAACGACTTGCATTGGCTTCGACCTATTGGCCCACATTTCAGCCTCCAAAAATGTGGCACGTATTCAACCCATTTTTCAGAATTTACAGTCTTTTTTTGCGCGGTAGAATTTACAGTCAATTTGATATTTGTTTTGAATTACAGCCATTAGCTGGGCTGGGTGAACAAATAATGTAGCGTCCATGCGGCCCATTTATTTTATTTCCTAAAAAATTACAGCCCATTTGCACTTTCTCGAAATACACGATTTTGCTGGGCTGATTCTAATTATAATGTTGGGTTGGGCCAACAATGTTATCAAAAAATAAAAAGGGCTGAGCATTTTGTTATAAATATATTTAAATAATAAGTGATATTATTACATTCGTCCTTAAATCTTACCAAGCTTTTGTACACAATCACTAGGATTTTCGTGCCAAAACAATCCAGGATTTTATTTGTTAAGAAATTATTTTTATAAGTTAATAAGATGTGGGATATTGTTTTCTTACATATGTAAGTATCTGTTAAATATATGCTGACAATAAAAATAATATATAATAACATATAAAATAAATCTTTTTAGAAAAACAGGGAGCATCTCCCCGGTTCCATTGCTGAGAACGAAACCACAACATATTCTAATACAACAGCTCAAAGAGCAGTTCGAAAGCAAAGGTAGAAAAGCTACAAACTAGGGGGGTGGATGAACAAGTTCTCTGAATAACACAAATCACCCGAGCGGTGCCAAAGGCAGAGCGGATAGAGCACTCAAATGACTCAAGGAGGGTCAAGCGAAGCCTTCATGGTCTTCAGTCGAGGGGCCGTGTCAGCCTGCGGCGACCAGTAAGCAAGCGGAGACACCGGGCTGGAAGGCGTAGCATGGTGGATGTCCCTCTTTTTCGGTGCCAGGTGCCCATCATCTTCATCAGAGATCTTGAGACGAGCCCACGGGTCCAGCCCCAGAGCAGGTCGAGCCTTGTTCAGCCACAAGTGATCGCCAACGGTTTCTGGAGGCATCTTGTTAGCGTTTCCATGAAGCTCATGAACTTGTCCTTGTCCGATCCGGAGGAGAGAATCACCCAGTTCCTCACCATGTTCCTGATCAACCTCAAGACCTGCGGAATGGAAATCTAGGAGGTGTTACTGAAAATCATAGCATTTCTATATTTCCAGAGGCACCAAAGGACAGCTGAGCTAACAATGTTTAAAACTGAGCACTTTTTGGTAGCAATCCAGAATCTGGCGACAGATTCGAAGGATAAGCCAATCTGACTAGAGAAATATTCCTTAATGTGGGCCTAGAGATGTTTAGCAACTATACATTCAAAAAATAGGTGAGAACAAGACTCTTGTTCCAAGCAGTAAACACAATCAAGGGGTTTGATGATGTGTCTCTTCCTAAGGTTATCCCTAGTCATCAATTTGTTTTTGGAGAGAAGCCAGAGAAATACATGAATTTTAGGGGGAACTCTCAATTTCCAGACAGCAGGGATAAACATGGGTTGAACCCCTCTAAAGTTGATAACATGATAGAGGGAGCTGGAGGAATACTTCCCCTTATTGTCCAGCTGCCAAATCAGGGCATCCGTCTCGGCAGTAAAGGTAATGCTTTTGGCAATTTCCTCCAACTGGAACCATTGTTCCATGAGACTATCACTAAAGTTCCTTCTAAAAGAGAGTTTTAGGCATTGACTGTCCCAAACTTCATTGACACTTTTGTTAAGCTCATTGCGGACAGAGTAAATAGGCCAAAATTGGACTCTAGGGGGATGTGCCAAACCAAGTATCTTCCCAGAACCTGGTTCTGCTCCCATCCCCTATGTTCCATCTGTAGCCAAATTTCATAGCATGCATAATAGATTTTAATCCTTTCCAGAATCTAGAGGTCTTAGGGTTGGAGGAAGGGACAAAAATATTAGGTTTATTTCCTAGGTATTTATGGGCAATAAGAAGCTTCCAGGGTTTCAGGTCTTCCTCATAGAATCTTTTAATCCAAGACCCTAGAAGGCAGATGTTAATTTCTTGGAGGTTAGGTATGCCTAGGCCTCCAAAATCCATTTTCATAGAGACTAGGGCCCAATTTGCAAGGTGTAGCTTCCTATTTCCCTCAAAATCATTCCACAAGCAATGAGACATCTGAGAATTGATGAGGTTCACTGCCCATTTAGGGAACTTGAAGAAGGAGAGGAGATACACTGGAATGCTAGCCAAACAAGCTTGTATGAGGACCAATCTACCTCTGTAAGAGAGAAGTTTGCCCCTCCACCCAGCAATACTTGTAATGATTTTATCCAGAAGGGGTTGGATATCCTCTCTCCTCAGTTTATCATAGTGGAGAGGGATACCTAGGTACTTAATGGGGAAGTTACCTTTATTACAGACTAGAATAGAGAGGAAGTCAGCTAACTCCTGATCATCCATGTTGATAGGGATGAGTTCACTTTTAGAGTAGTTGATTCTCATGCCTGAGACTTGTTCAAACCAGGTTAGAACAGTTTTCAGATTGCTAGCATGTGTTGAGTCATTGTCTAAGAAAAGGATGGTATTATCTGCATACTGAAGGCAGATGATGCCACTAGGGCAGACCTCAGGACAGAGCCCTACAATCAGACTATGATCAACAACTTTGCTCAGCATTTTAGTAAGAACGTCCACTACTAAATTAAACAAAAGCGGGGAGATGGGGTCACCTTGCCTAAGGCCTTTACCAGCAAGGAAAAAATCACTTTCACAGTTATTTAACTTGACCCCAATAGACCCCATGAGTAAGTTGCTGGATCCAACTCTCCTCTATGAAAGGCTTGGAAAAGATCTAAGATATCATTTTTCACCAAGTCCTAAAAATGCTGGTAAAACAAGAAGGGAATCCCATCAGGACCAGGAGCCCCATCAGGATAAGAGCTAAAAATGGCTTCCTTCACCTCTGTCTCTGAAAAAGGGGCTTCTAGCAGCTCATTTTCAGCAGGAGAGACTTTTTCGGAAGCAGAGAAAAAACTGTTTTGTAGAGAGAACCCAAAAGGGTTTTGTTTCTTAAACAGGTCTTTGTAGAAGTCACTAGCCACTTTCAGCATCTCATCTACCTCAGTAACAGGGCCATTAGGGCCATCAAGGGAGTGGATGAGGGATTTCCTCCTCCTCTGGTTAGCTACTGCATGGAAATAAGCAGTATTTCTATCACCCTCCTTAATGTTCATATGTCTAGACCTTTGTTTGGCTTTGATTTCTTCTTGAAGCCAAATTTTCTTGAGCTCTCCATGGACAAAGTTTAATCTATTAGTCTCAGCCTCAGAGAGGTCAGTGGTTTCTGCCTTAATTTCTAGAGAATCAAACTCAAGGAGGAGAAGCCTTTTGTATCTTCTAAGATTAGCTTCCTCATTGGAGTTCCACCCTTTGGTAGTTCTTCTAAATCTCCTGATTTTGATCTGCCAATTTTCTAGAGGGCAGCTGCTCCCAGTAGGCTCATTCCAGATTTTCCTGACTAGCTCAGTAAAATCTTCTCTAAGCAACCATCACTTTTCAAATTTAAAACTACTGCTCTTTGGAGTTTGGTTAAGACCAGAGTCCCAGAGTAAAGGAGTGTGGTCACTACCACATCTGGGCAGAGCTCTACAACTAGAAAGGGGAAAGAAACTATCTAATTTTGTGTCGCAGAAAATTCTGTCAATGGTGGACATAATCCTCGAGCAGCACTTCCAACATATCTAGCAGAACTGTGGGTTTTCCTTCTAACAGGGCAATTCTCAACTTTATGGGTAACCATTTTGCAGATAAAACAACTCTTGGGCTTGACACATTTATCCAAATGATGCCCTAGTTCCCCACAGTTGTAGCAGATCACCTTAGAGTATGCCATAAGGCCCGAAGCAGGGGCAGGAGCAGTTTTCTGGATGTCTTATCTCTTCTTTTGCTGATTCTTGCCTTGAGATTTCACACTGATCTGAGAGTCAGAACCACCAGTAGATTGATCTTGGGCAATTACAGGAGCCTGCCCAGATTGTGCCCCCATTTGGGGCGGAGTTGGGCCGTACCACTGCCCAACCGGCGCTCCCCCCAATTGTGATAGGGGAAATTCATCAGAGTTCCTGGTTCCTTCTCATCCTCCAGCCAGATGTTGTCTCTCAGGAAGCAGAAATAACCACCAGACAGCTCAGTTGAAGCAGATTGCAAGCCTAATTTCAATCTTCTGCAGGTTTGGGGGAGAGGTAAGGTAGGGGATCCACCTGCTCCGGCTCCGGTGGCGTGCTGGTGGGCAGGAGTCCAGTCAAGCATTCCCATCTCGCAGCACGGTGTGGATCTCCTGAATTCACTTCTCCTTTCGCCCATCGAACGAACGCAATCGGCGGCTCACTGGGGTGGGGCATCCTGTGCTTCTTCGAGAAATCTCCTTCGAAGTAGATCCACAGGGCTAGATTCAGCAGCTCCCAATCCACATGATCCTTGCACATCCGAGCATACCTGCGCGAGTGAGAGAATGGATTCAGTCCCTCCTCAGCTTCCTCCCTTGCAGCTTCCCTCCATTCGCGCGTGCACTGGGTCCAGGAGAGAGCGTCATCGCGGATCCGCATCGCCCGCTCCCTCCATCTCCTCCCTCGAGTCTCCCGCAGCACCGCCGGCGCGATGGAGTCGAGCGGCTGGAGCATCCACGAGAAGGCTTTGTAGACATGTGGGAGATGCATCTTGTACATTTGCCTGTCTTCCAGCCATTCCCCCTGGATATGGCCGGCGACTCCATGGGGCGCGCGAGCAGACTTGCTGAGGGGGGCAGGCGCGCCCGGAGTCAGGAGGCGGGGGGTAGCGGCGAGATCTATGGCAGCGGCGAGGGTGGAGGTAGTGGCGGGGGCGGCGGCGAGGGTGGAGGTGGTGGCGGGGGCAAAGGGGATCGCGAGAGCGGTCATCTATTTGCCAATTATGTGAACTAAACAGTCAACATATAAAATAATTTAAATATATATAATATAGTTAGAAGGGAAACATAAGTTGGACCTGGCGTTCCTATTCTTATATAGAAAAATAGAACAGACCTCTGTGTTTTCTTCAAAAAAATACATAAATTGGGCTGCCAAAAATAAAACCTCGGATGGGAGGTCCATAGGCCGATCGATACATGACGGCCCTAAGAAAATACAAATAGGCCTATGGACCTCCCATCCGAGGACGTGGGCTGCGAATGTTAAAAATGAAAGCCTAGACGGGGCAGCCCAAAACCACGTCCAACACTTGCCAAAACTTCGTCCCTCGTTTTCTTTGTGTTTCGCACACTCGACATTGTGTGGGCATTTTGACTGTGCATCATATGAAGATGTGCTATGCATGAATGTTGATCAACATGATGTTAACTGGCTGGTAGTTCCATTTTCAACCATGAATAAAACTTCCAACATGATGTTAACCCTGTTTGAAAAGGCCGTGTTAATATAAGTGCTCTGCCTCTAAAAGTTGCAGTTTCTTATCTGAAACTGAACTTGCAGTTTCTTATCTGAAACTGAAACTTGCAGTATCTTCTCTGAGAATCACATTGTCTGCACTTTTATACTCCTATGAAACTACATTTTTTAAGTGCTAAAAATAGATATCTAGAATTCATAAAATACTCCATATGCTCAATACTGCAAATCTGAAATTCAAAAGACATTCATATCTGAAAGTACTCTCAAAATACACAACATAAAACACAATTTACAACCTTCAAATACTGACAATTCTAAGCTCCTCCTGACAATTCACAACCTGCCCGACTATTGGGCTGGGGGAGCAGCCCCTTCCTATTCCTCGGCGGCAGACAGCCGCCCCGTGAGATGATGTGAACGGCGAGGGAGACAATGGCGGGGAAGCGTCGTTAGGCCAACTGCTTTTCTCCTCTTGCAGTTGGGTTCAGTCGATGAAGACTCCACCGGCTCGCTCTGGCAGGACACCCTCACAAACGGCACCCTGTAGATGCTCGATCCTTCAATCTCTGGTGGATGCTCCATCTGGGATCGATACCCCCGCCACCGCTCCCTCACGATCGGATTCAGTGAATCTGTTTGCTCCATGGCCCAGAGGAGCAGCTCTATGTACTCCGGCGCGACTCCCTCCGGGAGTATCGCCGCCTTTTTGCTCTGTTGCAGATATTTGGCCATGGATGTCGCCGTCGCCGCTAGTTGGTCCTTGTTGTCAAACCAAGACGGTATCTCCAACATCCTAGCTAGCTTCACAGGGTCGCCGTCTGCGATCCTCACGTATCGGTTGTACTCCTCCATCGATCAACTTCTCCACAGCACCTTCTCTCGCCGACGGTGGTTTTTGAATGGAAGAGGAGAGGAGCAGCGTTGGTTTTGGATTAGAACGGGAGAGGAGTGATGCTGGTTTTGGACTGGAACAGGAGAGGAGGGGCGGTGGTTTTGAAATGGAAGAGGAGAGGAGCGGTGCTGCATTTAGATTGGAACAGGAGAGGAGCGGCGGTGGTTTAAGAGGAGAAGAGCGGAAGAGCGGCCTGGTCTTGGAAGTATTTTTTTTGTTTTTCACGTATTTTGGGTCAAAGTTTGACCACGTATTGTATTTGACAAGCAAAATGTGAATGCAAGTCACCACAAATTGTATCGTTTGGTTCGTATCTGAATGTACTTTCAAATTATACTCCCTCCATTTTTGTATACAAGGCCACAAACTCATATTACATGTACCAAGGTAAAAATCAATGCTATGTTTAAGTCAAAGTTGCAAGCTAGCTTGTCACCTTGATTGTCGTGTTAATTAATGTGGGTTTTCTCTCCCAAGAACAACAAGCCAACCCTCTTACTCGTCATTGGTTGATTAATGTTGGGAATGCAAGCTAACCTTCTCACTCCCGCATGCACACAAGGGATATTAATGTCCTCGGGTGCTAGTATGAGGCAAACGCCATCAATTATGCCTCGATTAATGTTAGTGGCCTTGTATAGTTGCAAATTGTAATTTTGATAGTGGCCTTGTATACAACGTATAACATATATTTTATGTGCGAAAATCATGGTCAATTATGACCCAGAATAAAAGGGAGACTAGTTAATGTGGGATCGCTTTCTTAATTGAAGAGTAAATTGATTTTGATTTTGATCCAGTCAGAGCGCGCCGGCCCTCTCGTCCAATCCTAAATCGCCGCCGCACGCTCCTCTCCCTCTTCTCCATTGCAAAACCACCTCCTCTCCTCTCCATCATCTCCATTCCAAAACCATCGTCTCGCCTCTCCCTCTTCTCTATTGCAAGACCACCGTCTCTCCTCCATTTTCTAGATGCTTTGCTCCATGGAGCGGGCGCAATCCATGGATACAAAATTAGTATACTGTATACTATTTAAAAGTCGAGGGCAGGGCTTTTCCTGCGCGGTAGGCGGCGGGGCAGTTCTGCCTAGTCGGTTCAACAGAGACGCGAGAAGACGAGGGAGTAGGCTGCTACAAACGTAGGGTTGTGTGATTTAACAGCGAGTTACTGCTAGACAGGTGGGGCCCCGTGATTTGACTTGCCATTATCATTTTAACTACGGCGCTACGACCGGCGTGAGTCTCCCAGATTCCTGACCACCTCCATACATGTGCCTCTCCCAATGCTCCACCATGTAGTAGAGGCTAGCTCTTGCATGAGAACCCACTTCTCCACTTTTTCCTTGCCTCTCTTTCCTCCACATATGCAAAAATGACATGTAAAGTGCACTATTGTACTTACTTTTACTTGCTCCTACAGGTGCTTAAGCTTGCCACATAAGCATAAAGTCTGATGTGGCAAGTTAATCAAGAAGAGAGAGACTAGTTTGGTGACCCAAGGAAGAAACAGTGCTAAGCGTGTGTACCTAGGTGAAAAGACAATTTTGAGTCTATAGCTAATTAAATGAAGCAAACTTAGCAACACCATTTCATTGGAAGAGGTCACTCCTTGGCAAATGCAATAAATACACGCGCTTAGCACCGTTTCTTCCTTGAGTACGAAGAAAGAGATAGAGATGAGTAAAAAAATACACTTATAGCCAACCTTGTTGTAGTATGAGTGACTAAGTGATGACTATGTATGACATGCCAACATCAGATAGCCTAACGCACTGTGTTAAATCTCCAAGGGCGCGATCGCGTGAGCGACGCGACGGTCGTGGTAGGCGCGACCATGATACGGGCTGCTGGCAGCCCTTGGATCTGAGATCAAACAGTCGCATGCTAAGTTGCTGAAAATTTGCAGAATAACCCTCCAGGATAGGATATTCACCCACAGGTCTAGAATCACGCCATGCAACCATTCTATCTCAGATCCAAGGGCTCTCGGAAGCCCGTATCATGGGAGAATGGAAAGCCACTACCCTGCCGTTCGCACGCTAGCAGTTCGCTCCTACTCGTCCCCGCACGTCCTTCAATACTACAGCGGTTTGCTCCTAGTCATCCCGTCCATTCATATTACGGCAGTTCCACTAATCCTAACCCTCCTCCCAAATCCATGGCATCCCAAATCTCCACGATCGACGGTGAGTACAAGGTTAGAACCATCACCGACGATGAGTTCGACGTCATCTACACCCGTTCTTCCGCGACGGTGAAAGGATGCCTTTCTCGCTTCAGACGCATGTTCCAAGACTCAGATGATGAGTGGGTCGCTCGGCTAGATTTTGAGTACACCACAGTCCTGGGACGAGAGAAGGATCTAAAGGACGAAGAGAGGAAGAAGCCTGCCATGATCCAGGTTTGCGTGCATGACTTATGCTTGGTCTACCACATATGCCATGCCGACGTTGAGTGCCAGGATTTTAAGGACTTCCTCGAGAGCAACCTAGTCAAATTCGTTAATGTAGACTTTGGTAACGACAAAGAAGTCCTGCATCGGATAGGCCTCGTTGTAGGCAACACCTTCGACCTCCAGAAGAATCGGCTGGTGTCCTCTCGTCAGCCTTCAATGCTGACCCTGGCAGGAGCCATGGTTCATCCTTCGTACGGTAAACTGGAGAAACCTCATTACATGTTTCATCGTCATGCATGGCAGCGGAATTTACTAGATATAGACCACATCCACTACACTGCAATGGATGGCTACCTTTGCTTCAATATCTACAAGGGTTGGATGAAGAGCAACAACCAAGTGTGCGGTTCAAGCAAAGAAGTATCGGCCAAGAGGAAGAGGGACAATGACGAAGTCGAGGACGTGGACGAGGACTCCGAGTAAGGTGGAAGTGTCGTTGCTCATGGTGGTTCTAATGCAGTGTCTGCCGGAATAGTTGCAAAGTTTAATTTCAGGTGTGCTTAATTTAATTTGAGGGGTGTGTTGTGCTGAGCCCCCAGCAGAACTATGTTATGTTTCTTCTCGTTACTTTAACTCTTCAGTACGTACATACTAGTATTTCTTACATTTCATCTTTTAGTTGGTATAGTACTACCACTCGTTTCTTCACATTATATACGTACAATATATATATGGCCAACATCATATAGCCAACAGTTTAGTTGTCAAAGAATTTCAGGGTGCTTAGTTTTGTCAAAGAATTCCAGGATGCTTAGAGGGTGCTTGGATCCAAGGGACTTATTTTAGTCTGACTAAAAATAGTCTCTTTAAGAGGCTAAATTTCCAAGCACCCCTGACTAAAGAGGGGCTAAAACTAGTCTTGAGACTAAATTTTTTTAGTCAGGGGTACCCCTACTAAAATGTGGATTAGTCCTCTCTCTACTCATTTAACTCCTCTCCTTTAACACAGGCGAGTTCTGGATTGGAGGGTTTGGAGGATAATAAATGCTCATTAACTTGATTTTAGCCTTTTTAGTATTTGGATCCAAGCATGGGTGAGGCTAGCATGTTTTAGTCCCACTACTTTTAGTCATGGGACTAAAACGTATCCAAGCACCCTCTTAGTTTTATTTGAGGGGTGGGTTGTGCTGGACACCATTATTGTGACTAGCCTTTTTAATAGTACTATATGCATAATTTGGCGACGAGCGCTCTCTATATGTACCACCTTTTTTTAATTTCAAGTTTTGCTCCATGGCGCAATCCATCGATACTACTACTGCTGTACAAAAGTATACATTTTTTAAAAGGCTAGAGGGTGGGGCAGTCTAGCTTGGTCGGTTTCACGAGAGGCGAGGGCCTTTGTGATTTGACGGCTCATTACTGCTGGAAGGCGGGGCCTTGTGATTTGACTGCTCGTATAAATGCACCGACGACCTGATCGAGGAGGAGCAAAGAACCATGCGGTATACTCAAGTTTTCCACTGGAGTAGTACTGCGACAGAGGAGCACGAAACACGGCAGCCCAGTGCCATATGGCGATAAAAATGATCTAATTTGCTAGTCATCTCATTGTTAGCATTGTTCTATTCATTCCCTCAAAAAAAACATTGTTCTATTCATGCCTCGCAGACAACATGACACGTGTGGCGAAACACCCGAAGCAAAATATGAAACATAGGAGCAAAAGAAGAAGGAAGATTATCACACCAAATGATCTAATCGCCGCGGAGTCATAACTGCTTCTTCATCGCCTCCACGATCTCCATCTCCTTGCGCGTCTCCTCCTCCATCTTCATCATTGTGTCCATGACGCGGCATTTCTCGACGCGAGCCTTCATCATCTGTTCCACGGCCATATTACGTACCTTGATAGCAGCCGGGTGCTCGATGCGGAGCTTCGCCAAATCTTCCTTCTGTTCCATGGCGAGGGCCCACAACATCTTCATCGAGGAACTACTATTCTCATGCAGCTTCTTCTAGCCGGCGTTCTTCTCCTTCAACAGGTCGATCTCGTGGCAGAGCTTCGCATTGTCCTCCCGAAGTCGCTGGATTTCGCCGGTCGCCTTCTTCTCCGAGGCAATGATCTTCTTCAGCAGCATCACCAAGCCGGCGGTCAACTCCCCCTGCTGATTGAGATCAGCAGGCATGTCGTCGAGGCTCTCCTTCAGCAGCTCCATCAAGCCATGGATGAACTCCTTCTACTTATTGAGCTGATCGGGCATGCCATCGAGGGATAACGACTCCAGCTCCGCCGGCTTGGCATGTTCGCCTCCGCGGCTAGGGCGCTCTTGGGAGCCATCGCCTGCCCATGAGAGATCTTTCAAGGTCTCTGCATGGCGGCGAGCCCTCTCTTTTTTTCCGCAGCCTTGGTTGCCGCTCCCTTGTTACGAGTAGTTCTTGACCTAGAGCTCTGCTCACCGGCCATGGCAACGACGAACGAAGAAGAAGCACTTATGAGGAGGAAAGGTAGAGTGATTTTTGGTTAGGTAGTTCCCCTTTTTATAACCTAAGTACTAGCACTAGTACTAATACCTACATAGTGGGAACACGTTCAGGTTTGGTACGTACTACTAGTAGGTGTGAGCAGGCTTTCGAATGTGATGGGAACAAGGTAAAGATTAATTGATGGTTTTGGTTTCGAGGCCCGAAACGGCTCCCGATGAGTAGCGGAACATAGATTTCAAGTACTACACTGCTCAAATGCATAAATATTATGTTACTGTCAAAAATTGGCACAAAATACGAAGGAGACCAATGGAAGCACTACTAGCAACCCACGATTTAACTACTCGTATGCGCGCAGTGGAGTAATAATGTCTTTCTTCCGCCCTCACGCCCACTCAATTTGCATGCGCTGTATTAATTGACCATCAATGAAGTGAACGACTTTACACACGTCAAATTATCACATGGGTGGATCTTGGTACAAAATTGCGTCCGCCCATGTACCCGCGTGTGCGTGCGAGGAATGAGTGCGTGCATGGCATGCGTGCACATATTCGCTTCGTGCATGTACCGCCAGTATGGCTCAGGGAGGACGAGTACATTCTTCTGGAACCAGCAGCACGTCACTGTGATCAATCCACGCAAGGAGGTCGCGACAACGCCTACACATGTGCCACGTGGCTTCATGAACTGTAAGAGAGACACTGTGTAGCGTGCCATTGGTATTCTAATTTACGTGTTTTGCACATACTCGAAGTACTAGTAAGGTACACGTGCATTGCACGCATCAGATTTTGCAACCAAATTATGAATAGATACCACACTATAGCATGTAAGCTCTGAGTCATATATGCCTGATGTAGCCCTTCATGTAATTCTTATAGTTCATCTCATTCAAAATCAATTAGTTTTTATAAAAAAGCTAAGAACGCGGGAATAGGAAAAACATGGGATTATAGTGGAATGTCGTCTTGAATCCTACAGGATTGTACGAGTGTTTGATTGTGCATAGAAAAAAATGCAGAATTCTTTCAAAGAGTTTTGAGTGGATGGGATGTTTCCTATGAAATCTAGTGCAAATGAATCATATGGAAAAATTCATATGGTTTACAATCCTACGAATCAAACAACCAAGATAGAAAAAATTCCTAATGATTAGAATCCTCCAAAATTCCTTTGAGAATCCTTTGAATCAAAGAAGCCCTTAATCTATTTAATGATTCATGGAATTGTGCGTTGTAAAGCATAAAGTAAAAACAAATAATGACAATTCAACTAGAAAAAAGTTTGGGCAGTTATGATACGGAAGATTCTAGAACAAAAGAGAACCACTGTTGTTTTGAGGTTTGTGCATTATGCTTAAGTTCAACCATGGAGTCTGCTAGATTGTACATGTGGCAAAATCCGGTGGGGGCTAGAAGATGGTGTGAGGGGCCGAGTGGAGGGGGACTATGAAGGAATGCACAAGTGCGAGATCGATATTTAGAGAGAGGGGGCGAACACGTGCGCTAATGCGCGCAGTGGCGGAGCCATGAAAAATAAATGAGCTAGGGGGCCAAGCATTGCTAATCCTTTACGAGGAGGGTCAATTCATGAACTTAAACCATTTTTAGCAGCAATTGTCTAATGATCACATTCATATTAGCCTTGATATATGGTGATGTTAGGGGGGAGGGGGCAGGGCCCTTACTGCCCCCTGTCTTCGCCATTGTGCACGCGTCTCAGAGATGAAGCGGAAGGCATGGATGATGAGAGGGGGGCGTTGGATACATAATTAATGTGGGTGTATTAGCTATATATGTTAATCCTATATAGAGAGGTATAGATTGATCAATGTGGACATGGGAAAGAGGGTGAGACCTCACTGGATATATCGATTGATCGGTTTGTGTGGAAAACTATGAAAGACCTAGCTATATACACACATACATAGAGGAACATCGATCGTTGCACATGCACATGTGAGAGATAAAGAAAGCCCGATATGATGGAGAGGGGGATGTGTGTTGGTGTGTGCCTTCATGGGAGACCGACCTGAAGAAAAAGATTGCATGCGTGCGATGGATAATGCCAATTGGTACTGTGTGTGCATGCATGCACGAGAGAAAGTTAGTGGTACAATTATAAAGAGAAGACTACTGTGTGGGTGTAAAAGAATAGCTAAATAGGTGAGGTCACAATCAATGTAAAGTTGAATTCAAATATTTGAATAAGAGATCCTGATGTTTGAAACCCATGCATGCATGAATATAACGAAGATCTGCGCGGTGTGGTTTGGAAACGAGCATGTTGTAATGTATACACATTGAACAAGGTCAGACTGATTTGAATTTGAGATACCGATGGCAGACATCATTTGGCTACGTCGCATCCGTGCATGGACACACTATTCTAATTGGAGATGGTGGGCGGATTTTGCATCACATATCTATATCTATACCCCTATATATATTATATTTATATATTTTTTATATTGTGTGCGGGTAACTTTAACTTTGAAAGATGGTCATTGGATGAGGCGAATCCGATGGTCCAAAGATGGCAAATTTGAGCACTACTGGCCGTTGGATATCATCTAGATTCCACCAGATTTCGCCACATGTATAATCTAGAAGACTCCATGGTTGAACTTAAGCATAATGCACAAACATCAAAACACAAGCACTTCTTATTTCTTCTAGAATCTTCCATATCAGAATTGCCCAAATGTTTTTCTACGTGATTTGCCATTATTTGTTTTTTACTTTATGTCTTATGACGCACAATTCCATGAATCTTAAAGTAGATTAGCTTTCTTATAAAAACTAGATGATTTTGAATGAAATGAACTATAGGAATTAAACGAACATCTACAACATGCATATATGACTCAAAGCTTGCATGCTATAATGTGGTATTTATTCATAATTTGGTTGCCAAATCTCATGCGTGCAATTCACGTGTACCTTACTCTAGTCTAAATGGTGTTTGTGTGTGTGTTGTGCGTGTTGAGGTGCAAATTGTCTTTTTTTGGTACACGTTAAGCTTGTTCTTCCGAATTTTCAAGTCGCGCCTTGTTATGTCGAAAATTCAAGCTAGCATCTCTGTCTATCGTGCTGTGAAACTCTCGCCTCTTCAACCCGCACCTTGTTAGCCCGAAATATTTAAGATATATCTTTGTCTCGTTGTGCTCCGACAACTCCCTCCATCTCAACCCGTGCCTTGCTATTCCGAAATTACAACGCACGCGAAAACTCCCACCTCCTGTGAAATCCCGACACGCGAAATGCCCGTGGTACCCCTGAACCGAAAGAACCGCCTCAAATCGGTGGGGGTACTTTCGTAACTTACCCCACATTTCAGACAAGCACGTCTCTAAGCCATGGTTCCCCACTACCATCCCATCTGCCCACCCATTCGTACACCGAGGTCGCGAAAACCCGCGACGAAACCCCACACCCTGCTCCGTCTGCCACCCAGCCGGTGCCTCTTCCCCGACGACGTCG
The DNA here is from genome assembly GCF_002162155.2 of Triticum dicoccoides. Lineage (NCBI taxonomy): Eukaryota > Viridiplantae > Streptophyta > Magnoliopsida > Poales > Poaceae > Triticum > Triticum dicoccoides. The sequence continues at coordinate 557,312,196 of NC_041382.1, forward strand.
TCCACATCAATACCTCGACGTCCCTCATCCACCGTACCGGATGAGGATCCGTCGTCGATCTCATCGTCCCGCCAGTTCAGCCACCCCGTCCTCCACCTCCAAGGAGCTGCCCCGACGTTCCCCTCGTCTATCATGCCACCTCCATTCCCACACCGCCGTCTTCACCTGCACCACCGGAAGAGCATCATCATCGCCATTTCCTCGGATGAAGCTGCGGCCTAATCGGCGCCACCAAAGAGGTTGTACACTAATCACCGCATTTTCTTCTTGATTCAATCTCACGATGCTGCCGGCGCTCGGTCCCGAGCCGACACGGCGCGGCTCCATCCACGGCGGTGTCGCCGGTCACTTCCTCCACGGCGTCGCTCCCTCAGCAGCGACGTCCACATCAGTAGGACCTGCTGCTGCTTTAGCTCTCGCTCGCGCTGCTGCTCTGCTCTTGCTCTCAGTCCCCTGCCTGGTCTGCTCTTGCTATTGCTCTTGCTCGCACTGCTGCTCTCACTCTTGCTATTGCTTGCGATGCTGCTCCGATTTAGCTACATTTCACTCCGATGCCGCCGGGGTGAAGAAAGAACCAGCCGCAGCGGGGAGGGGGCTCGCCGGAGAGGTACTCCACTATCTATCTTAGGGTTCAGGATGGGGGCGGTGGTCGCCGGCGTTGGCGGGGTGTTGGCGGGGCGGTGGCGTGGGGAACGCCGGAGAAAAGGC
>NC_041382.1:557313155-557342927 GCF_002162155.2 Triticum dicoccoides
GGCGGACCGGCGGTGGGGAGTGTTTTCGGGGCGGGCGGGGCGGCGGGGGGCTGCTGTTTGGCTGGCTTAGGGGGGTGGAGGTTGAAGATGAACCGCAGGCCCTTGATTTTGTATCCAACAGCTGCAAAATCGACTGACCAGAGATGAAAAAGTCAGTCAACCGACGTGTAGCCTCACCTTGCTAGTGCGTTCAGTTTCGACAGCAAAATTCAGTTTCGACAGTTAAGTTCAGTTTCGACAGTTAAGTTCAGTTTCGACAGTTAAATTCAGTTTTGACAGTTAAGTTCAGAGATGAGAGGCTGGTGTATTTTACATCTAGCACTTTGTGGTTATGTATTTTACGTCATGTATTGGAGATGCTATTAGAATTCCACTCAGGTTACCGTTGTTTGTTGTCTCTCTTGTCCTGCTTCAGCCTCGGCGTCGTACAACTCACCGGAGCTGCTCCAACGACGAAACCCTCCATCACAGTGGAGCAGTACCTCGGGCTCCATCTCCAGACGCCTAAGATCTTCTTCCCCTCCTCCGACAGCCAAGTCAGCTGGAGCATCCTCACCGGCCAACCCAATCACGCTGAGATCGACATGGCTTCGCCAAAGTGGTTGTACACTTGTTGCATCTCTTTTTTACTCTACATGTTATATATATTGTCCACTGAGCACTCGTAGTAACGGAAATACGATTATTTTATCCTACTATATGACAAGCAATGAGGTACCAGGCAACTTAGCTATCCGTGATGGACTCTCTTGAACGCCATCATTATTTATCTCCGCGTGTTTGAGCTGTGCATTTGTCGATGGGCCTGGGAGTTGAGCTAGTATGGCAGTGGCCTGGGTCCAAAGTAATAGAAGTAGCACAAAACATTTTTTTAGTGTAGGATTTTCCTTGCTCAAGCCTACCTACTAGAATTGCCAGTGCTTGAAAGGAAAAGTGAATGAAAAACATCGGAATTGGAAAGTTTCCTATGGTACTACTTTTCATGAATTTGGTGCAAAGGAATGGAGCAAAGGAAAACTATAGGATTTGTTCCTTTAGTGTCTCCTTGAAAGAAAAACCGTAGGAATTCTAATTTCCACTTCTCCTCCTTTTCATATTCCTATTCATCAAGCACAAGACTAAGAGATAGTAGCATAATAGCATTATAACCGTACATTTTCTTGTGGTTTGACTGAATCTCACCATGCTTTTTTGCATCCTGTGATCTTCCAATTGTTGTGAATCAAACACCCAGATTGGCAGAAATCCTGTGTTTTTAAATTCTCTGTTTTGGACGTGCATTCCTATCCTATTCCTGTCTATTTCCTATCCCTGCATTGTTAGAATCCTCAAATTCAAACAAGCCCTTACTCAATTACTTATGTTACAGATATGTGTCAAAGAAAACCTTGTGTGGTTTGTCCTGCTCCTGCGGCGCTGTGTTCCACCCCAGCTCAGCTGCTCCAATGACGGAAGGGTTCACCACAGCAGGATCCGCTCTCCAGACTGTCTTTCGCCGCCTCAGATCTTCTTCCCCGCCGCCGGAAGCCACGGCAACTGCATTACCATCATCAACTGAGCATATGACCTTGAGGACTACACGGGTCCGCAAGAGAGGTTGCACTCTTCCGTGTCTGCTTATGTTATGCGTCGCTTAATATGATGACATGCTACATTATCGTCGTGTTCACCTATTAGACTCTGAGTCAGGTCCAAACTAATGTTGAAACTTGAGTTTTTAAATGGTTGTGGGGTACATATTGGGGCAGCAATCAGTACTATCTGTCTACTATCTGGTTAATCTCCGGTGTCTACTATGAGTTTCATGTTGGGTGCAAACAAACATTAAAGGAGCCATTATCTGTATTTTTTAACTAAAGCTATTATCTGCCTGCTATAATTGGTTTTGGGTCTATCCACAGTTTGCTACCATCACTCTGGATTTGTGCATGCATTCCTTACATAATCTCACTATGTTTTATTCCTACGCATGCCAGTTATTGTACACAATGGAACTGATCATGTAGAGCAAAAGTGACGAGCCTTGCGTGGCAATAAAATTTCATGCAGATGTCGTTCCATGGTGGGCGCAAAGGCAGCCCCCCTCCACCCATTTCGAATCATAATCAAGAGGAAGATAACTGTTATGAGGGGGATTCAGAAGGAGAAGACCACTCCTATTTACCCCATGAGGTCTTCGCTCTAACTTGGCATGCTGATGTTGGTAATATCATGCATAAGGTGCCTTGCATTGCTTACTGTATACATTAAAGATGTCATCTGCTTAGTTTAGACATGCTTTGTGTCAATGCCATCTGTTTAGTTTCTTTATCGTATATGTGAATCATGCAGTGCCATCTTGTCTAGCCAGGCATCATATATGTGAATTTTGCAATGCCACCCTGGTTAGCCAGTCATCTTATATGTGAATTATATCATGCCATCATTTTTTTATTACGTGTTAAATTTGTCAAAAATGTTAGTACATTCAACTACTCTTCCTGTGCATCAGCCATTTGGCACGGTCATGGAAAAATCTGGAGTGGAAACAAGGTCTTCAGAGAAGACAATGCTATCTAACGAAGCGCATGTCTTGCTGGTTACCGATAGCTCCTCAAAGGAGGATTCATAGTACATTCAATTACTCTTCCTGTGCATCAGCCATTTGGCACGGTCATGGAAAAATCTGGAGTGGAAACAAGGTCTTCAGAGCAGACAATGCTATCTGATGAAGCACATGTCTTGCTGGTTACCGATAGCTCCTCAGAGGAGGATTCAGAGATGACCAGTCATATTCCCCCCCTGAGGTGCATGCCCTAACTTGGCAGGGTTATGTTGCTCATATCGTGTTTATGCTATCTTGCATTGCTATGTCATTTGCTTAGTTTAGACATGCTTTGTGTGAATGCCACCTGTTTAGTGTCTAATTACCATATATGTGAATTATGCAATGTCATCTTGTTGCAAGACATTATATATGTGAATTATGCAATGTTATCTTGTTGCAAGGCATTATGTATGTGAATTATGCAATGCCATGCTGTTTAGGCAAGCGTCATATATGTGAATTATATCATGCCGTCCTTTTTTTGTATTTCTCATTGCTTTTGTCGACAATGTTTGTATATTCAACAGATCTTCCTGTGCATCAGCCATTTGAATTGGTGACGGAGAAATCTGGAGTGAAAACAAGGTCTTCAGAGTAGACAATGCTACCTGCTGAAGCAGATATCTTGCTGGTTACAGATAGCTCTTCAGAGGAGGATTCAGAGGCAGATGACCAGTCCTATTATCCCCCTGAGGTGTATGCTCAAACTTGGCAGGGTTATATTACTCATATAATGCATATGTTGTATTGCAATGCTTAGTTTTTACATCATATACACAATATTGAATGCCATCTCCTTAGTTGACACATCATATATGCGATTGCCCTTTGCTCACTTCCTTAGTATATAAATCATATATTTGAATTATGTCATGCCATGATGTTTACATAGACAACATGTATCTGAATTATGGCATGCCAACCCATTTTCTAGAGACATAATATAGTTATATCATCTCATCCTGTTTACATAGTCATCATATTTAAATTATGTCATTCTATCCGTGAATTATATCATGCCATCATGTTTCCATCGACGGCATGTTTGTGATTTAGGGCATGCCAACCACTTTAATAGACACATCGTATAGTTATATCATGTCATCCTGTTTACATAGTCATCATATTTTGAAGTATGTCATTCTATCCTGTTTAGTTAGCCATCATACATGTGAAATTGTGTCATGCTATCCTGTTTAATTAGCCATCTTATATGTGAAATTATGTCCTGCTATTCTGTTTGCTTAGACAACATAAATGTGAATTATTTCATGCCCTATTTTCTTCCCTACTATCCATTGCACCTGTCTATCTTACAATGTCTGTACATTAAATTACTTTTCTTGTTTATCAGCCATTTCAATTGGAGGGAGTGATGGTAGTATCCGTGGGAGTAAAAACACGGTCTTCAGAAAAGATCGTGCTACCTGTCAATGCAGATAGAACCACAGTTGTACTTGCCCAAGAACCAGCCCCACCACACATAACCCACACTCATGCAGATTGTACCCCTACCCAGTTGGACAGAGAACCAGCTACACCCTTTCTAACCCCAACCCCAGCAGATAGACACCCAGTTCCCGTTGACACAGCACCGTCTCCACCACAGAGCACCCAAACACGAGCAGTTAGTAAGGCAACTGTAGTGCCCAAATCACGAGGACCACCACTCCGAACCCGAAGTCAACGCTTAAAGCAGAAGAAGAATTGTTCTCAGGTCAGGTTCCGCAGCTATGGTTCATACTACCTTGCTCTTGCATCACTGTATTTACTGATACCAACTAATTTCAAATTTGAAGGATGCAATTGAAACTCCAATGGTGCAACAGGTATGTTTTAAACTTGTTTCTTCAACGTGTTTGGTTGTTTGCTGTTGTAACTTGCTCTATGTTGATTTCAGTTTCAATTGAATAAACAGTTATGTTCTCATGCTATGCACATTACAAGTGTTGTTATTGCTGTGTAGTTTCCCACACTTATATTCTGTATATGCTGCTTTGTCTTAAATAGATATGATTTGAAATATATCTATCTTGATTTGGCAACATAAACTAGAATGATATAGACCATACAGTGACCATACTACATAGATATATGTTTGTTTCATGTTGTTATCATGTCCATCTTACTACTGAACTGGTTTACCAAAATGAGTTTCATATACTACATTATAACCTGAGATGTGTTTGTTTGTTTCTCTTTTAAAACGTGGATAAAATATTGGAGAAGAGTACCCTGTTATGCAATGGTAAAGTAAGTAATGCAGATAAGGTTCAAGATAGTGAGACATCCCTGTTGGTCTCCAAGAAAGGTGATAAAAACTATATTGAAGACACTGAGACAACCCCAAAGTCCAGTCTTGATGTAGTGTTCGAGTTACTGGCTACCACTGCTGGCACCAGCTCTTCGAACTCATTGCCTGAATCAGTTCGGCTTCTTGAGTCTCAACTTCAAGTTGAAAGACATCGATCAGATGTTATGCGACAGGAAGCCGAAGGACTGAGGAAGTCCCTGCAGAATTCAGATGCATACTTTCTGGTGCAACAGCAAGCGCTGGAGGACTTAAGCGCCAAACAAGAGAAACTTAATAAGCTTGCTAAGCATCTAGCCAGCATTATGGGTACCCAGGATATTGTTTCTTGACCTCTTCTGAAGTGGTTTCAGTTCTGGACTTGTTTTGCTGCGGCGTTTATATGCTGCTGTGTTCCCTATATTTGCACTGGTGGCGAACTTTGATGCCCGGTGGATGTAATATGTGTAATAGCCGTGATAGCCTAGTGTAAGTTGCTTGCTTATTTATTTCCTTGTTTCCTTGTTTATTTGTTTGCTTGTAGTCAGTGCAGTTCTTTTTCCGCGGTTTGCTAGTGGCTGCAATAACCTATTTTTTAAAACTAGGCCACAATAACCATGGGCTAATATTTACTGTAGTGACACTGGGCCTTCTACGGGTCGTAGAAACAGTGGGCCTTCTACGGGCCGTATAAACAGTGGGCCTTCTATGGGCCATAGAAACAGTGGGCCTTCCACGGGCCGTAGAAACAATGGGCCTTCTACAGGCCGTATCATCAATGGGACTTCTACGGGTCGTATCATCAATGGGCCTTATACGGGCCGTATGATCGATTGGCCAAACATGGGCCAAACAGACCGCATTCTGGCCGTAAACGGGCTAGAGTTGGAATCGTCCGTTCATGGGCCGACCATAACGGGCCATCGTTAATAGGCCGTATTTGATGACGCTATGAAAATGGCCCAACGTATTAACGGACCACAAACGGGCCGACTATAACCACGGGCTGAATTTGGCCCACAAGCAGAAAATGACAGTAACCGGCCGTGAGTAAACGAATGCTGGAAATGATCCCAAGAATAAATGGGCTCTGAGAAGGCCGAAAGATAACATGGGCTGGAGACGGCCCAACGGAATAACGGGCCATTAATGGGTATAAAGTGATACACTGTTCATTACGGGCCAGTTTCACCATGGGCCGTTAATGGGTGTAAAGTGATACACTGTTCATTACGGGCCAGTTTCACCACGAGTCGTTAATAGGCCAAGAGTTACATAGGGCCTCATATGGGCCGAAAGACGTCATGGGCCATACATGGGCCTGAAGTGAAAACGGGGTGGAATCATATTGGATGGCCTAGATGACGCTACTGGGCCTAATTCAGAGAGGGCATAAAGGGCCTTGGGTTAGCGGGTTGTAAATGGGCTATATGCGAACAGGCCGTTAACAGGCTTTCCATGGGCTGGCCCTCCACCTTTTGACCAAGTCAAATGGGCCGGCCTTTTCACAGGAATGGGCCTCTGTTGGGCCGTGCCACGTGTCAACGTATCATAGGCGCCTTCTGTCTAATGAGTGGATGACATCTGTCCGACGATGAGCCGGCACGTGTTTCCTCCAGCCAATGATCATTTTACACGTGGAAAATCCCCATTGGCCGGGCTGTTAACGGGTTATCGGATCCAAAACCCGACCCGATAGCTTAATGGCGTTCTGTTACGGTGGATGCCACGTGTCGGTCACCCTTGACGAAAGCACTTCTGTGACGCACGATTTATCGTCATGGAAGTGGACACTTCCGTGATGATAATTTTGTAATGTCATGGAACACTTCTACGACAGCACAGGCATGGCTATCTTGATTCTGTCATAAATTTGTCATGGATGTACATGCATGACAAAAAAAGCGACCTACTGTGACAAACACGTATCATCACGGAAGTGTATTTTTTTGTAGTGTTATGATGTTTTCTTCCCCCTCTACTCTCTTGTAATGGATTGAGTTTCCCCTTTGAAGTTATATTATCGGATTGAGTCTTTAAAGATTTGAGAACACTTGATGTATGTCTTGCCGTGCTATGGTGACAATGGGATATCACGTGATTCACTTGATGTACGTTTTGGTGATCAACTTGCGGGTTCCGCCCATGAACCTATGCATAGGGGTTGGCACCCGTTTTCGTCATGATTCTCCGGTAGGAGCTTTGGGGCACTCTTTGAGGTTCTATGTGTTGGTTGAATAGATGAATCTGAGATTGTGTGATGCATATCATATAATCATACCCACGGATACTTGAGGTGACATTGGATTATCTAGGTGACATCAGGGTTTTGGTTGATTTGTGTCTTAAGGTGTTATTCTAGTACGAACTCTAGGGCTGTTTGTGACACTTATAGGAATAGCCCAACGGATTGATTGGAAAGAATAACTTTGAGGTGGTTTCATACCCTACCATAATCTCTTCGTTCGTTCTCCGCTATTAGTGACTTTGGAGTGACTCTTTGTTGCATGTTGAGGGATAGTTATGTGATCCAATTTTGTTATTATTGTTGAGAGGACTTGCACTAGTGAAAGTATGAACCCTATGCCTTGTTTCCTAGCATTGCAATACCGTTTGTGCTCACTTTTATCATTAGTTACCTTGCTGTTTTTATATTTCATATTACAAAAACCTATATCTACCATCCATATACCACTTATATCACCATCTCTTCGCTGAACTAGTGCACCTATACAATTTACCATTGTATTGGGTGTGTTGGGGACACAAGAAACTCTTTGTTATTTGGTTGCAGGGTTGCTTGAGAGAGACCATCTTCATCCTACGCCTCCTACGGATTGATAAACCTTAGGTCATCCACTTGAGGGAAATTTGCTACTGTCCTACAAACCTCTTCACTTGGAGGCCCAACAACGTCTACAAGAAGAAAGTTGTGTAGTAGACATCAAGCTCTTTTCTGGCGCCGTTGCCGGGGAGGTTAGCGCTTGAAGGTATATATTTAGATCTTGCAATTGAATCTTTTTGTTTCTTGTTTTAGCACTAGTTTAGTTTATAAAAGAAAACTACAAAAAAATATGGAATTGAGTTTGCCTCATATGCTTCATCTTTTTAATATCTTTCGTGAGTATGATGGAAAGGAAAATTGTGCCAAAGTGTTAGAAGAAGAATGCATTAGAATGTTTGGCACTAAATCCTTGTATGATGAGCATGATTGCAATGTTGTTAGTATTAACTCCTTGAATATCCATGGTACTAATGATGATTGCACTTGTTATGATGAAAATGTCTCCTATAAACATGTCAATTTTTGTGGAGTGCATTGGGTTTGTAAGTACACACCAAATAGGGAAGATAGATATTGCATGAGGCATGAGTACTTAGAAACTAAATTGTTGCAAGAAAGGCTAGATGATTGTGCTAAAAATTTAAATTTTCTTGGTCATACTTGTGGACTTTGCAATGAACATGGTCATTTAGCTATCCGATGCAAATTGTTACATGATATAATCGTGTCCAAAAATTGTGATGACTTGATTTCCCTTGCACATTATAATGAACTTAGTTTGCTTATGGGCTACGAACAAATGAAACGTATAACTAAGCATCTTCCAGAATTTGCCCGTTATAAACTTCTTGGTTTTGATCTAGAGGAAATTTATATATATTGTGCGGTGAATTGTATTGAAAATCCTTATATTGCCAATTACATAAAGAAAAGAAAACAAATAGAAGATGAAGAGAATACCAATGAAAGGGAAGAGACCTCCCAATACCCTCCTATTATTTCTTATGATGAATCAGGTAACAAGGAGGAGCCTCCTATTCAACCAATCTCATTAATAAGGAGCCCCAAAAGGAGGATTGAACCCACACATGATGTGGTGAAGAAGAAGAAAAGAAAAAGGAAGAGAGGTAAAAATATATCTCCCCCAAATAATGCTGCTCCTATTACTATTGTGCCTCATGAAAATATAATTGTGGAAGATAATGATACTTCTTATGATCTTGAAAATCTTTTTGGCACTTGCTTGGAAGAATATGATAATTGCTATACTATTGGTGCTATCCATACTATTAATGATGAGAGTGATTATGCTTATGATATGAAAAGGCCCAAGCTTGGGATGCTATGTTTGATGAAGATGGTGTTTTTGAGAATATATTTGCTGCAATTAATGTTTGTCCCAAGCTTGGGGATGCTACGCTTAATGAAGATGATATTTTTAGTCTCCCAAATTTTGATATGCAAATTTATAATGATGATAGCATGCCTCCTACCTATGATGATTATTGTGATGATACTTATGCTATAAAAAGTAATTATATTTATAAAACTTGTCATGATTATGATTACCCCTTTTCTGAACATTACTCTTTTAATGTGGAAACAATTTATAGTATTCGAGTCTCTTATGATACTCCCACTATTCCGAATGAGAAGAAATTTGCTTATGTGGAGAGTAATAATTTTTTTATGCTTGTAGATCACGAAAAGAATGCTTTAGGTGCTGGTTATATTGTTGAATTCATTCATGATTCTACTAAAAATTATTATGAGGGAGGAACATATGCTTGTAGGAATTGCAATAATATCAAGTTTCCTCTCTATGTGCTTAAAGTTTTGAAGTTATGCTTGTTTTGCGCTCCTATACTAGTTGATTATTGTTCCCATAAGTTGTTTGCTCACAAAATCCCTATGCATAGGAAGAGGGTTAGGCTTAAATGTTCTAGTCATATTCTTCACGATGCTCTCTTTATGTTTCAATTCTTATCCTTTATGTGAGCATCATTGAAATCATCATGCCTAGCTAGGGGCATTAAACGATAGCACTTGTTGGGAGGCAACCCAACTTTATTTTTGTTCCTGTTTAGTAATAAATAATTAATCTAGACTATGTTTATATGTGGTTTTATGGTTTTAATTAGTGTTTGTGCCAAGTAGAACCTTTGGGAAGACTTGGGGAAAGTCTTTTTAATCTTGCTGTAAAAAAACAGAAACTTTAGCGCTCACGAGAATTGATGACATTTTTATTTGGAACGTGATATTTAGTTAATTCCTTTTGCAGATGATTAATATATAAATTCCTCAGGTCCAGCAATTTATTTTATAATTTTTGGGATTCCATAAGTATATGTTTGATCCAGATTACTACAGACTGTTCTGTTTTTGACAGATTCTGTTTTCATCATGTTGTTTGCTTATTTTGATGAATCTAATAGTAGTATCGGAGGGTATGAACCATAGATAAGTTGGAATACAGTATATATTACACCAATATGAATTTAGAATGAGTTCATTACAGTATCTTATGACGGTGATTTGCTTTCTTATACTAACGGAGCTTACGAGTTTTCCGTTAAGTTTTGTGTCGTGAAGTTTTCAAGTTTTGGGTGAAGATTCGATGGACTATGGAATAAGGAGTGGCAAGAGCCTAAGCTTGGGGATGCCCAAGGAACCCCAAGGTAAAATTAAAGGACAAACAAAAGCCTAAGCTTGGGGATGCCCCGGATGGCATCCCCTCTTTCGTCTTCGTTAATCGGTAACTTTACTTGGAGCTATATTTTTATTCGCCACATGATATGTGTTTTGCTTGGAGTGTCATTTTATTTTCTTTTGTTTTTATTGCTGTTTGAATAAAATACTAAGATCTGAAATAATTAAATTTTAGAGAGTCTTCACATAGTTGCATAATTATTCGACTACTCATTGATCTTCACTTATATCTTTCGGAGTAGTTTGTCATTTGCTCTAGTGCTTCACTCATATCCTTTTAGAGCACGATGGTGGTTTTATTTTATAGAAATAAATGAACTCTCATGCTTCACTTATATTATTTTGGGAGTCTTAAATAGCATGGTAATTTTCTTAAATAATCCTAATATGCCAGGCATCCAAGAATAGTAAAAACTTTCTTATGAGTGTGTTGAATACTAAGAGAAGTTTGATGCTTGATGATTGTTTTGAGATATGGAGGTAATAATATCAAAGTCGTGCTGGTCGAGTAGCTGTGAATTTTAGTAATACTTGTGTTGAAGTTTGCAAGTCCTGTAGCATGCACGTCTGGTAAACGTTGTGTAACAAATTTGAAACATGAGGTGTTCTTTGATTGTCCTCCTTATGAGTGGCGGTCGGGGACGAGCGATGGTCTTTTCCTACCAATCTATCCCCCCTAGGATCATGCGTGTAGTGCTTAGTTTTTGATGACTTGTAGATTTTTGCAATAAGTATGTGAGTTCTTTATGACTAATGTTGAGTCCATGGATTATACGCACTCTCACCCTTCCATCATTGCTAGCCTCTTCGGTACCGTGCATTGCCCTTTCTCACATTGAGAGTTGGTGCAAACTTCGCAGGTGCATCCAAACCCCGTGATATGATACGCTCTTTCACACATAAACCTCCTTATATCTTCCTCAAAACAACCACCATACCTACCTATTATGGCATTTCCATAGCCATTCTGAGATATATTGCCATGCAACTTTCCACCATTCCTTTTATCATGGCACATTCATCATTGTCATATTGCTTTGCATGATCATGTAGTTGACATCATATTTGTGGCAAAGCCACCATTCATAATTTTTCATACATGTCACTCTTGATTCATCGCAATCCCGGTACACCGCCGGAGGCATTCATATAGAGTCATATCTTGTTCAAAGTATCGAGTTGTAATTCTTGAGTTGTAAATAAATAGAACTGTGATGATCATCATTCATAGAGCATTGTCCCAAAAAAAGGGAAAGGCCAAAAAAGGCCAAATAAAAAAAAGAAAGGCCAAATAAAAAAGAAAAGGGAAAGGCCAAATAAAAAATAAAAAGGGGACAATGCTACTATCCTTTTTCCACGATTGTGCTTCAAAGTAGCACCATAATCTTCATGATAGAGAGTCTTTTGTTTTGTCACTTTCATATACTAGTGGGAATTTTCATTATAGAACTTGGCTTGTATATTCCAACAATGGGCCTCCTCAAGTGCCCTAGGTCTTCGTGAGCAAGCAAGTTGGATGCACACCCACTTAGTTTCTTTAGTTGAGCTTTCATGCATTTATAGCTCTAGTGCATCCGTTGCATGGCAATCCCTACTCCTTGCATTAACATCAATCGATGGGCACCTCCATAGCCCATTGATTAGCCTTGTTGATGTGAGACTTTCTCCCTTTTTGTCTTCTCCATGTAACCCCCATCATCATATTCTATTCCACCCATAGTGCTATGTCCATGGCTCGCGCTCATATATTGCGTGAAAGTTTATAGGTTTGAGATTACTAAAGTATGAAACAATTGCTTGGCTTGTCATCGGGGTTGTGCATGATGAGAGCATTCTTGTGTGACGAAAATGGAGCATGACTAAACTATATGATTTTGTAGGGATGAACTTTCTTTGGCCATGTTATTTTGAGAGGACATAATTGCTTAGTTAGTATGCTTGAAGTATTATTATTTTTATGTCAGTATGAACTTTTATCTTGAATCTTTCGTATCTGAATATTCATACCACAATTAAGAAGAATTACATTGAAATTATGCCAAGTAGCATTCCACATCAAATGTTTTTATCATTTACCTACTCGAGGACGAGCAGGAATTAAGCTTGGGGATGCTGATACGTCTCCAATGTATCTATAATTTTTGATTATTCCATGCTATTATATTATGTGTTTTGGATGTTTATGGGCTTTATTATACACTTTTAAATTATTTTTGGGACTAACCTATTAACCCAGAGCCCAGTGCCAGTTTCTATTTTTTCCTTGTTTTAGAGTATCGCAGAAAAGGAAAATCAAATGGAGTCCAATTGACCTGAAACTTCATGGAACTTATTTTTGGAAGGAAAGCAATCCTGGAGACTTGGAGTCCACGTCAAGGAAGCTTCGAGGAAGCCACGAGGTAGGGGGCGCGCCCACCCCCCTGGGCGCGCCCTCCACCCTCGTGGTCCCCTCGTGACTCCCCTGATGCATTTCTTCCGCCTATATATCTCCATATACCCTAGAACGATCGGGGAGCATAATAGATTGGGAGTTCCACCGCCAGTAGCCTCCATAGCCATTGAAAGCCAATCTAGACCCGTTCCGGCACCCTTTCGAAGGGGGAATCCATCTCCGGTGGCCATCTTCATCATCACAGTGCTCTCCAAGATGAGGAGGGAGTAGTTCTCCCTCGGGGCTGAGGGTATGTACCAGTAGCTATGTGTTTGATCTCTCTCTCTCTCTCTCTCTCTCTCTCGTGTTCTTGAGGTGGTACGATCTTGATGTATAGCGAGCTTTGCTATTATAGTTCGATCTTATGATGTTTTCTTCCCCCTCTACTCTCTTGTAATGGATTGAGTTTCCCCTTTGAAGTTATATTATCGGATTGAGTCTTTAAAGATTTGAGAACACTTGATGTATGTCTTTCCATGCGTATCTGTGGTGACAGTGGGATATCACGTGATTCACTTGATGTATGTTTTGGTGATCAAGTTGCGGGTTCTGCCCATGAACCTATGCATAGGGGTTGGCACCCGTTTTCGTCGTGATTCTCCGGTAGGAACTTTGGGGCACTCTTTGAGGTTCTATGTGTTGGTTGAATACATGAATCTGAGATTGTGTGATGCATATCGTATAATCATACCCACGGATACTTGAGGTGACATTGGAGTATCTAGGTGACATTAGGGTTTTGGTTGATTTGTGTCTTAAGGTGTTATTCTAGTACGAACTCTAGGGCTGTTTGTGACACTTATAGGAATAGCCCAACGGATTGATTAGAAAGAATAACTTTGAGGTGGTTTCATACCCTAGCATAATCTCTTCGTTCGTTCTCCGCTATTAGTGACTTTGGAGTGACTCTTTGTTGCATGTTGAGGGATAGTTATGTGGTCCAATTATGTTATTATTGTTGAAAGGACTTGCACTAGTGAAAGTATGAACCCTAGGCCTTGTTTCCTAGCATTGCAATACCATTTGTGCTCACTTTTATCATTAGTTACCTTGCTGTTTTTATATTTTCAGATTACAAAAACCTATATCTACCATCCATATACCACTTGTATCACCATCTCTTCGCCGAACTAGTGCACCTATACAATTTACCATTGTATTGGGTGTGTTGGGGACACAAGAGACTCTTTGTTATTTGGTTGCAGGGTTGCTTGAGAGAGACCATCTTCATCCTACACCTCCTACGGATTAATAAACCTTAGGTCATCCACTTAAGGGAAATTTGCTACTGTCCTACAAACCTCTGCACTTGGAGGCCCAACAACGTCTACAAGAAGAAGGTTGTGTAGTAGACATCACAGGCTAACCCGGGGTTTTAGGTGTATACACCAGGCTTCCAAGTGTAGATTCTTTGTTCATTGCGATAGCAAAGAATCCCCCAAGCAATATTTTGAGCTGTGCTCAGTGGGTGTCCATGTTTGAGTTGTGCTTTTGCAACACTCTCTTTGGCCCCTAAGTGATTTTCTTTGGTGGCCTTACGCCGATCAAGAGGTGTAGCTATGGTTCGAATACGAGCAAGCCCCCAAGTGATATTGCGGCATTGCGCCGATCAAGAGGTGTAGCTATCGCTCGAATACGACCAAGCCCCCAAGTGATATTGTGGCATGGCACCGATCAAAAGGTGTAGCTATGGTTCGAATACGACCAAGCCCTCAAGTGATTTTGTGGCATTGCGCCGATCAAGAGGTGTAGCGATGGTTCGAATACGACCAAGCCCCCAAGTGATTTTGTGGCATTGCGCCGAACAAGAGGTGTAGCGATGGTTCGAATAAGCCCCAAGTGATCAATAATATGATAAGACAATAGGAAGGATACCCATGTTTGAACCGCGCATGATGGCAACAGGTCCTCTTCGGCAACCTTTAATTTTTTGCAAGAGATAAATTCTTATTGAACCGGGTGTTTAAGACTTTGCTGAGTCATATGATTGTATCCCCCGAGTCTTAAGATTACTCGAGGAGTTGGCTTGAGACTCTCTATATTTGACCGTGATATAAACCGGTATAAGTCTTCCAACAACTCAGTGATATAATAGTTCCTTTTGCAGTAGATAACTTGTCCTGCCTTAGAAAAGTTGCAAGTCGGAGTAATTGCTCTTTTAAAGAAAGCAATATATAATAATAAAGAATATACTGAATGGATTTCACCTGATACGTGAAGCCAATAGTCATCTGCCGCGGAGTTAATGATCAGCACGGTAAAGCTGAAATCAATCATAACCAAGTCGCCCGCAATAGTAGACAGATGAACCGGTAGCGACGTTATAATCTGGTGCAGCCGGGTGAGTTAATCACTGGTGCACGAACATATGAACCGGCTGCAGCGTTATAAGCCGGTGCAGACGGGTAAATCAATCGCCAGTGCACGGATCGATGAGTCGGCCGCGGTGTTGGAATGTCGAAGCGGCAGCTCGCACACCCGTTGAACATCAAGTGGGCGTGCACGTTCCACGAGCATGACACCACCTTTATAATGAATCATTGTCCTGCACAAAATATATTGCAGAACAGAGTAATGGTTTTCAGAAGAAAAAAACATATACAAAAAACAGATAGAAAAGATAGCACCTGGAAATTTAATTGGTCGTGCCACCAGTGAGCAGCACCATGCTTTTTTTGTCTGCACATACCACCCGTTTCTCGATTGTCAAATATCACCCTTCACGTGAGCTGTAAAACGGCCACTAGTACTTAGTACGTACCAGCACTTAATACTGGTCTGGTTTGATATTTTGATGTAGTGCGTAATAACTTCCGTAGCTTGAGTTAAAACCGGCCGGACCAGCTCCCACGGTAAACCGGCCAGTACACATGCTATGGCCTGGTGACTGTTAGCACTAGGATTGGACTCTCAGGTCGCCGGCTCAACTCCCACGGCCTGCTCTTTTATCTTCACGTACTAATTGTTGGATTGATGCTATGTGCTCCTGCTTCTATCGCTCTGCCTTAGCAAATCATTGTAGTAGGATCACTCAACAAACCGACTCGTGCATATAGGCTTCAGAGAGCCTGGCAGTGGCGGGATGAGCCCAAGGCGGCTGAAAAACCAGGGGCGGGTCAATAGCAGGCGGCCTTGCCAACAGTGACAGATCGACAAAACTCCAAACAGGCCGAAAGGGCTCCGGTGGGTCGACGACAGATGCAGGTTAAACAGCGATGAATAGTAGCAATTTCAACACAGAAGCCAATAGTAGAGGCGGCGCTGACGCGGTGAACCGGAAGCCAACCCAACGGGAGTAGCTCGGGTGCCCGGGAATCGATCGGCGACTCGAGGCACAGCTACAACGGCAGGAGCCAGAACAAGTCATGGCAAGGCCGCCTCAACGCGACGGCGACTTAAAGGCGCGGGCCACGGCGAGTCTCAGTAGTAGCGGCGAGTTAACTTGGCAGTTTGACCAATCCGAGTTATTGACCACATCAGTTCCGGGTTGTTCCTGTTTTCTAGGTCGCGGCCATATGTTTGCTGGGCGGAGGCGACGGTCGGTTCAGTAATAGCGAAGCTGGAGGAGGCCATCGCGGCTCAAAACCAACACACCAGTGGAGGCGGCTCAGAGTAGAAACGGACAGGGCCGTCAGGCCCGCGCTGGACAGCCGGGGCGGCGTCCCGACGAGTGGGCGGTGGCGGGTTCAGGTACGGCCAGCGCAGCGGCTCTCCTGTGGAGATAACTCAGAGTAAAAACAACGGCTTACTGATCGCGGCGATTTGCGGCCCGAGGTGCAGTGATCTAGAGGCAAAGCGACTCAAATCCGGAGCGGCTCAGCAGACGATGATTTGGACCTGAGCAGTAATTCTAGCGGCTCGTAGGCGGGTCGTGGCCATGGCTTGGGGTCAAACCCATTGCAGCTCGGTGACACGAATCCAAGTGCGGCCATCGAGGTGGCTCGGCAGAGGTGAACCGGCTCGGAGGCAGGGCCGGTGAAACACAGCAACTACGGCTCAAAAGGGCAGCAGAGGCTGAGCCGCGGGTTGTGGTGCAGAGGACAGCGATGAACCGGAAGCCGCTGAGGCGCACGCGAGGCGGTCGGAAACTGGGGCGGTCCTTGATGGCCTGGCAGAGGCGGGTCAAGGCGGAGACCAGGCCGAACTGAGGCCGGGGCGGCCTGGCACGGAGACCGCCGACTTTGTGCAGCGGCCGCAGCTAGGTGGATTGACGGGGCGCAGCAGCGGAAACAGCGGTTCGCGGTGACGAGGTCGGGTCACAGCCAGCGGACGGCCCAACGGCGGAGCAAGCAAACCGGCGGGCGGCCGGGCCAAGCGCGAAGTGAACCGGAAGATATCACAGTAGAAGTGGAGGCAACCCGCCGAAGCCACGGAGGTGGCGGAAGTGGCGACTCGACGGAGGCCACGGATACAGCAAATAGGCCGGAGGAGCGGCTGAAACCACGACATCTCGGAGGTGAGCGACCCGGCTCCAGGCAAGGTGTGACAACTCGTCCACGGCAGAGTGAGGTTGAGGCCGGGTCAGGTGAGGCGGGCGGTTTGTGGCGCTCAACGGTGATTCCCGACGGGGCGTGGCCGGCTTGACGAGCAGGGCGAATTGGCGGTTCAGTAGTGGCGGTTTAAATGGAGGAACACCGCGGAGGATGGGGACCTGACAGCTCAAGACCGCAGCCACGCATGGCAAAGGCGGAGAGCAGGGCCGGCGGGTCGCGGTGTGAAGACGACGATGGCTCGGAAACCGTTGGGGCGCACGCGATGCGGCGGCGGCAAGCCGGCCTGGCGCGAAGTCGGCCGAAGCAGAGGGGAGCGGCCGCGAGTGAAAACCAACATAGCAACTCCGCTCGAGGCGGAGGCGAGATGAGCCATCATCGCCCGGAGTCCGTGACCTCATCCCTTCCCATCGTTGACTCCACGTGATCGATGGAAACGTCCACGTAAAGGAGATATTTTCCTGGCTTGAGCAACGTAGTACTCGCTTTTTTTCATGGGAGGATGATTCGGTAGTGGCTTTTGACATAATATAATCGATCTGGAGCTCTCACCAGGGCATAGAAATTGTCCTGATTGCCGTTTGTACTGGCAAATGCCGCAGGTGACCCCTGTTGACTGTCTCTGAACAACTTGGATTTGAATGATTGTACATGGAACAACGATGGTGACTTGCCGATTGTACCGGTTTAAAGAGGCTTGGACGAGGATCTATTTGACGCATCCACTTCCATAGACGGAACCTGCCAGTTTTTAACAGACCGCATGAGGCGGCGGTTTATCTTGGCGAGACCGATTTGTTGTCTGTCTCGGCGGCTTGGGGGCGTGGTGCAACACAGACGCTACCCTAAATTTTGATGCTCAATCTTATATAGGCCGCCGCTGAAAAGTACTTCAATCTTGACTGATGAACTTCGTAGTTGACGCGAATTCTTCCACATTGGCTCTTGCTGATCCGACGGGTCGCGATATTCTAAAAACCCTAGGAGAGATTCCTTCAAGAACTCATCACCACCGTGCGCAGGCCCCACGTTGGGCGCCAACTATCGTAGAATTGTCACGGCAGATGTTCTAGTGTGAGGACTTAGTCGTGAGGCCAATGCATCTTTGTAGTAGCTTGAGAGGGGTTGAGCGGAATCGAGAGACACAACACAAAACAAGGATTTAGACAGCTTCGGGCCTCGAGAAACATCATCCGGTAATAGCCCTACATGTTGTTTGTGGCTAGATCTCATTATGCTCATGAGAGAGTCGCCGCATAAGCCGGCTCCCCTTTGTGTCTAGCCCTAGAGATTGTTTCTCGTCCCTCTTGGGGTGCCCTGCTCCTCCTTATATATGTTGAAGGGGCGGGTTATATGACTAGTCCTAGTAGGATTAGGATTAATCTATTACAAGTGGAGTCATAGTCTTACTTCCTTTGTAGGAGAATATTCCTTATGTCTTTCCTCTTAAGCCGGCCCACCATAACATGAACCGGCCTTCTGGGCCTTGGGCCTTGTCATCCGTCTGACCCGTCCGCCGGGTTACTAATAAGTCGCCAAGATCGGGCGGGTTACCGATGAAGTGCCAAGTCCGGCCGGGTTACGCCGCGGGGTATATCTCTGACAGAAGGCGCACTTGAATAATGACATCCAACAAAGGCATTTTTAAAAAAATAGCTGCCACTTTAATATCTCAAACGTGGCTGTAGGAGGTGCCGTGCGGACGGTTGCTTGACCTTGACAGAACGGGAGGCGTGCGAGCGCACTCCGGTCCGCAGGCTGACCGAGAGGCGTGCAAGCTGTCCTCCAATGTGTAGGCTCACCAGGAAGCATGTGAGATGTACGCTGCGCAGGCTCACTGGGAAGTGAGCCCTTTGACTTCCATGGTCGCCCGCCTTCCTCTCCATTAATGGAGCCCGAGCCGCTGTTTAATACGGGTGGCCTTACTGTTCGCCTCCCATTCCCCTCCACCCCCTCCCCGCAGACCTCCACCAACGCCACGGTGCAGAATGATCATCTGCCACTAGTCTTCAAGTTTGGTGAAGTTGACTCCGAGCCAGAGAAGATAGAAAATAAGGAGGAATGGGGCCTCATGGACATGGCCCAGAACAAGCTGGCCGCGGCGGTTGCTGCCCCCGCTCTCGTCCCAGCTCCCATCCCCGCGCCTGCGCCAGCGACCATCCCCGTAGCATTGATGGCCTGGTCGCCGAGCACTATTGCAGAGCTGGAAGCCACGGGCGTCAGCGAGGTCTCCACGGACCCGCACGAGCTCGTGTACATGCGAGCGCCAGCGCCCGTGCCCGTGCGCGCCCCTCCACCCACTGTGGCGATGTCCCCCGTGCGTTTGGCTGCACCCGCTGTGCCCGTGCGTGCCCCTCCATCCACCGTGGCATTGGTCCCCGTGCGTTTGGCTGCACCCACCGCGCCCGTGCCCGTGCCCGTGCCCCCCTCAGCGGCATGGGACGCTACCGTCGACCGCTACCTCTCAGCGGCGCCAGTTGCCATCCTCCTGCGCCCCGCCCATCGATCGCGCGACGACATGATGTTTGATTTACAAGTGAAGAACATTTTGTGCTGCCTTGAAGACTTCAACAACGGTGTCTCGGAGGATGACAACGACAATGACGGCGCGACACGCTGCCTCTGACGCTGCCAGAAATAGTTTTTTTGGGGTTTAATACTGTATCTCGAATTCTCGATCATATGAATATAAATTCGCAGTGTGACTGAATGAAAGATATGGTTTGAACGAACTTGCGTTTTTCTCTCTTAATGTACAGACTTATCAAACAATTTTCTTTTGAAAAAACGTCAATGGTTTTTAAATGTAAAACACTCATCGCAAAAGTTTTAGTTAGAACACCCGTATGCAAACCGACAGCTTCCCCAAGAAGCCAAGGGAAAATGTGATGAGCAGGATTTCTGCATCCCTTCAACGCATACGGTTGTTTTGCATGACCCGTGTGCAACCACGTACAAACAATTGGTAAGATTTGCATATCTGTAATTTGGGTATGTTGCCATTTGTCAAACTGGAAAGATTGACATTGTTTATCTAGTAACAATGCCATTTGTCAACCTTGTAACATTGTGATTTGTCAAAATATGCAGCTACAAATCACTAGCACTATCTAATTTTTGCAACTAAAATCACTAGCACTGTTCATATGGACACCACTAGCAGGCGTGAGTTCATGGACGCATATGCAAATGTACCATTGATTACATACAACAAGTCATCAACCCACAACGACAACGAGGATACATGTTGGATTATAGATCATTTCCAACAAAACATTCTAGTAAAGTTTTTCTCACACAACAAATAACAAAGCGATGAAATGAACTTCAGCTCAACCACTCGTCGGCGTTGGAAATGCTTGCTTTGAACTAGAAGTGATTCTCTGGGAAGGGCCAGCTATTGTCAATCTCGAGACCAACGCAAGACTGATCATCGAGGCTGAAGCGGCCTATGTCAGGACCCATATTGGGACGGTAGGGAAGCATAGTAATGTCCGAGGTATAGATATAGTTGCTTCTCATAAATGGTAGTAACATTGTGTCAACAGTAGCTGGATCGCCTTCCACCATCATTGGATAGTTTTGTCCAAGGAAGACCGAGTTTCCTCCAAGACTTTCAATACTGAACCAGGGAAAAGGTGTTGGCGCTAGTACACTAGTATCCATCCCGAATACCCTGCAATGGATGTTGGAATAGGTATGGAGAGTGCAACCATACGAGACAACACATGCTTCCTTAGTAACATCAGTAGTGCCCTGTACACAGACAAGAAGAGGTGACCATCAAAATAAGTTGCCAGGTGCCACTGAGTATATGGGTCCTGCTCGTCCTCATGCTCATGAATAAAATTTTCAATTATAGGTGGTGGAATGTTCACAGGACCTTGGAAACACAAGAAGGTTAATTAGTAAAGGGAAACTAGCTAACCCGCATGCATGTGGATGAAACAATTATAATTACAGTGGAAGACAAATGTACCAAAATTATAAGGATTCCATGCAAAAATAGTGCCACGAGTGGTGGCAGCAAACACAAGACCCTCGTATTGAATTGCATCACAGTACTCATCTGTGTATAGAAACTGATTTTTGAGCAATATCCATCGAGTCGAACCATGAAGGATGACAACAAGCTTGTCGAAGATAGAAACACCTATAACCCCAAGAGCGGTTGGGAACTCGACAAATTGCTATCTTCCTTAGACGACAGTCAGCATGATCGTATTTGAACTCACGTAGAATATCAATGTACTCAACCTCTGGGCAATCGTCTGAGATTTTTCAAAGTGGAACCCGGTGACGAGTGTACACATTCACAAGTTCCCACTCGCAGTTGTACCCAATATAAACAACCCAATCTCCATTTGCGCCTGCCCAAGCCTTACCCTCAAGCGATGGCATCTTAACATCATACGTACCATTATCAAGCGGCATCAACTTACACAAGGCGAGGCTTCCCTCGTCCCCGCGCCATTCAGTAGGGTCACGGTGAAGAAGATAGGGGAGATCAAACCACTCCTGGACCCTTGGGTTCCTTGTAATGATGTTATTAGTTGAGTAGAGAATGGTCTTGAATGAACTTGCCATGCTAGCCGAGGTGATGACGTCGCACCGATCAATGAGTTCCTCCACCACGTCATCATTCAGATTGGGGCAAGAATAACGGGGTCGTTTCCGGCTTGTTCCCTCCATGGAGAAGACGATCAAACAATGGCGGAAGGAATGGTGAAGGCAAATGGAGGAGGGATGAAGAGCTAGCGTGCGACAGCAGTTCCAAATCGAGAGGGAAAGGCAAAGAGTCGGTGGACAGTTTCCATGGTACATGAAGAGGCGCCTAGGGAGCGAATGGTTGCCACAGAGGTGACACACTGACGACAAGGGCCGAGTGAACCGCATGCAATCCCATCCCACAACACACACGTCTTGTTAAGTTGAACCATTTCCGTTCTCTTGTGTCAACACAAACAGTTCATCCTAGTGAACCACATGCCGTATATCGCACACACCTTGATCTGGTTGACCGTTTCTTTTGTGTTGCCTAATCACAAACAGTTCGGTCGAGTGAACCGTATGATGTATATCGCACACACCTTCATCTGGCTACCCGTTTCTTTTGTGTTGCCTAATCACAAACAGTTCATCCGAGTGAACCGTATGATGTGTATCACACATGCCTTCATCTGGCTGCCTGTTTCTTTTGTTCCTCCTCATCGCAAATAGTTAATTGAACTGAACCGTATGCCCTTCATCTCACACACAACTAAAATCTGAACCGTGTTTGATGCATCCTCCATCGCAAATGTTTTGAACCTTTTTTGACAACTTTCATACACCACCATTTGCGATTATTGCATTGCGCACAGTTTCTCGAAGGGTCTCTGACCGTAGTGTCGCGTTAGCAGCATCCTGCAGTAGTGACACCTATGTTAGTAAGCTCGTCAGGAGCGGAGAATTTGGCTAGCCGAGGGTGTTTTCAATTACCATTGACCATAGGTAGGCATGTTATTCCCACGGATCTCATTACTTTGGAATCACAAGGATTGGATGTAATACTAGGCATGGATTGGCTATCAAAGTATGGGGGAAACATCGATTGTGCTAGTAAGTCAATTCTTCTCACCACCCTAGAGGGAAAACGGATCAAGTATGTGTCTAGGCATGCGCCAAGGAGGACTCAAGTAAATTCACTCTTGGGAGCTGTTCAGGAGGAAGTGCCAGTTGTGATGGATTATCCCGATGTATTCCCGAAGGAATTACTAGGCATGCCACCAGAACAAGACATGGAATTTTGATTGAGTTGTTGCCAGGAACCGGACCAATATCCAAGAGACTGTATCGGATGCCCGCAAATGATCTGGAGGAAATTAAGAAGAAGATTAAGGAGTTATTGGAGAAAGGTTATATTCGAACAAGTTCATCACCATGGGGGCCCCCAGTGCTTCTAGTTGAGAAGAAGGATGGATCCTTGAGAATGGTTGTTGATTATCATGCATTGAATGAGGTGACGATCAAGAACAAATATCCTCTACCGATGATCGATGATTTGTTTGACCAGCTGCAGGGAGCTATAGTTTTTTCCAAGATCGATCTTTGATCAGGATATCACCAGCTGAAGATCCGAGAACAGGATATACCTAAGACAGTGTTTACCACAAGGTATGGGCTATATGAGTACACGGTCATGTCTTTTGGTTTGACTAACGCCCCAGCCTACTTTATGAGTATGATGAATAAGGTGTTCATGGAGTTCTTGGATAAGTTTGTTGTGGTGTTCATTGATGATATATTGGTGTACTCAAAGAATGAAGAGGAACATAAGGAACATTTGCGCTTGGTTCTCGAGAAACTCAGGGAACATCAGCCATATGCCAAGTTCAGCAAATGTGAGTTTTGGTTGAAGGAAGTCGGATTCCTCGGACATGTTATATCAAGAGAAGGTATAGGAGTAGACCCCTCCAAGGTTCAATCCGTCACTGAATGGATGGCACCCACCTCAGTGGGAGAGATAAGAGATACGCTGTGTCCTTGTACTCGCATGATATTACGAGAGATTTATTGAGAACTTTTCCAAGATTGCAAAGCCCATGACAGAGTTATTGAAGAAGGATACCAAGTTTAAATGGACCGAGGATTGTGAGGCCAGTTTTCAGGAGTTGAAGAAACGTTTGGTTACAGCCCCGGTGCTAATTCTTCTGAATATATGCAAGGATTTCCAAGTATATTGCGACGCTTCTCGACAGGGGCTTGGAGGCGTTCTTGTGCAAGAAGGAAGAGTTCTTTCATATGCCTCACGACAGCTTTGACCTCAAGAGTTGAATTATGCCACGCATGATTTGGAGTTAGCAGCCATAGTGCATGCGCTCAAGACCTGGAGACATTTTCTTATCAGAAATTGTTGTGATGTTTACACGAATCATAAGAGTTTGAAGTACATTTTCATGCAGAAGGAGTTGAACCTCAGGCAGAGGAGATGGTTGGAGCTCATAAAGGATTATGACATGAAACTGCATTATCACCTAGGAAAGGCTAATGTTGTGGCAGATGCTTTGAGCCGCAAGAGCTATGTCAATACTCTCGTAACCGGAGGATTGCCTCAGGAGTTAGCTGACGATCTCAGAGAACTTCGCTTGGAGATAATTCCGAGAGGTTTTGTTGCAGCATGGGAAATTCAGTCCACTTTGTTGGGAAAGATCTGAGAAGCCCAAAAGATTGATAAGGAAATTGCAGAGATAAATGAAAAAATGAGTAAAGGAAAGGCCAAAGGTTTTCGTGAGGATGAACATGAAATTTTATGGTTTGAGGATCGCATCTATGTGCACAATGACCCAGAGATCAGGAAGTTAATTCTTCAGGAGGCTCATGATTCGCCTTACTTGATTGACCCACGCAACACCAAGATGTATTTGGATTTGAAGGAACGTTTATGGTGGACAGGTATGAAGAAGGATATCGTCAAGTATGTGGCAGTATGCGACGTATGCCAGAGAGTTAAGACATAGCATATCTTCGTGTGTCACCACTTCAAGGAGTTAAACGGTTTGGAGTCAAAGGAAAGTTAGCGCCACGATTCGTGGGACCATACAGAGTGTTGGAATGTATGGGTGAAGTTGCCTACAAGTTGGAATTACCCAAAGGTTTGTCAGGAGTTCATGATGTGTTTCACGTTTCCCATTTGAAGAAGTGCCATGTAGGGATGGCCGATATTCCTCTGGGAGATACAGTGCCCCTGGGAGCAATTCAGTTGGAGAGTGACCTGACCTATGAGGAGAAACCCGTTAAGATTCTCGAGTTCGCCAACCGAGTTACTCGCAGCAAGGTCATCAAGTTTTGGAAAGTTCAGTGGAGTCACCATGCCGAGGAGGAAGCCACCTAGGAACGAGAAGAAGACCTCCGAAAGGACCACCCACACCTTTTTGCTAGCCAACCTGAATCTCGAGGGAAAAATTCATCTTAAGGGGGGTAGGTTTGTAACATCCCAATTTTCAATTTGGTTGTTATTTAGATCATTCATATGCATTCATCATTTGTGAATTTTGGTATTTGTTTTATTTGAATTTTGATCCTAGAAACCTTAAGCAACATGACCAATTGAGAGAGTTGGAGGTTTTCTCAAAAACCCCATTTTTGAATTTTCAAAATTGGCAAATTGGATCAAAGTGATTTATTCAAAATAATTGTTTCCAATAATTTCAAATAAATAAAATAATGAGAGAAGATAATATGACTTCTTAAAAAACAGCAAAGAAATATTGAGAAAATAATTTTAAATAAAAATATATTTTATTTGATTTTTATTTGCAAGTTCATTTATCTGTTATTAGTACTAAAATGTTTGTTTTTATTTTAGGCATTTAGGTCCACAAAAATGTTCACATTAGTCCAAATATTAGGAGGGAATTATGTGAATTTTTCTGAAAATTTTAAAAATATTTTTATTATCTTTTTTGTATTTTTTCGTCTCTCTGGAAAAATATTTTTAAAAAAAATTAGCTCGGGCCGACCGAACTGGGCCATGCCCAGCCCAGCCGGCCCAATCCACCACGCGCTCGCCTCCGAGCTCTAGACGGAGTCACGAGCGACACCGCCGCCGCGCCCGCGTCCGCGCTGGACTCCGCCTCCACCGCCTTGCCTTGCCTTGCCCCTCCCGCAAGCCACATCGTCCCCTCCCCGCCTTTAAATACCCTGCCCAGACCCCCTCTCTCCCTCAAACAGCAGCAGCAGCCGCCGCCGCCGCTGCTAGTCGCCGCTGTCGTCGCCTCGTCTCACGTAGCCACCGCCGCCGCCGCCCGACGCCGGAGCCGTCGCCGCCGTCCATCGTCCGCCTCGCCACTGTCGACCCGAACCGGTAAAACCGCCACCCGGTCCAGTCCGGTTTTCTTTTTAGGGTTCGGTTTTCGTTTAAACCCAGTTTATTGTTTTGGTTTAGTTACCTAGCGAACGTTTGTTTGTTAAGCTTCTGTAGCGAATGATTTCGTTCGTTAGTTTTCTGTAGTGGAAGTCCGTTCGATAATTTCTTTTTCTGTTTATTTCTGGCCAGGGACCCATCCATAAATATTTTCTTCACAGTTTAGCCCCTGGTTTTCAAATGATCACAACTTTTTGCTCGCTTATCCAAATCCAACGAAACCAACGCTGATTTATTCATTATGATCCCCTCTGTCCAGATAACCAACTTAAACATATTTTTGAAAGTTTAAAATTTGGTTTCAAACAGATTTGAATTTGAACTTCTTATGTTCATAACTTGAGTTTTGTAACTCCGATTTAGTTGATTATTTTTGCAAATTAAAGCTCTTGATCTAAACTTTATGTTAAGAACTAATCCACATAATTATAATACTATTGAAAAAAAATCTACTCGCAAGAGTTATTTTCTGGTATTCGAAGTTTTCCGAGATCTTTTCTTTGAATTTTATGCTTGAGTGCTTATGTATGCTATTGTCTGTCTATGAAAGCTGGTTACTACGAATATCTAGGGTTTACCGATCATCATCTAGGCAAGTTACACTTTGATCATACCCTTTATTACCCAGTTTTTATGCATTAGTTACACCCTTAAATATTGCAGGAGTAGGATTGGGAACATGTGGTTATTGCTGTGTAGTTGATGAGGTAGGAACCTAATACCTTTGATCACCCCGGGAATATACGTTATGCTCATATTTCTTAGCCATGCTCATAGACGGGGGATTGGTGTGTGAGAATCATGCAAGTTGAGAGAGATAATAGCTAAGGGAAACTTAAGGTGGCTACTTTAATACACATCTGGGTGAATTGGTTGCGGGCACCTGGGGTATCCAGTGTTGTCCTAGGAGATCCCGGGGTACTCGTGTGTTCATCCTATGGAATGCCACCCAGGATCAAAGGGATCATAAGATTATTCATTCCTAGAAATTTCCGTGTGCAGCCACAAGCCATTATGGGCTCTGGCATAGTTAAGTAAGTTGTGGGAAACCTTTCCATGATGGGCTACTAGATGTAGGGGAATTGTAGGTATACCAGCCTATCTATCGGTTAACGGGACCTCTTCAAAAAGGCTATGTCTCGATCTTCCGATCATTGATGTGGTCGAGTCTTGTGGGGAAAAGTGCGCAACCTCTACAGAGTGTACAAAAAAATCATGATTTGTCGTGTCCCCGGTTATGGACATTTTGAGTATCTGGTATTTGAATTATTGGTTGATCTCATCACTTTACTTAATGAATTTGTTGGGTTATTTTTAATATTACTTGGTAATTTTGGGATAGAGTTGGGGGAACCTTCTCAATAATGGCATAAACTTGGTAGTAAATAAAATTTATTCCTTTGTTGTAGGGAAAAATTAGCTTTATGCAAATGTTAAACTTAGAGCCTCCACCAGCTAAATATGCATGTAGTGATAGCTATTGTTCATCATTGCTCTATAGTGTGATCTTGCCAGCATATTCCATGTGCTGACCTACACGGCTGCAACGTCTCATGTTGTAGAATTTTCAAACGGGGATTAAGGTGTGATAGGTCATTGTCTTGCACTCGGTTTTGCCTTGGAGTTGGATGGACTCATTTATCTCTGAAGCTTCCGCAGTTATATTTATTAGATGGCCTTTAGCCATATTATTGTAATAAGTACTCTTTATGAGGACCTCGATGTAATAAGTGTGTGATTGAACTCTGTTATAATTCCTCGAGTACTGTGTGTGTTAGCATACCGATCCAGGGATAACACTTAAGCACAGAGACTTCAATCTATTGGGACCGGGTCGCTACAAAATATCATTTACCTCTGTTTTAAAAACATGAGCTCTGGCACCACTACAGATCACTGCTTCCCTCTGCAAAGGTACTATCTATTTACTTTTATGTTGTGTCATCACCTTCTAAAACAAGCGCTAGAACCTGAGAGCACAACTGTCATGACTTATGCATTGTGTGTAGCTAATGTTGGGTGCATCATGACTGGATCTTTTCTACCATGAATTACAATGTTTACTCGCTGCTTGCACTTTGGAGGTGCTCTGCATTTATGTTTTGCGGTCTCAGAAAGGGCTAGCGAGATACCACTATTATCATGTTATATCATGGTTGTTTTGACAACGTGTTGTCGTTTGAGATATCTTATTATTGCTCGCTAGCTGATTATGTCATTGATATGAGTTAATATAATCTTTAGGAGTTCTTGTCGGCATGGTTAGTTATTATGTTGGCTAAAAACCTGGCTGTTGTTTAAGCTTATTTATGCAAACAAGAGAAAAAGAGTTCGTAAAAGTTTTTCTTTTTCACTTTCAGTTTATCAACTTAATTGCTTGAGGACAAGCAAAGGTTTAAGCTTGGGGGAGTTGATACGTCTCCAACATATCTACTTTTCCCAACGCTTTTCCTCTTGTTTTGGACTCTAATTTGCATGATTTGAATGAAACTAACCCCGGACTGACGCTGTTTTTAGCAGAACTACCATGGTGTTGTTTTGTGCGGAAATAAAAGTTGTCGGAAAGGAACGAAACTTTGCAGGGAATTTTTATATAATAAATAAGAATTTTTGGAGCCAAGACCTACCGGAGAGGGGCACCTAGGTGGGCACAAACCACCAGGGCGCTCCCCCCTCTCCTGGCACGCCCAGGTGGGTTGTCCCCACCTAGTGGCCCCGCAGACCCTGAAACCGATGCTATAAAATCCTATTTTTCCAGAGAAAAAAATCAGGAAGAAAGAATTGTCGCGATCCACAATACGGAGCCACCGTCACCTCCTGTTCTTCATCGGGAGGCCAGATCTGGAGTCTGTTTGGGGCTCTGGAGAGGGGGGACTTCGTTCTTCGTCATCACCAACCCTTCTCCATCGCCAATTCCATGATGCTCCCCACTGGGAGTGAGTAATTCCTTCGTAGGCTCGCTAGTCGGTGAGGAGTTGAATAAGATTCATCATGTAATCAAGTTAGTTTTATTAGGGCTTGATCCCTAGTATCAACTATGTTCTAAGATTGATGTTGCTATCACTACAAAAAAGACACATCTGTGACATTTTGGGCCGAACAAAAAAAAATTTGTCATACATATGACACTTCTATGACGATAATTATGAAAAAACCCGGTATCATCGTAGACGTGGTGGGCTCCTACTTCTATGACAAAAAATCATGACAGAAAATGGGCTTTTCGTCCTGGGCGGGCCGGAGACGCAGCTGCATGACATTCTTTGGGCTGCCCATGACTGAAAAACCCGTGGTAGAAGCGAGGGGGAGGAAAATTTCGTGGAGTTCCCGGTTAAGGTGGGAGGTCGGGGGCCGAGCGATGCGCGTTTCTCTCGTACATGTACGCGCGTGGGTGCGAGGCGTTGGCTCTAACTGAACCCGAGCGAGGCGTTGGGCTCTAACTGAACCCGAGCGATTGCACTGCAGGCTACGTGTTACTGAACCCGAGCGATCGATCGATGGGTGTTAACTGAACCTGGTCGAGCGATTCCTTCGCTACTGCTGCTAACTGAAGCCGATCAATTGGATGAACTATG
>NC_041382.1:557343020-557402712 GCF_002162155.2 Triticum dicoccoides
TGGCGTTGCCTCTGGATGAACAGGACCCCATGGTGTGGTGGAGGGCTGGATGAACAGTAGACGGTGGAGGGGTGCCCATGGAGGGGTGGTTGAACAGGACCCCGTGGCGTGGAGGGCTGGATGAACAGTAGACGGTGGAGGGGTGCCCGTGGAGGGGTGGTTGAACAGTAGCCGGTGGAGTAGCGCGTGGTGGAGGCTGGAGGAACAGGAGCCCGTGGAGGCTGGAGGAGGTCGACGGTAGCCCATGGAGGCGGGAGGAGGTCGACGGTGGAGATGAACAGTATCCCGTGGAGTCTCATTTTGCGGTACGCCACACCCCTCCCAATGAACAGGACCCCCATTTCGACCGCAGCGCTCCAACACAAGTCTGTTTCGTCCGTTTTGCGGTACGTCACACCCCTCCCGATCAACAAGACCCCCGTTTCGACCGTAGGAGGTCCGTTTCATCCGTTTTGCGGTACGCCACACCCCTCCCGATCAACAGGACCCCTGTTTCGACCATAGGAGGTCCGTTTCCTCCGTTTTGCGGTAGGCCAGACCCCTCCCGATCAACAGGACCCCGTTCCGAACGTAGGAGGTCCGTTTCCTCCGTTGTGCGGTACGCCGGGCCTCGTTTCCATCGCCTGTTCCATCCAAGCCCTCCCGATGAACACGACCACGCATTCCGTTCTGACCCAGCCGATTGGCTCCCACGCGTTCTGTTGCCTCCCGATGAACACGACGCATTCCGTTGCCTCCCTATGAACACGACGCATTCCGTTGCCTCCCCATGAACACGACGACGATGCTGTTTCTCCGTTCCGACCCAGCCATGTACACGAGCCCTGACCGTACGTATGCGCGGGTAGGCATTCGAGACCCCGCCCGTATGTAGACATACGTGGCCGTATTTTCTTTCTTGCACCCTGGCCGCTGTATGTACGTGTACATGCTACGTGTGTGCCTCTACTACGATACGCACGCGCCTCTACTACGACACGTGCGCGCCTCTACATCCACCAATATATATGTACGTACACATTCGCGACCAGAATGACAACGCTACACACGCTTCGACCAGGTGGGTCCCGACTGTCAGGCACTTCCTTGCCTGTGAAGATGTAGCTGGTGGGTCCCAGCAGTCAGGGGGCGAATTGTTTTTTGCCCAGACACACTTCCTTGCATGCGAAGATGTAGCTGGTGGGTCCCAGCAGTCAGGGGGAAACGTTTTTTTAGCGAAATACAGTGGCCCGTCCATTGGGTCCCAGCTGTCAGGTGGAGGAATCATTATTTTCCGCGTAATAAGGAGGCACTTCCTTGCTACGGCCGTGGACCCAGCTGTCAGCCTCTCCACGTACAGTCCACGTCCGATGGAAGTCGTTCCTTGACCATGTTGACCATGCCGCGCCGAGAGCACCAGGGCGGTGGACGACGGCGAGGCCTAGGAAGGGGACGACGGGGAGCCGGGGAAGACGCGACAGTGGAAGCCCGCGCGGAGAGGAGTACAAGGGTTCACTGGTTCCGCTGCGGTGTGAGGCTGTCGTCGCCGCAGGGCCTGGCCAGCGGTGGGAATATTAGGGGCGGTGAGGCCTTCGCAGTAGCACAGCCGGCCACGGGAGGAAGGAGCATGCGGCACGACCAGCGCTGCTTTGGGCGGCTGGAGCAAGAAGACCAGAGGTTGAAGAAGCACTACAGCCGTTGGATGGACATCGTATGGTCACTGGAGCTAGAATCGTTCATATTGACTAAAGTTGACAAAGGCCCCCGTCCCAATCAACTTAGTAGGCCCACAAGTCAGCCTCCCACCATGGTGGGTCCCAGCTAGCAGGGGGTATTCATTTTTTGTGCGTAATAAGGAGGCACTTCCGGTGGGTCCGAGCTGACAGCGGGGGGAACGCTTTTTTTCACGAAATACGCTGGCCCGTCCGGTGGGTCCCAGTAGTCAGGGGGAATGTTTTTTCACAAAATAAGGTGGACCGTCCGGTGGGTCCCTGCTGTCAGGTGGAGGAATAATTATTTTGCGCGTAATAAGGAGGCACTTCCTTGCGGCCGCCTGGACCCAGTTGCCAGCCTCTCCACGTATAGTACTCTTCCGATGGAAGTCGATCATTGACCACGTTGACCACGCCGCGCCGAGAGCACCAGGGCGGTGGTCTGGACGACGGCGAGGCCTAGGAAGGGGACGACGTGGAGCCGGGGAAGACGCAGCAGTGGAAGCCCGCGTGGAGAGGAGTACGAGGGTTCACTGGTTCGGCTGCGGTGTAAGGCTGCCGTCGCCACAGAATAACAGGGGGTGTGGGTGAGTAGAGGGATGGCTTGGCCAGCGGAGGGAGTAGTACGGGGCGGTGAGGCCTCCGCGGCATCACAGCCGGCCACGGGAGGCAGGAGCACGCGACACGACCGGCGCTGCTTTGGGCGGCTGGAGCAAGAAGACCCGATGTTGAAGAAGCACTACGGCCGTTGGATGGACATCGTACGATCACTGCAGCTAGAATCGTTTATATTGACGAAGTTGACAAAGCCCTTGGTACGCGTCAACTTAGTAGGCCCACACCTCGGATTTGGTAGAGAACATATAGCCCATTTGCGATTTGTAAGAATGTACAGCCCATTTTTTAATTCTAATGGAATTTACTAGAGCCCATTTATAGTTTGTTAAAAGTATAGCCCAACTTCTAGCTAGGACAAGATTAATAATTTCAAACAACCGCTCAAAACAGAATTAAAAAAAATTCCCACATTTTGATGGGATCTGAGATATTTTTATCCGAAATTTCTAGTCAGGTTAAATATAATTTCAAAATAGAGTTGTATTACGTTAAAATCCAACGAAATATTGCGCGCGCAACAAGTAATGAAATTAAAATTTTCAAATTCCAAAAATAATACATTTTTCAAACTAATTACATGTTTGGTGCATAGTAACTGTCCAGTTATTATAATTACATCCCATTTATTATTTCTTAAAGTCCATTTTCTTGTTCAGCCTAATGCATACCTCCTAGGAAAGTTTGCAGTCCAGCGGGGCGGAGAATAACAAGTTGACCCGGGTATTGTGTACAACTGTCAGCCCAGTTGCATTGCTGATGTTGAAAAAAAGGCTTGTGTAGTACAATACAACCTAACATGGTTACTCAGCCCACATTCAGTGACGCCGGAAAGGCCCAAACAAGGCTTCTGTACAACTTTTTGAAGTCACTGAGCTCAATTAATAACTTAAGAAAAAAGTTAGATTATAGTGGAACCTAATTAAAAGCTGTCACGAGCAAATAAATAATTCAACGGGTCCCACTTGTGCGTGTGCGCGCGCGTGTGTGTGTGTGTGTGAGAGAGAGAGAGAGACCCATCGACGGATGCTCGTAAATACATCTTTCAGCCATATGCATTGCTGATGCTCAGTAAAAACTTATATAGTTGACACAATCATATAGAGCATCATAGCACACTGAACTTGCATACAAAAATTTCACACAGGCGGCACAATCAGGATGGAAGTAGTGGATCGCCACGGGAAGGGCTATGTTGAAACCAACAAAGTCGTACATAACAGTTCATCGTCTTTATCAATGACGGGGAAATATCTTGAATGTTGTGCAAAGAAAACAGATAGACAACACAATAAGTTCTGCTAGCACATTAAGTTGACGTACAACCCTTTCTAAAAAAAGTTCAGGTACAAAATTAGAATAGGTCACAATCAAATGTACTGGCATATCAGTTCTTCACACCCATAGCTCGGATTTAACTAGTATCTGACAAGATTCAGTTGTTACCTCAAATTAGAGCACATCCAGGCAGCCAGCCCTGCCTCTTCTCCCAAAGAAGCAGTGGCCTCCACCGCGCGATGGAGTAGGCCCTGTGCCATCCATCACTCTGAGCAACACGGGGAAAGTCTGACGTTGACTCCTGTAATGGACGTTGTCGACGGACCCTGGCACCAGCGGCAGTGGCAGGACTTCGATTGATGGATTGACCACTTCTTCGACATGCACGAACACTCGATATAGGTACATCCCTAACATGGTCCGCGGCGGCCTTGGTGTCGACGAATAGTACAACCCCGGTTCCTACACCGGTATCTCAAGACCAATCACCTTCGGTATGGTGGACGGCTTCTTCATCCAAGCCATAACCGTCAGAGCCCAGCTGTCTGGAGGAACAAACATACTTACGGGCTCACCTCCAAGGTCGTTGATAAGCTCGGTCATGGACTCGCTGTTCCAAGCACGTCGAGGCATGCCGTGGAAGCTAAGCGTTGTTAAAAACTCAAGCTCAGAGGGCACCGAGCCCCATCCTGGGTGCCACCGATCAAAGCTCACCAGCGCGCCATCACAGAACAAACGCCGGGAAGATTCGAACACATGACTGCAGTCGAAAGTTGTCCGAAACCTGACGAAGAAATTAGCCGGTGGCGGACAGACTTCGATGAGGAAGTCACTTATTTGGATGTCGTGCACAATGCCAAGAGCTTTGACAAGGTCGTCCGGCGAGACGGGAGGCCGGTCGCCGTTGATGGTTACCATCAGCACTTTGCCGGCAAACTGGTCGTCAAGCGCCACCATGCCACTGTTGAGGGACAGCATGCAGCGACCGAAGGCAGGACTAACCAAATTCTCGTGCATGCCCAATCAATGCCCTGCCGCGATGCATGCAGTGGTCATTCTGGTGCGTCAAGGACGGCATGCAGATCGTTCCACAATTGAGAAGAGGAAAAATGGAAAGGTAGAACGCGACAGCAGAGGAAGAGAACGCTGGCTAACGAGGCTGGGAGGGGATCGAGCAGGAAGTTAATGCTCCACGCCTAAAGGTTTTGGGAAAACCTGATTTTCATAAGGTGACTTATACTCACCTAAACGGAGGGAGTATTCCTTAACCAGAGAATGTTGTGTCTCCCACTCACGTGCTAAAAAAAACTATGACACATTCTTTTATCTGTTTGCATAGGTCCCACCTATCAGGAAGGATGTGACGTACATGAACAGGTACGACTCATCAGTCTACCCGCATAGCCTTTTCATTTAGTCTACCTAGTCGTCTAATCAACTGCCTGCACGCCACTTCGCCCATTTACTTCTCCATCGGGAACCGATTCTCCTCGGCTTCTTCACCTCCCCTTCGTCTTCATTTGCATCCAAACCCCACTGCGTTCACATTGTTTTAACCTCCTTAAATAATCATCTACTACTTCAGTTAGACTAGCCATCTAATCCTAATTCTCCAAACCATAGCCCTCTGTTCCAGCTGTTCCAAATGGCGGAAGAGATCGAGATGCAGGTTTTTAGCGTCCAACATGTCCTCGTCGAAGGCTCGATGCGCATAGTTGCCACCGTCACCGTCCACCCAAGGCTTGTTCGGCAATGGATCAACAATGTATCCAACTCCCTTGAAAAGGTAGAGACGAGGGTCATCGGTCTCGACGTAGAGTACACGGAGCGTGCCCCTGGGAAGATCCAGCGTGCCGCCGTCCTTCAACTGTGCCACGAAGATGATGTTTTGGTGTACCACATCATACACTCGCCCTCCATGCCACATGAGCTTCATGATTCTTGTCTTGGGAGGACGTATACTTCTGTGGGACAGGCATCGAAGGGGACAAACAGAAGCTGGAGTCGTACAACCTTGATTTGAAAAGCATCGCTGACCTACAAACCAGAATCAAAATTCCTGTAGAAGATTGTGATAAATAGACACCATCCCTATTCGACGTAGCAAATTTTGTGCTCGGTACAAATCTTCAGAAGGGTGATGAGACGGTGGCATTAAGGTCGTCTGGATGGGAGAATTATCCCTTGACGTACGAGCGGGTAAAATATGCTGCCCTCGATGCTCGTGTGAGTTTCGAGATAGCTGCAAGGTCCAAAGAGCTTGTTGTGAAGCCGTCTCCCATAGAGAATGAGAAGAAGAAGAAGAAGAAGAAGAAGAAGCAAAGGCTGCACCAGCAGGAGGGCATTAAGGATGGATGAACTATTTCCTCTCTTGTAAAAAAATTATTCCCTCTATATTGATATAGATGGACTATTTCAATGGTGTGCATGTCTTTGGAGCAGAGTAGTAGCGTGGGTCCGCTTGACTATAAGGAACTATTTATCCGCATATATAGCTTTCTCTGCTACTCCTTCCAGTGATCGGTATGCAGTGCATGTGTCCGTAGACATGACAGCTTGTCCATGGAAGTTCAACTACGGCGACCATCACGTTTCATCTCGCGATTCCCACGACGCCTCTCCAACCCACGGCACCACGCCCCCCGACGTGCGCCTCACCCCTCTCGGCCGCACCGCCCCTTTGCCTTTGTGTGCATGACATGTGGGCCACCTAAAATGCGGCGAGTATCAAGTTTCTACCACAGCCACCCATGATACCCACGACTCCACTCAAACCCATGAAACCACACGTCCCCCAACCTGCGGCTCACCCCTCTTGGCCCCACTGCCCCTCTGCCTACGGGAGCATTACATGTGGACCAGTCACCTATCGGGTCCACATGTTAGTGACTCAAAGGTAGGTGTAGTAAGGCGCTGAAGCTCAGTCCGGACGGCCCTGAGAGGGAAATGTAACTCCTGCGCCAGGGCTTGTGGTGCTCCCGCAGCATGAACTCGTGCCAAACTCGAGATTTGTTTCTTTACTATACATGCACACAACGATTAAATGGACACTGTAATCTTAACATGTGATGGGGAGCTCTAAATTTGAATTTGAAACTTATAAAACGAAAAGATTCAAAACAAATAAACTGGGAGAGAGGGAGTATATCGTAGGATGTGTCCCATACAAAATAAGTCCCCTGGTTTGTCACCGCGAAGATGCGGTTAGAAAGGAGCACATCGTCTTCCTACTCGTACAGCAACAAATCGGCCGCAGACAGCATGGTCCGCCTTTGACCGCCATGTGCAAGGTTCGTGCTATCTTATTCAATGTCACCGTGGTTCCATCGTACCAATTCATGTGGTGGCCCGTTGCATGGCTGATCCTAATGTTGGACAAACGTTCTACAGGAACGGTTTCACCGTTGTAAATGTTGTGCAAATTGATGTTGGTACCCTGCCGTACATATGCAAGCCAATCTCCACTCGCACCGAGCCTAACCTGTGAAACAGTGGGCAGGGGAGAATTAGGAAATGGACACGGAAGTAGTCTTTAGAATACATTTACTACGTGATCAAACTCATCTTACCTGCTCATCGGAGGAAATCCGAGTGCCCCTCAACGTCGGCATCTCAAGGGGTGTCAACTTGCAACTACGGCCACGCCACGCTGGAGAGACCCCTAAGGAAACATCCTCGTGCGTTCCACGGAACATCAAGATGCATTTGTATGAGTAGTTTATCTTGTGAGAGAAAAGGATGAACGAGGGAAGGCCTCTAGAGATAGAGATGGACACTACTACTACCAATGTGCTGGCCCGTGCGTTGCAATGGATCCAAAGTAGTAGAATAATACTTGTTCACGTGCTTGAAATATAAACACTCTAGTTTTGATATACATGTGTCAGCAGACATGACAGCTTGTCCATGGAACTTGAACCACGACGACCATCATGTTTCTTGTTTCTACCACTGCCACACCCACACGCGATTTCCACGAGGCTGCTCCAACCCACGGCACAACGTCCCCCAACGTGGACATGGATCCTCTGACGTGGCTATCACTGCCTTGCCCTGCCTTTCCTTCGCTGACAGGTGGGACCCACACTTATGGGTCCCACATGTCAGTGACAGAATGGTAGGATTGTTCGCGTCAGGGGATCCTTATCTCCCCGACGTGCCCCTCATCCCTCTCGGCCCCACCACTCCTCTGCCTTAGTGTGCATGACATGCGGGATAGCTAAACTGCGGCGACCATCAACTTTCTACCACAGACACACCCGATTGGACGCGGTTTAGCTGCTCTGCTGCTGTGCTCCGATCCGTACTCCCGCACCATCGAATTTTCATCCAGCGGCTGTGACACATTTCGTCCCAGGCATCAATCCTCAGCTGGAGTACTTATGTACTATAGGTAGTACCCGCCGGTGTGGCCATCTACGCCTCGTAATGCCCCGACGCCCAGCTGTGGCACCCTCGCCACGACCACGCCACCACCGGCCGGTTCATCTCGATCGAGTGAGTCATGAACCATGCCACCACCATGAGAATGACATGTGGGCCAGCCGCATTTATGGTCCGCATGTCATTGACTCATAGGCCGGGCACTAAGCCACTGAAGTTTGGTCCCGTGGGCCCCGAGAGGGAAATGTAACTCCTGCGGCAGGCCTTGTGGTTCTCCCGCAGTATGAGCTCGTGCCAAAACTGGAATTTGTTTCTTACTACTACCAACTAGTACTAGTAAGGTACACATGCATTGCACGCATGAGATTCTGGTGGTTTGTGCATTATGCTTCTACATGTGGAGCTTTTTGGATTCTAACATGTGGCAAAATCTGGTGGAATGTAAGGTTAGGCAAGTTTGATTAACTTAGGTCAGTGTTTGGTTCAAGCCACACCTTAGGCAAGCCACACTAAGGCCCCACATGACATACACACAAAAAATGTGGCAAGATTCCCTTGGGCTTGCCAACTTGTGGCTCTCATTTTGAAGAACTAATAACTTTTCCTAAGCTTAGTTGTGGCAAAGTTAGTCATGAATTAAGTTCAACCATGGAGTCTTCTAGATTATACATGTGGCAGAATCTGGTGGATGATATCCAACGGCCAGTAGTGCTTGGATTTGCCATCTTTGTACCGTCGGATTGGCTTCATCCAACGACCAACTTTCAAAGTTTTTCACACACTATATAGGGGGTATAGATATAGATGTGCCAGTCCGTTGCAATGGATCCAAAGTATATCTATTTAGTGGAGTGCACTCTAAACACATTATCTATTTATTTTTCTCTAACCTTCCGTAGCCATGCAACCAAGCCACATAAGCTTCATGGGTGCCACCCACATCATATTATTCATACTATGTTGATTGAAAAAAAGATAAATCACCCAAAACAAGATCTTCCCGTTTTTTGTTCCTACGATGTTGTGCCGTGCACGTACCTACTAGTTGTATAGTGGTAGTACTAGTAATATGAAAGTGCAACTATCCCTAGGTGGTTTTGGTAATTCATAACAACATATAGCTCATTGAGCTAATGCTATTCCAAGATGATTATTTCAGGAAAGCTCAATGATTGGCATGGCATGGATGTGAAAGTGGAACCCTCAAAATGCTAAGGACAAAGGATTGGCTCAAGCTCAAAAGCTCAAGACTCTTCATTTTATATTTTAGTGATCCAAGATCACATTGAGTCTTTAGGAAAAGCCAATACTATTAAGGAGGGATGAGGTGTTGCTTAATGAGCCTCTTGCTTCATGTGCTTAGTGATATGCTCCAAAACCCTCAACTACTTTCCCATATCCACATATGACCTAAACCCTAAGCCAAACTCGGTCCTACCGATTCTTCCTATCCGGTGCCACCGAGTTTCACTTGTCATTAGCCACTGCCAAAACCCTAGCAATTCGGTTCTACCGATAAGGATCTCGGTCTCACCGAGATGGGGTTGCAAACTCTCTATTTCCGTTTCATAACTTTTCGGTCTTACCGAAAGAGCGAATCGGTCCCACCGAGATTGCAATGTAAACTCAGTGTTTCCCCTTTGTAACTTTTCGGTCTCACCGAGTGGAACTCGGTCTCACCGAAAGAGCAAATCGGTCCCACCGAGTTTGCCTGACCAACTCTCTGGTTAGCTAATTACCAAATTCGGTCTCACCGAGTTTGTGTAATCGGTCTCACCGAGATTACGTTATGCCCAAACCCTAACAGAATCGGTCCTACCGAGTTGCATGTCAGTCCCACCGGAAATCTCTAACGGTCACTAGGTTTACATTTTCGGTCCGACCGAGTTTATTTATTCGGTCCCACCGAGATTGGAAAACTATGTAACGGTTGGATTTTGTGTGGAGGCTATATATACCCCTCCACCTTCTTCTCATTCAGTGAGAGAGCCATCAGAACACACACACCATTCCAACTCATATGTTCTGAGAGAGAACCACCTACCCATGTGTTGAGACCAAGACATTCCATTCCTACCATATGAATCTTGATCTCTAGCCTTAACAAGTTGCTTTCCACTCAAACCCTCTTTCCACCAAATCCAAATCCTATGAGAGAGAGTTGAGTGTTGGGGAGACTATCATTTGAAGCATAAGAGCAAGGAGTTCATTACCTACACACCATTTGTTACTTCTTGGAGAGTGGTGTCTCCTAGATTGGCTAGCTGTCACTTGGGAG
The DNA here is from genome assembly GCF_002162155.2 of Triticum dicoccoides. Lineage (NCBI taxonomy): Eukaryota > Viridiplantae > Streptophyta > Magnoliopsida > Poales > Poaceae > Triticum > Triticum dicoccoides. Next base: position 557,353,266 of record NC_041382.1, read on the forward strand.
CCTCCGACAAGATTGTGGAGTTGAACCAAGGAGTTTGTAAGGGCAAGGAGATCGCCTACTTCGTGAAGATCTACCGCTAGTGAGGCAAGTCCTGTGTGGGCGATGGCCATGGTGGGATAGACAAGGTTGCTTCTTCGTGGACCCTTTGTGGGTGGTTGCTTCTTCGTGGACCCTTCGTGGGTGGAGCCCTGTGTGGACTCGCGCAACCGTTGCCCTTGGGTGGAGCCCTGTGTGGACTCGCACAACCGTTACCCTTCGTGGGTTGAAGTCTCCATCAACGTGGATGTAGGATAGCACCACCTATCCGAACCACGGGAAAAACATCCGTGTCTCCAATAGCGTTTGAATTCTCCAAACCCTTCCCTTTACATTCTTGCAAGTTGCATGCTTTACTTTCCGCTGCCCATAAACTCTTTGCATGCTTGCTTGAGTGATGTGATGATTGCTTGACTTGTCCTAAATTAGCTAAAATCTGCCAAGAACTAAAATTGGGAAAAGGCTAGATTTTTATTTGGTCAAGTAGTCTAATCACCCCCCTCTAGACATACTTTCGATCCTACATAATATAGTATTAGGAGTACAAACTTGGTACTAGTAGGAGTAGTACTAGTACGGAATGCTCATATTCTATCAACGAGCCCCGTCCGACACCAAATTTCTTGGCTTCCGTGCTACACCTAGATCTTCCCTTCGTTTCTGTTTTCCAACCCGGCGGCGGGTGGGGTGTCAGTTTGCTCAATGACGGTCCCACATGAAAGTGAAAATGCTAGGCAACACGCCTTCCCTAAGCTATGTGTCGTGCCGGACGGGCCGTGTTGTACTCTCGATTCCCGGGCGTGTGGGGGTGCAATGTGAACGCGGCAGGCCTTTTCCTTTTACCAGCAATGTGCCTGTGTGTTGCGACGGATCCAAAGTAGTAGAATAGTAGTATTTGTTCACAAACTTGAAAGAAATCACTATTGTTTTGATATACTCCTAATATATTACTCCCTCCGTACCTAAATATTTGTCTTTTTTGAGATTTCAAATGGACTATCACATACAGATTATATAGACATATTCTAGTGTTTCTAGCAAGATGCCCGCGCGTTGCACGAAGTTGATGGAAAAGGTAAGCACAACTTATAAATTGACGGATGGAGTACTAGTTACAGTGATGCATATAATTAAGCAAAGGGATCGCACATGTCGGTATTGACTGGGACGAGAATGCAACAGCACAATAAGAATTAATGCCATGATGATGCAATCATAGTGGTGGTTACAGAAGGCAAGAAGAAAGATGGATCCACGAACGTATGACCTCCTCCTCCTCAACTTAGTGCGCCGGGCCACCGACCGGCGGCTAAGGAGCAGCGACTTTTGTGGCGAGGTCGAGGTGCTTCTCAGCAAAGGCATCCAAGGCTTCCAGCCGGTTGAGGAAGGCCAACGTCCTAGCGTCCTCACTGTCCTTGTAGATACCTATGTACACGATTTCCTCGTACACGTGGATGTGTAGGTCGACGAATTCTTGCAGGGCGAGGCGCCTCGCGGCGAGCGCGACCTCTAGGTGGACATTCTTCGTGGCGTCGGCGGGCAGTCGCAGGGCCACCAGTGCTTGAAAGAGGTTCCGGCCATGGAGGCCGATTAGGGTGGCAGGCAATGAGGAGCCCGGGCGGGCGGGCTGGAGGAGTACGACGATGTCATCCATGAGCTTCTTGAGGACGGTGAACTTGTTGCTGGTGGCAACGATCATCTGGTCCAACTGAGAGTCGTAGTTGGCGTCGACGACGGCCATCCACCAGCCGGTCTCCAACACCGTCTGGAGACGATCCTCGGCGCCATGCTGCAGGCCAGCGTCATGGACCATCTGGCGCAGCCGCTGGCCGCTCACACGCATCGCCGCCATGGGTCTGGTGTGAGCTCTTTTGTGCTTAGTGAGGTGCTTAGGCAAATGCTTAGGTGCATACGATGTGGTAGATGCATTGGAATGGAGGGGCGCCTTTATATGAGGGCAATGAGGGCAAACTGCGTTACATTCACATCGTGCAGCCTCTTTTCCCGGACCTCCTCCCATTACTTCCCTCATGCATTAATTGAAGGAGGATGCATTGGCCGTTTAACATATCGGGAACCGCTACTCCCTCCCTCATCTGGATTAAAGCCGTATTGGGAACAGCGCCGCCCGCTGTCAAATCGAATACTCCCTCTCTATATGTACCACCTTTTTTTAATTTCAAGTTTTGCTCCATGGCGCAATCCATCGATACTACTACTGTACAAAAGTGGAGTATATACATTTTTTAAAAGGCTAGAGGGCGGGGCAGTCTAGCTCGGTCGGTTTCACGAGAGGCGAGGGCCTTTGTGATTTGACGGCTCATTACTTCTGTCAAATCGAATAGTACTGCGCCGCCCGCTGCACGCCCGAAGCCTCCATTAAACCCCTCCGTTAAACCCGCATGCAAACCGAGAATCCTACTCCGGCCACACGTCTGTTCATGAGCGGGCCGGAATTAAATGCAACACCGGCCGAGCTCCTCTCGTCCGCCCTCAGTTTAAACGAGGCCAGACGCTGGCCAAGCTCCTACTGTCTGCCCTCTATTTACACGAGGCCAGACAGACAGCGGGCAAGAATCGCACCCCTCTGCCGCTCCCCCATCTCCTCCTTCACCATTTTCTCCACTCTTCTGATGGCTTCCGATGAGCCGTTCGCCGGCATATTACCTGGCTAGGTGGCCCACCGAGCCCTCCGGATACGAGCGAGGCCGCTCGGTGCTTCACGAACCTTGCTTGGCCCGATGGAGCCAGTTGCCGCCCCAAGCAGGCGCATGGTTCAGCAACTCGCTGCTCCACTTCAGCTCGATGAGGAGTGGCGAGTTGCTCGACGCCGGCACGATGGCGAGCACGCCGGTACGGGCACCGTTGTTGCCACGTCGTACCGCGCCACTAGTGTCTGCAGTGGCCGCGCCTCCCGTGCCTGCGGCAGCGCCATGCAGGCAGAGACAGAAGCCGGGTGCGTGGAGAGCGACGAGTCGGTGGCCAGCTTCTCCGTGTCTACCGCCATCATCGAGGAGAAGTAGAACACGAGAGGCCGCCACCACTTGGGACCCATGAAGGCCACCGGCGAGGCAACGACCGCGGATTCAGGTGGTTTCTTTGCTGCTTCGTCTCTTCCGAGGACCTTCATCGACCCCGCAAGTGTCTGACGGACATGAGGAAGACAAAGGGATCTACGGGCGGCCATTTAGAACTAAAATAAGTCTAGATACATCCATTTCTAGGACAAGTATTTCTGGATGGAGGGAGTATTAATTATACAAGAGAGCCGGATTGGCACCTCTTAGTTCATGTAAATGTAATGAAATCCATCATGTTTATATGAAGATCTGGCTTTTTTATACAAAATCCTTCATGCTTATATGAAATCAGTCCGTGTTTGCACGAATTTCATCTGGTTGGTTAGAGTTGTAAAAATGTATGCCGCTGGCGTTTGATGTCGTCCTCCACTTAAGAAAGCAGGAGGAAATTTGCCGGCTGCCGTTGGAGATGCTCTTTATGCTGGAAATAATAGAGTGACATCCAATCCATTTGAGTTAATTGCCTGTATGATTGTCCCTCTATAAAAAGTTAATTGCATGTATAGTGTACACGTGACTTGCAGGGTGGCTACAGCTTCATACAGAAAGTTAAAAAGAAACAAGTCCATCCTTAATCTTGTATTCTAAGTACTCTATGGGTTCCACTATCAGTACAATAGCAAAAGAAGTATATATTAAATAAGTAGAGTAATATATAATATAAAAATATAAAGTCAAAAGACAGAATTCGAACTCATGTCATCGCATTGCGAGCATCCGACGCTAACCAGCCCAGCACATTTTTGTTGTAAACCATGCTGGAGATATATCTCCATGCCTACTCTTATATATACTCCATTCATTCCTAAATATTTTTCTTTTTCAGATTTCAAATGGACTACCACATACAGATGTGTATGTAGACATATTTTAGAGTGTAGATTCACTCATTTTGCTCCATATTTCTTTTCAGGAAGGGGTCAGATTTGTCCTTGATTTATTTATGAGGTATCCAGATGGCACTGCACCGCCAAGAAAAGAGGGTAACATCAAAATTATGGACTACTTTTTTGAGTATGTTGGTAAGGTCCGGTCATAGTCACTTGTTGAAATCTCTAAAAAGACAAATACTCCCTCCGTCCGGAAATACTTGTCATCAAAATGGATAAAAGGAAATGTATCTAGACGTATTTTAGTTTTAGATACATCTCTTTTTATCCATTTTGATGACAAGTATTTTCGGACGGAGGGAGTAGAAAACAGAGTTGGTGATGATGGTGTGCGTGCCATCCTGCAATATAGGCCGTCGGATTTATATCTAACAACTAGGAAAGAAACTATGGCAATTTTGCAAAAATATACCCACACGTCTCTCCACGTTCGCAAATAAGGCCTTCCCTCGTTCAACCTTTTCTCTCACAAGATAAACTACTCATACAAATACATCTTGATGTTCCGTGCAACACACGGGCAGCTAGCTAATTTCTTTTAAAATAGTTGCTGCGATAATTGGATTGAAGTGATATATTTTATGTCTGCCCCGAATGATTTCAAATTCACTAGTAGTAACAAAGAAAAGGTTGCCTTGTTAATTAACAGAAAACAGGGTGAAAACTATCACATGAGGCCGGTAAAAACAAGGCACACTGGGTTCAGCGTCATCGTCACTACAGCTGTGCGCGCGCGAGAAGTCTACATATCGAGGGGGCTACCGAGCGAGGCACCGAGACACAATGTTTGAGAGAGAAACCAATTGACAGATTATGATCAGATTGAGTTGTCACCCTTCTGCTGTCATTGTTGGGGGGAGAAAGACGTATCGAGAGTGTGCGCGGTAGGCACAGAGGCACAACTAGCGAGTGTGTGTGTGTGTGTGTGTTTGAAAGAGGAGTAGATAGATTATTATCAAGATCGATGTGCCACCCTACTCCTTCGGTGCCGGGTAGTGTGTGTGTGTATGTTTGAGAGAGAAGCCAGTCGATAGATTAGTATCAAGATCGAGGTGTCACCCTACTCCTTCGGTGTTGGGAAGTGTGGGTGTGTGTGGGGGGCAGTGACACTCACATATCTCTACTCTTATAAAAACAGAGTTGGTGACGATGGTGTTCCTGCCATCCTGCAATATAGGCCATCCGATTTATATCCGACGGACAGGAAGGAAACTATGGCAATTTTGCAAAAAGATACCCACACCCCTCTTCGCATTTGCAAATAAGGCATTCCCTCATTCATCCTTTTCTCCCACAAGATAAACTTCTCCTACAAATGCATCTTGATGTTCTGTGCAACACATGGGCATCGTGCTAGTAGGGAGAAGGAGTTTGTGTGACACATACCTAGCTATATTAAGGGATAGGTAGATAGCATATGTGTGAGAGACATTATTATACTTTGAGACATTAGTGGCTGTGGGTGGGCAGAATTAAAGGGGTGGGTGTGTTAGACATAGAGAGCATGTGTGTTTCTGTGTGAGAGACTTGTGGGACGGGGTAGAAAGACAAATTTAACCCTGATGGAGGGAGAGAAATACACAAAGTGCGCGTGTGTGATTCCGATGCCCACAGGGAAATGAGATATGTATGCATGTGAGAGAGATTGCACAATTCATTCATGTATCACTATCTAGCGATCGTGGACGTTCATCGCTTGAACATTCTCAACACTACCGGAGTAGCTTCGCCTATACCATTCTCAACCCTACCGGGGCCGCTTTACCAACTCACAAATCCATGGCCTCAGATCCGCTTCCTCACACCCTCATCCAACCTACCGGAGCAGCTTCTGACGCCCTGTCCACGGCCGCAGATCTGCATCGTCGACACCACCCTTAACCCAACCACCGGAGCAGCTTCTGATGCCCCGTCCACGGCCGCAGATCCGCATCGTCGACACCATCCTTAACCCAACCATCGGAGCAGCTTCTGACGCCCCGTCCACGGCCGCAAATCCGCGTCGTCGACATCATCCTTAACCCAACCACCGGAGCAGCTTCACCCACGCCCTCGTCCACGGCCACAGATCCGCTTCTCCCACACCATAGTCCACCCTACTGGAGCCGCTCCACAAACACCCTACTCAACGGTTCTAGATCTCCTTACCGGACCCCGATAGCCAGTGCAGCGTCATCACCCTCGACGTTTCTAACCTGATTACCATCGTCTGGAGAGATGCCAAGCACCCGCCACGGCCTAGGTACTTGTCACCTTTAAACCCGTCCAGCATCACCTGCCCGATGTACTTCAAATATACTAACCGGTCGCTGTTACTTGTTATGCAGCAGGCAAAAACTACAAGGACGATGTTTCTTCTGGATCTAACAGCTTGGCCAACCAAGATCCTGGACTGACGCATTGCTATGATCTTGTAAGCGCGTCTCTCTCTCTTGTATTGTTTTGTGCCTACCAACGTGCTTTGCTAGGATTTTTGACCAGTAATCCCTTTGTGCAGACAATGATTTCTACTACTGGCTGCTAAATTAGATATGTAGATGTCATACATGATACTACCTCGTACCTTCGTTCCTAAATATAAGTCTTTCTAGAGATTCCACTATAGGCTACATACGGAGCAAAATGAGTGAATCTACACTCGAAAATGCATCTATATACATCTGTATGTGGTCCATACTAGAATGTCTACAAAGACATGTATTTAGGAACAGGGGCAGTACATTACACAAAATCGTAGGTGGCATGTAGGAATTCCAGTGCACTACATTAGGCTCCCTTAGAGTGCCTGCTAGTTCAGCATACAGAGTCATGGCTAGTTTATGGTACGCACACAATCGTTAATTGGTGGATTAAATATGCGCAAGGGATATGCAATGTAGTATCATGTAATGATGTCTGAAATTAGCCGTGTCAACTTGCAGATAGGGTTACACAATGAAAAAGTACAAGATGTATGTGGCAATTTCATGGAACATCGCAAAAAAAGGAGTGGCAGCGGTGAGCCTATACAGTGTGCTATGGTATGTCACTCCTCCATTGCAATCATCGTGACATGTTATTTGTATGCCAGTTCTATTAGCCAAGTTTCTTAGGGACAGTTATTACGAGTTATCCTAAGAAAATAAGCACCTGTGAATATAAGCTCCATGTAATAAGCCAACCAGTTCTTTTCATTGCGTTTTCAGCTTATCTTTGGTATGATCAGTGGAAAGTCTAGATTGCATTATATTTTTTCATTTTGCTGCCCATATGGAAATTAATTTGACTTGCAAACATCACAAATTGAACCCAGTGCAGTAATTAATATGATAGGAAAACAGACCATCACTATTTGCTCGAAATGCAAATACAAAGATACCATCTACTTGGCACAATCTACTTTGGTCAATGTTTTCCATAGAGATCGCATTGCCTAATTTAAACGAAGAACGCATGACCCACATTTAAATGAAGAACAATTATTTATTGAAATTCGATGGTCCAAGTGGCTGGTTATTATCATATAGCAGCAGCACCTGAAAGCATCATATAGCAGCAGCAGCTCATAGCAACTCATCATACAACAGTAGCAGTCTGCAATTCATCATATACCAGCAGCAGCTCATAGCAATTCATCATATAGCAGCAGCAGGAGCAGCTCATAGCAATTCATCATATAGCAGCAGTAGGAGCAGCTCATAGCAATTCATCATATAGCAGCAGCAGGAGCAGCTTGTAGCAACTCATCATATAGCAGCTGCTCATAGCAATTCATCATACAGCAACAGTAGCAGCTCATAGCAACTCATCATACAGCAGCAGCAGCTCATAGAAATTCATCATATAGCAGCAGCAGGAGCAGCTCATAGCAATGCATCATATAGCAACAGCAAAAGCAGCTCATAGCAATTCATCGTATAGTGGATCAGAATGAAAATTTGGCAAAAAATCAGAGGTGATCCTCACCTTGTTGGATGAGCTCATCCTTCAACAGCACCTCAAGGCCATGGCCTGGGAGGAGGGGAGGGGAATAAGGTGCCTTCTGCCGCAGTGTGGCATCAGCCGTAGTTGTGCAGCGCCCGCCGGAGTAGTGCGTTGGACGAACCACAGTGGAGCAGCTACTGGAGACCATGAGAATGAGGGGCGGCGCCAGAGGGAGGAGCAGCCAGGGAGATTTTCCCCTACCCGCCGGCCATGTAGCCTAGCTGAACATAGCATTGTCGAGGACCAAGCCAGATGGGACCAGTGGCAGTGGCTCGCTGGAGGAACCCTAGTGCTGCAGGCAGGGGATCGAGGTAGAGGGAAAGGGGAGAGGAGATGCAAGTGGGCAGGGCAATGAATGCTTGTGTGTTTGTTTTTACTTGAGGGTCAGGTGTGACACGGGCGTAAGCAGTTGCATTTTGAGTGTAATATAGGCAGACAACAGAGTCATTTCACTATTCCCCTTCCCTTCAATTTTTAGTGAGGTTCTACCCGAAACACCCCCCTCCAAAGCGAAATTAGTTAAGCCCAAGCCCATAACTCAAAAATGACTTCTTTACATATTTTATGGCTTATTTTGACAATATGCTCTGAAAAGGCGGAATCGAACTGGCCCTTAACCTGCAATTCAATTGTGCGTGCAATGATGAATCACTCCTGCCTGCTATCTGTACATTTAGGCATCATCATACATGGCATAACCTAATACATGTGCATTCCATTGTAGAATCTAGAATATGCAATGTTTATGTTAGTTCATACGTTGCACATGATGTTTAAATTCCCCTTAAATCTGGTCAGTCAAGTGATGGTCTTTAAGCCTCCTTCTTTGCTTCTTTTCTTGATATGTAAGATTTGCTCACACATCTGTTCAATTGCTTGTTTGCATCAGCCAGCCATACTAGGACTGTTAGCTTTGATTACTTGTTGTTCTTGACCTAACACTCTAACAGAGCTTGTCAACGATTTAAACACTAAGGGTTGCTATAGTGGGGCCTTGTCTAACTCATAGGTGACATAAAGGTTTCGCTGTACACTACAGTAGGCTCTCCAAGAGTACCTGGAGATCCAGTTCGAAGGTATGCCTAGTTTTTACATAGTGCAGACATAGTAAATGCTCATTTCATTGTGTGCAAGTGCAAGAGATGCAGCATGTTTCATTATGTGGTGTTGTTTTGTTATAATCTCATCATTTTGTGTTCACAGACTGTAAAGTATGCATATTTATCTTCCAACGAGACGAGTAACTAGTTTGTGTCACCTTGCAGAGGTGGTGCAATGAAGATAAGATTGAGGATTTCCAAGTACAAGATGTTAGGAAGGAGCCTTGCAAGAGAAGTAGGAGCTGCACTGAGCCTCTTCAACCTGCTAAGGTAAGTCACTGTATGCAACTCAACAGTTCAATTCCTTGTTTGTTTCATGCATAGTTAATTTTCTCTTTTCAATTGCTTTATTTGTCCTTAGTTAATGAGATACCCAAATAATCATGCCTGATGTTTGGTACTTGTATCACTATTAGTTGACATAATTAAAGGCCTTACCATTTAATTACTCTGCCGAAGTGTGCATGAACCTTTGAAGTCTATTAACCAACTATTATTGCATGAGGCTCACAATCTAGTTTATACTACGCTAATGATTGCATAGTTTTGCCTGCTGCAGTATGTTTGTATGAAACCCTCTGTTGTTCATTATGCTCCCTAAGACTTTAATTGAGGCACAGAATGGCCAACTGCTTGCTTACTTATACGCAACGTGTTGTCTAAATTTGTAAATTGTCTGTGTTTTCGATTGGGCCCCAACATCATGCTCCTCTGGTGAGCTAAGAGGGATTTCTGTGTGCAGGCTGCACAGACTATCTTTTTTATAATTTTTAAAATATCACCTACTTATGCTTCATGAAGTGTAACATTTTTTTTGAAAGTGACGTGTAACATTATTGTTAGTCCTGTTTTTCCATGTAGTACAAAATAGTGTCTTGTTCGCTTCATTGTTGTAACTATATTTTTTCCCTAGTCATGTGTACTCCCTCCGTTTTTATTTACTCTGCATATTAGAGTTGACTGAAGTCAAACTTCATAAAGTTTGACCAAGTTTATAGGAAAGAATATAAATATTTACAATAACAAATCGATATGATGCGAAAGTACGTTCAATAATGAATCTAATGGTATTGATTTGTTATTGTACATGTTAATACTTTTGTCTATAAACTTTGTCAAAGTTTATAAAGCTTGACTTTGACCAAAGCTAATATGCGGAGTAAATAAAAACGGAGGGAGTACTTATAGAAACATTTCAGGATGAAGTGACATCAACACAAAGATTCGCGAGCAGTGCGGCATGGCCATTACCGAATGATTATGGATTGCAATTGGAATGTGATGATGTTCTTGAGCATCAACTAGAGGTGGCAAGACAACGTGTACATGATTGTCAACGTATAATCAACAAGTTGAGACTGGACATGCAGGTATTAGATGCAAGAGTCAAAAAATGAAACAAGACACTGAGGTAACCATGAAGGAATTGGAGATTTTGTAGACTGAAATTTGTGCTATCTGAATCCGGCCAATCCTATTTTCTGAAGACATTTAGTTCAAATGGAGTTAAGTTGATGCGCGTCCATGATGTATGAGTTGTATTTGCCCAGTGTATGTAATTTGCTGTTTGTGTATGCTTTATTATCACCTGTACCGAACCATAATGCTCAGTGGGTATAATCGGCTGTAATTTCTTTATTGTATAGTGTAGGATTATTCTACCTTTCTATGCTTTGATCTCTTTGTTGTATAGTGTATGCTTTTTAGAGGTGATAGTATTGAGTAGGATAATTCTTTGAATATGCTATATCGTTCAAACGGAGGCCAACTCGCTCGACCATGGCCCTTCACGGGCCGTCGGATCCATGGGCCTTCTACGTCTCGTAGGATCCATGGGCCTTGTACATCTCGTAGGATCCATGGGCCTTCTACGTCTCGTAGGATCCATGGGCCTTCTACATCTCGTAGGATCCATGGGCCGCCGACTCATTTATGGGTCTTGTACGGGCCTTTAATGAGCCGTAGATGGGCCTTTAATGGAAATCGTATGTTTTATGGGCTGACCATAACGGGGCGTTACTAGGCCGTATTTGGTGATGCTATGAAAATGGCCCAACATACTAACGGTCCACAAACGGGCCGACTGTAACGACGGGCTGAATTTGGCCCACAAGCAAAAAATGACAGTAACGGGCCGTAAGTAACCGAATGCTGCAAATGAGCCCAAGAATAAATGGGCCCTCAGAAGGCCGAAAGTTAAATTGGGCTGGAAACGGCCCAACGGAATAACGGGCCGTTAATGGGTATAAAGTGATAACTATTCATTACGGGCCAGTTTCACCATGGGCCGTTAATGGGTGTAAAGTAATACACTATTCATTACGGGCCAGTTTCAGCACAGGCCGCTAATGGGCCAAGAGTTACAAAGGGCCTCATATGGGCCGAAAGACGTCATGGGCTATACATGGGCCAGAAGTGAAAACGGGCTGGAATCATATTGGATGGCCCAGATGACACTACTGGGCCTAATTCGGATAGGGCGAAATGGGCCTTGGGTTAGCAGGCTGTAAATGGGCTATAGGCGAACAAGCCGTTAACAGGCTTTCCATGGGCCGGCCCGCCAGCTTTTGACCAAGTCAAACGGGCCGGCCTTTTCACAGGAATGGGCCACTGTTGGGCCGTGCCATGTGTCGACGTATCATAGGCGCCTTCTGTCCAGTGAGTGGATGACATCTGTCCCAACGATGAGACGACACGTGTTTCCTCTAGCCAATGATGATTTTACACATGGAAAATCCCCATTGGTCGGGGCTGTTAACGGGTTATCGGATCCAAAACCCGACCCGATAGCTTAACGGCGTTCTATTACGGTGGATGCCACGTGTCGGTCACCCTTGACGAAAGCACTTCTATGACGCGCGATTTATCGTCATGGAAGTGGACACTTCCGTGATGATAATTTTGGCAATGTCATGGAACACTTCTACGACAACACAGGTATGACTATCTTGATTTTGTCATAAATTTGTCATGCATGTACATGCATGACAAAAAGCGCGACCTACTGTGACAAACACGTATCATCCTGGAAGTGTTTTTTTTGTAGTGTATGACTTTGTCATGCTTAATGCTTGTCACTTTGGGCCCGGGTGCCATGATTTTAGATCTGAACCGTTTATGTTATCACCATTATATCCATGTTCTAGATCTGATCTTGCAAGTTATAGTCACCTACTACATGTTATGATCCGGCAACTCCAGAGTGACAGAAACCGGGACCTCTCCCGGTGATGACCGTAGTTTGACGAGTTCATGTATTCACTATGTGTTAATGCTTTGTTCCGGTTCTCTATTAAAAGGAGGCCTTAAAATCCCTTAGTTTCCAATATGGACACCGCTGCCACAGAAGGGTAGGGCAAAAGATGTCATGTAAGTTCTTTCCATAAGCACGCATGACTACTTACGGAATACATGCCTACATTATTGATCGATTGTAAGTACAGTTGGGTTTTTCTCCCAAACTGCGAGTGTCATGTTCTCCTCAGGGACTAGGCGACAGCAACTATATACAGCTAAAGCTAGGTAATACAATTCAGATGATAGAAATAGAAAATAAAACTAAACTATCAAGATTGTCGCCAATGAAAAAAAATGCGGATAAGCAAAGGTAGATTCAGATTTTACTAACTTTCTTTTTGGTATTTTTGTAATACTTCAGAAATTAAGATACTAACACAAGCTAACATCAATGACAAGAGAAGTAAAAAGGACATGAACATAACACACACATATGTGTATATATCACAAGAACAGTAAACTGAACATTAGTCATCAGCACACAACAATATTTTTGATGAATTACACACACACACATACTAGCAGAATACTAATTGATAGAACCAAAATATAATAGATCAAGTATCTCCCAAAGTAACAAAGCCTCAACTAGTCAGATCTCAGATCACATACACCATATTATACAATTGCTTAAACAGAGCAAACAACAGGTTGCAAGCATACTCAGGGAGAACACTTATACCTTGAAATTTTAGTGAGGGTCATCTTATAATGCTACCGCCATACTAAGCAAAATAAGATGCATAAAAGATAAACATCACAAGCAATCAAAATATGTGACATGATATGGCCATCATCATCTTGTGCCTTTGATCTCCATCTCCAAAGCACTGTCATGATCTCCATCGTCATCGGCTTGACACCTTGATCTCTATCGCAGCATTGTGGTCGTCTCGTCAACTATTGCTTCTACAACTATCGCTAATGCATAGTGATAAAGTAAAGCAATTACATGGTGTTTGCATTTCATACAATAAAGCGACAACCATAAGGCTCCTGCCAGTTGCCGATAACTTTTACAAAACATGATCATCTCATACAATAACATATATCACATCATGTCTTGAACATATCACATCACAACATGCCCTGCAAAAACAAGTTAGGCGTCCTCTACTTTGTTGTTGCAAGTTTTATGTGGTTTCTACGGGCTTATAGTAAGAACCGTTCTTACCTACGCATCAAAACCACAATGGTGATTTATCAAGTTTGTTGTTTTAACCTTCAGCAAGGACCGGCCATAGTCAAATCCGATTCAACTAAAGTTAGAGAAACAGACACCCGCCAGCCACCTTTATGCAAAACTAGTTGCATGTCTGTCGGTGGAACCGGTCTCATGAACGTGGTCATGTAAGGTTGGTCCGGGCCGCTTCATCCAACAATTCCGCTGAATCAAAATAAGACATTGGTGGTAAGTAGTATGATGATCACCGCCCACAACTCTTTGTGTTCTACTCGTGCATATCATCTATGCTTAGACCTGGCTTGGATGCCACTGTTGGGAAATGTAGCATGCAATTTCAAAAAAAATCTACGCTCACGCAAGATCTATCTAGGAGATGCATAGCAACGAGAGGGGGAGAGTGTGTCCACATACCTTCGTAGACCGACAGCGGAAGCGTTTGACAACGTGGTTCCAAGGTTGATAAGATCACCATTGCACACTCCCTCTACCTTCGAGATTAGTGTTGGACCAAAATAAATGTTATTTGGTGTTTGCATTGAGCATGAATATGATTGGATCATGTTTATTGCGATACGGTTATTCATTTAAGTCAGAGAATAATTGTTGTTCTATTTACATGAATAAAACCTTCTATGGTCATACACCCAATGTAAATGGTTTATTGAATCTCGATCATAGTGATACACATATTCATAATATTGATGCCAAAAGATGCAAAGTTGATAATGATAGTGCAACATATTTGTGGCACTGCCGTTTAGGTCATATTGGTGTAAAGCGCATGAAGAAACTCCATGCGGATGGACTTTTGGAATCACTTGATTATGAATCATTTGATACTTGTGAACCATGCCCCAAGGGCAATATCACTAAAACTCCGTTCTCCGGAACAATGGAGCAAGCCACTGACTTACTGGAAATAATACATACCGATGTATGCGGTCCGATGTGTTGAGGCTCGTGGCGGGTATCATTATTTTCTGACCTTCAAAAATGATTTGAGCAGATATGGGCATATCTACTTGATGAAACACAAGTCTGAAACATTTGAAAAGTTCAAAGAATTTCAGAGTGAAGTCGAGAATCATCGTAACAAGAAAATAAAGTTTCTACGATCTGATTGCGGAGGCAAATATTTGAGTTACGAGTTTGGCCTTCATTTAAAACAATGTGGAATAGTTTCACAACTCACGCCACCTGGAACACCACAGCGTAATGGTGTGTCCAAACGTCATAACCATACTTTATTAGATATGGTGCGATCTAGGATGTCTCTTACCGATTTACCACTATCGTTTTGGGGTTATGCATTAGAGACAGTTGCATTCACGTTAAATAGGGCACCATCTAAATCCGTTGAGACGACACCGTATGAACTATGGTTTGGCAAAGAAACCAAAGTTGTCGTTTCTTAAAGTTTGGGGTTGCGATGCTTATGTGAAAAAGTGTCAAAATGATAAGCTCGAACCCAAATCGGAGAAGTGTGTCTTCATAGGATACCCAAAAGAAACTATTGGATACACCTTCTATCACAGATCCGAAGGTAGGATTTTTGTTGCTAAGAATGGATCCTTTCTAGAGAAGGAGTTTCTCTCGAAAGAAGTGAGTGGGAGGAAAGTAGAACTTGATGAGATAATTGTACCTTCTCTCGAATTGGAAAGTAGCTCATCACAGAAATCAGTTCCAGTGATGCCTACACCATTTAGAGAGGAAGCTAATGATAATGATCATGAAACTTCAGATCAAGTTACTACCGAACCTCATAGGTCAACCAGAGCATGTTCCACACCAGAGTGGTATGGTAATCCTGTTCTGGAAGTCATGTTACTAGACCATGATGAACCTACGAACTATGAGGAAGCGGTGATGAACCCAGATTCCGATAAATGGCTTGAGGCCATGAAATCCGAGATAGGATCCATGTATGAGAATAAAGTGTGGACTTTGGTTGACTTGCCCGATGATCAGCGAGCCATAGAGAATAAATGGATCTTCAAGAAGAAGACTGACGCTGATGGTAATGTTACTGTCTACAAAGCTCGACTTGTTGTGAAAGGTTTGCGATAAGTTCAAGGAGTTGACTATGATGAGACCTTCTCACTCGTAGTGATGCTTAAGTCTGTCCGAATCATGTTAGCAATTGCCACATTTTATAATTATGAAATTTGGAAAATGGACGTGAAAACTGCATTCCTTAATCGATTTCTCAAAGAGGAGTTGTATATGATGCAACCAGAAGGTTTTGTCGATCCTAAAGGTGCTAACAAAGTGTGCAAGCTCCAGCGATCCATTTATGGACTGGTGCAAGCATCTCGGAGTTTGAATATACGCTTTGATAATGTGATCAAAGCATATGGTTTTATACAGACTTTCGGAGAAGCCTGTATTACAAGAAAGTGAGTGGGAGCTCAGTAGCATTTCTAATATTATATGTGGATGACTATTGTTGATTGGAAATGAAGTAGAATTTCTGGAAAGCATAAAAGGATACTTGAACAAAAGTTTTTCAATGAAAGACCTCGATGAAGGTGCTTATATATTAGGCATCAATATCTATAGAGATAGATCAAGACGCTTAATTGGACTTTCACAAAGCACATACCTTGATAAAGTTTTGAATAAGTTCAAAATGGATCAGTCAAAGAAAGGGTTCTTGCCTGTATTACAAGGTGTGAAGTTGAGTAAGACTCAAAGACCGACCATGACAGAAGATAGAGAGAGAATGAAAGTCATTCCCTATGCCTCAGCCATAAGTTCTATACGATATGTTATGTTGTGTACCAGACCTATTGTGTACTTTCCCAGGAGTTTGGCAAGGGGGTACAACAGTGATCCAGGAGTAGATCATTGGACAGTGGTCAAAATTATCCTTAGAGGACCAAGGAAATATTTCTCAGTGATGGAGGTGATAAAGAGTTTGTCATACAGAGTTACGTCGATGCAAGCTTTTACACCGATCCAGATGACTCTGAGTCTCAATCTGGATACATATTGAAAGTGGGAGCAATTAGCTAGAGTAGCTCCATGGAGAGCATTGTAGACATATAAATTTGCAAAATACATACGGATCTAAATGTGGCAGACCCGTTGACTAAACTTCTCTCACAAGCAAAACATGATCACACCTTAGCACTCTTTGGGTGTTAATCACATAGCGATGTGAACTAGGTTATTGACTTTAGTAAACCCTTTGGGTGTTGGTCACATGGCGGTGTGAACTATGGGTGTTAATCACATAAAGATATGAACTATTGGTGTTAATCACATCGCGATGTGAACTAGATTATTGACTCTAGTGCAAGTGGGAGACTGAAGTAAATATGCCCTAGAGGCAATAATAAAGTTGTTATTTATATTTCCTTATATCATGATAAATGTTTATTATTCATGCTAGAATTGTATTAACTAGAAACTTGATACGTGTGTGGATACATAGACAAAACACAGTGTCCCTAATAAGCCTCTACTAGACTAGCTCGTTAATCAAAGATGGTTAAGTTTCCTAACCATAGACATATGTTGTCATTTGATGAACGGGATCACATCATTAGGAGAATGATGTGATGGACAAGACCCATCTGTTATCTCAGCATAATGATCTTTAAGTTTATTTCTATTGCTTTCTTCATGACTTATACAAATTCCTTTGACTATGAGATTATGAAACTCCCGAATACCGGAGGAATACCTTGTGTGCTATCAAACGTCACAAGTAACTGGGTGATTATAAAGATTCTCTACAGGTATCTCCGAAGCTGTTTGTTGGGTTGGCATAGATCGAGACTAGGATTTGTCACTCTGAGTATCGGAGAGGTATCTCTGGGCCCTCTCGGTAATGCACATCATAATAAGCCTTGCAAGCAATGTGACTAATGAGTTAGTTATGGGATGATGCATTACGGAACGAGTAAAGAGACTTGACGGTAACAAGATTGAACTAGGTATGAAGATACCGACGATCAAATCTCGGGCAAGTAACATACCGATGACAAAGGGAATAACGTATGTTGTCATTGCAGTTTGGCCGATAAAGATCTTCGTAGAATATGTGGGAACCAATATGAGCATCTAGGTTCTGTCGTTGGTTATTGACCAGAGAGGTGTCTCGGTCATGTCTACATAGTTCTCAAACTTGTAGGGGTCCGCACACTTAACGTTTGATGACGATTTTGTATTATATGAGTTATGTGATCCTGGGATTAGAATAACTATTTGGATCACAGCCAGCCTATATAGGGAGCGAGGAGGTGGTCCCGAACCGAGCCCACCCACACAACTCCCCCGACGGCCCGACCCACCTGCCCACCTCCTCCCCACGACCTTCCCCCGATCCACCCCACGTCCTTCCCCCGATCCCGCATCTCTCTCCCACCCACCATTGCACACCACCGCCCCGCGCCCTCCCCACCCACCCAACACACTGCCGCCACCCTTGTGACTCCAGGAGCCACCGCCCTGGCAGCCTCCTGAGTCGCTGCTGCCCTGCGATCCCGGGCGCCACCGTCCCCTACAACCTCATGAGCTGCCGCCACCGTGCGACCACGGGCGTAGCCACCCTCAGCAACCTCGCGAGCCGCCGCCCCCGGCAACCCCAAGCGTCATCGCAGCGAGATGGATCTCGTCACCGCACCTCAGATTCCTCCACCAGATGCCCCTCCCCCTTACTCAGAGGCCGTTCATTGCCGCCATCTCTGGCCGTTCAACTAAGTGCCCTACCTTCTGCCTACACCTGCCGGGACGATCCTCGTCGCTCCATGTATGTGCTCGGTTCCCAGTGTCGCCGGCGTTCTAACCCAACCGTTCGTGCCAAGCATGGCAGAGGCTACCACCTGTCGTTCCACTAGTTCCCTCTCATCTGATTCGTCTGCTGCCTGCAACACTGTCGGCTAGGGGCCCTTCCCCTCCCCTTCCCCATGATTCTTGCTACCTATTTTGCTTCATCAGAACAATGGATGTTGAACTTCTTGTGTCGTACATATTGAATCTCTGGAAAATTTGACAGGACACGAATTTGCTATATAACTGGCCCAATATACAACCATGACATTCTAAATATGCCACACTGTTGCACATTTCTTCTCTTGGTTGTCATGGTGTTGTTTCAAATGGATTTATATGGCCCAAAAAATGTGTATGTTTACAGGAAATGGTTATTTATGTGAACAGTTCATGAATTGATGGCCAGGAAGTTCACCCAAATTACCTCCTATCCCATGTATACGGTGAGAATACGTTTTTTGCCATTTTCGAAACTGACTTAAAACCCTAAAGAATTGGGAGAAACAATACATACCAAAAAGTTTTGCATTTTTTCAAGCTTTCCAACAACATATCATTTGCTGCATTCGGACGCACGGTTAAAAAATTAGCTCGAAAATACGAACTCGGTAGGACTTGGGCCGTTTTCTAAATTACTCTTAAACCATTCAAAATTAGAAACAACTTTAAAAATGAAAAATTAGCGCATTTTCATAAGCTTTCCAATGCCATATCATATGCCTCAATTGGATTAGCCGTTTAGAAATGACATCGAAACTACGAACTCAGCTGTTCGGTTTACGAAATTTTACATTTTTTTCAAATTACTCTTTAACCATAGGGAATTAGAGAAAACTTTAAACATGTGGAAGGAGCGGTTTTGCAGCAGCTTTCAAACGCCATATTATATGCCTCATTCCGATAAATGGTTTAGAAATGCGATCGAAAATACGGTTCACATTTTTTGTGTGAAGAAAAAACGGTTTTCAAAACTGCTCTTAAACCGCTTATATTTTGCCAAAAATTTATGTTGGGTCATGATATTGGTGTCCATAGCTTTCCAACGGTATGTCGCAAGCCCCATTTGGGCAATGTTGGCGGAAGTTCTACCTAGTTCACAGGGAAATTCAACGTACTACTAGCGGGGCAGGTCAGGTTGTGATCAGAATATTATTTATGTATATATGTATGTACGTATGTATGTATGTATATATATGTATATATATATATATATATATGAAGGGGGCACCGCTAGAACAGACAACAAACATTGTTAGCCGTGTGTGGCGCCCCCCCTCCACAGTTTACGCCTCCGGTCATATTCAGGTAGTGCTTAGGCAAAACCCTGTTGATAACCCACAAGTATAGGGGATCGCAACCGTTTTCGAGGGTAGTGTATTCAACCTAAATTTATTGATTCGGCACAAGGGGAGCCAAAGAATATTCTCAAGTATTAACAGTTGAGCTGTCAATTCAACCGCACCTGAAAGACTTAATATTTGCAGCAAAATATTTAGTAGCAAAGTAATATGGAAGTAACGGTAGCAGTGGCAAAAGTAATAGTATTGGTTTTTTAGTGATTGTAACAGTAGCAACGGTA
The DNA here is from genome assembly GCF_002162155.2 of Triticum dicoccoides. NCBI lineage: Eukaryota > Viridiplantae > Streptophyta > Magnoliopsida > Poales > Poaceae > Triticum > Triticum dicoccoides. Next base: position 557,373,176 of record NC_041382.1, read on the forward strand.
AAGTAACTAAGCAAAGATCAATATGTGAAAAGCTCGTAGGCAATGGATCGGTGATGGATAATTATGTCGGATGCGATTCCTCATGCAATAGTTATAACATAGGGTGACAAAGAACTAGCTCCAGTTCATCAATGTAATGTAGGCACGTATTCTGAATATAGTCATACGTGCTTATGGAAAAGAACTTGCATGACAACTTTTCTCCTACCCTCCCGTGGCAGCGGGGTCCTATTGGAAACTAAGGGATATTAAGGTCTCCTTTTAATAGAGTACTGGAACAAAGCATTAACACTTAGTGAATACATGAACTCCTCAAACTATAGTCATCCGGGAGTGGTCCCGATTATTGTCACTTCGGGGTTACCGGATCATAACATATAGTAGGTGACTATTGACTTGCAAAATAGGATCAAGAACTCACATATATTCATGAAAACATAATAGGTTCAGATCTGAAACCATGGCACTTGGGCCCTAGTGACAAGCATTAAGCATAGCAAAGTCATAGCAACATCAATCTCAGAACATAATGGATACTAGGGATCAAACACTAACAAAACTAACTCGATTACATGATAAATCTCATCCAACCCATCACTGTCCAGCAAGCCTACGATGCAATTACTCACGCACGGCGGAGAGAATCATGAAAATGGTGATGGAGGAAGGTTGATGATGACGATGGTGACGGATTCCCCTCTCCGGAGCCCCGAACGGACTCCAAATCTGCCCTCCTGAGAGAGAATAGGGCTTGGCGGCGGCTCCGTATCGTAAAACGCGATGAATCCTTCTCCTTGATTTTTTTCTCCCCGAACATGAATATATAGAGTTGGAGTTGAGGTCGGTGGAGCCTTAGCGGGCCCATGAGACAGGGGGCGCGCCCAGGGGGTGGGCCCGCCCCCCACCCTCGTGGACAGGGTGTGGTCCCCCTGGTGTTGATTCTTTCGCTAGTATTTTTTATAAATTCCGAAAATATTCTCCGTGAAGTTTCAGGTCATTCCGAGAACTTTTATTTCTTCACAAAAATAACACCATGGCAATTTTGCTGAAAACAGCGTCAGTCCGGGTTAGTTCCGTTCAAATCATGCAAGTTAGAGTCCAAAACAAGGTCAAAAGTGTTTGGAAAAGTAGATACGATGGAGACGTATCAACTCCCCCAAGCTTAAACCTTTGTTTGTACTCAAGCAATTCAGTTGACAAACTGAAAGTGATAAAGAATAACTTTTACAAACTCTGTTTGATCTTGTTGTTGTAAATATGTAAAGCCAACATTCAAGTTTTCAGCAAAGATTATGAACTAACCATATTGAAAATAACATTTAGGTCTCATCTTTACTCATATCAATGGCATAATCAACTAGCGAGCAATAATAGTAAATCCCGGAAGACAACACTTTCTCAAAGCAATCATAATATGATATAACAAGATGGTATCTCGCTAGCCCTTTCTGAGACCGCAAAACATAAATGCATATCACCTATGAAGTTCAAGGACTTACTAAACATTGTAATTCATGGTAAAAGAGATCCAGTCACAGTCATACTCAATGTAAACTAATAGTAATGCATGAAAATGACAGCGGTGCTCTCCAACTGGTGCTTTTTAATAAGAGGATGATGACTCAACATAAAAGCAAATAGATAGGCCCTTCGCAGAGGGAAGCAGGGATTTGTAGAGGTGCTAGAGCTCGATTTTTGAAAAAGAGATGAATAATATTTTGAGTGGTATACTTTCATTGTCAACATAACAACCAAGAGATCTCGATATCTTCCATGCTACACACATTATAGGCGGTTCTCAAACAGAATGGTAAAGTTTATACTCCCCCCCCACCAACAAACATCAATCCATGGCTTGTCCGAAACAACGGGTGTCTCCAACTAACAACAATCCTGGGAGAGTTTTGTTTGCAATTATTTTAATTTAAGCATGGGTCTAGGCATCCCGATTACCAGCCATTTTCTCGTGAATGAGGAGCGGAGTTCACTCCTCGTGAGAATAACCCACCTAGCATGGAAGTATAGACAGCCCTAGTTGATACATGAGCTATTCGAGCATACAAAACATAATTTCATTTGAAGGCTTAGAGTTTGGCACATACAATTTACTTGGAACGGCAGGTAGATACCGCATATAGGAAGGTATGGTGGACTCATATGGGATAACTTTTGGGGTTTATGGAAGTGGATGCACAAGCAGTATTCCTGCTTAGTACAAGTGAAGGCTAGAAAGAGACTAGGAAGCGACCAGCTAGAGAGCGACAACAGTCATGAACATGCATTAAAATTAATCAACACTGAGTGCAAGCATGAGTAGGATATAATTCACCGTGAACATAAATATCGTGGAGGCTATGTTGATTTTGTTTCAACTACATGTGTGAACATGTGCCAAGTCAAGCCACTCGAATCATTCAAAGGAGGATACCACCCTATCATACCACATCACAACCATTTTAATAGCATGTTGGCACGCAAGGTAAACCATTATAAACTCCTAGCTAATTAAGCATGGCATGAGCAACTATAATCTCTAATTGCCATTGCAAACATGTTTCATTCATAATAGGCTGAATCAGGAATGATAAACTAATCATATTTACAAAAACAAGATAGGTCGAGTTCATACCAGCTTTTGTCATCTCAATCAGTCCATCATATATCGTCATTATTGCCTTTCACTTGCATGACCGAACGGTGTGGATAATAATAATAGTGCACGTGCATTGGACTAAGCTGGAATCTGCAAGCATTCAATACAAGGGAGAATACAAGGTAATATGGGCTCTTTGTTAGATCAACAATAATTCATATGAGAGTCACTCAACATTTTCATCATGGTCTTCTCCTCTCGACCCCCAAAGAAATGAAAAGAAACAAAACTGTTTACATGGGAAAGCTCCCAACAAGCAAAAGAAGAACGAGAAATCTTTTTGGATTTTCTTTTAGTTACTACTACTACAGGCATGGGAAGTAAACTAGCTAAAAGCTACAGCTAATTTTTTTGTTTTTATTAAGGTTTTTCAAACACACAAGAAGAAGCCTTAAAAAGAAATTAAACTAGCATGGATAGTACAATGAAAAGGTATGAGCATGGACAACTGGAATGAGTGTGTGAACATGAATGTAATGTCGGTGAGAAATACGTACCACCCCAAGCTTAGGCTTTTGGCCTAAGTTGGTCTAGGGCCATGGCTCAAAGCTGCCCTCTCCGGTGTACGGAGGAGTGTCCTCTGGGTGCCACTGGTTGGCGATCTCCTCCGGATCCCACTGATAAACAGACTATCGATAAGGGTCAAGGGGTGGCTCCAGCTCAGGCTCTGGAGCTGGAGTCCGGCTCCAGTATGCATGAACGGCCTCCGACAAAATGAGGTACGTGCCTGAAAATATGTTAAACAAAGAGGGCGCAGGCAAGGTAATAATCTCATATTAGTTTTTATCAAAAATCAATTTATACTTATGCATCTTCTTCTTATCCTTAATAATAAAATCATGTGCTACCATACTCTTATAATCTAGAAAATGGGGGCAAGAACTTTTCCTCTTTCTCATAATGCCTAATAGGTATCCCAAAGTGTGCAGCAAGGCACGAAGCAAAGATGCCTCCGAAGATGGGACCCTTTGTTCGGTTCAGATTTAATCATTTAGGAACAATAGCGCCTAGACTGAAAGTTGTATCACGAAAAGAAGCATGGCGCAAAATAACAATATCAGGGGCACTGAGATTTCCACTGTTCCCGCGACCAATTAAACATCTACTAGCAAATATTGCAAAGTAACGTAGAACAGGAAAATGTGTGCTAGTAATTCTTGCATCGGAAACTTTCCTCGTTTCCCCTACAGCAATCGTATCAATAAACCCCTCCACATCATTACGATGTGGTTCCTCTATGCTGCCCGCAAAGGGTATCTTACAAACCCGACAAAACACATATGGCGACATCTCCTTAACCTCATCATATAAGTGAAATTCCACTCAAGGTGGTGATTTCTTAGCATGAAAGTAGAAAATTTGCACGAAATATTAGTGAGGAGGAGATACTGTTCGCGCTGGTCGCGGAGGAAGTCGATGAGGCCTGCATTCTCAGCCAAATAATACAAGTCCTCATATATCCCAGCTACTCTCAAGAACTCATCACAAGGCCGTTCGCATGGCCGAACCTCCGCAGTGTGAGGGAGATTATATTTGGGCTTCTTATTCTCTTCACTTTGCTTATCCTTCGAGCTTCGGCTCGAAGATCCCCTCAACAATCTCTTCATCATTTCTTCTGAAAAATTTCTGAATTTTTTAGTGACTCAAAATAAAAGTGAACCAAACTCAACAAGATTTATAGCAACTACTCCCACAAGTGCCTAGAGGCCATATCATGCATTAAAACTACTTTTGACCACATAAATTTGACATGCAAGCTCAAGAACAGGGTCACCTAAGCAGCAAAAATTTGCAATAAATAAAGTGCTAGAACAAAAACTAATTTGACCATTGGAGGAGTCACATACTGAAGAACAATCCCCCAAAGCAGTTTTGTGAATGGAGCTTTGAGCAAGGAGATCGAAAATGGCAGCAAAATGAGCTAGAACACGGGTTTGAGCTATGGGAGGATTTTTTTTGGAGGAAGACGAAGTGTGTGGGTGCAAGAATAAGTGGAGGGGGCCCACGTAGGGTCCACAAGGTAGGGGGCGCCCTGGACCCTTGTGGCCAGGTGGTGTGGCCCCCTGGTGTGTTCTCAGTGCCAATAATTCTTAAATATTCTACAAAAAATCATCTAAAATTGTCAGGACATTTGGAGAACTTTTATTTTCGGGGTATTTTTTATTGCAAGGATAATTCAGAAAATAGACAGAAAATAAAAAGAGGGTACATAGAGTTGTACTTTCTAACTTCGTCCATCTCATGCTCATCAAAAGGAATCCACTAACAAGGTTGATCAAGTCTTGTTAACAAACTCTTTCCGAATAACATGAAACCGGAGAATTTTCGAATAACACTCAGTTACCTCAACGGGGATATGCATGTCCCCAACAATAAGAATATTATATTTCTTCTTGACAGTAGGAAGAGGAAATTCAAAACCTCCAATAGTAATCGTTGAAGTTTTCCAATAGAATTAATACTGTGGACTTGAGGTTGTTTCCTCGGAAAGTGTACCGTGTGCTCATTACCATTAACATGAAAAGTGACATTGCCTTTGTTGCAATCAATAACAGCCCATGAAGTATTCAAAAAGGGTCTACCAAGAATAATAGACATACTATCGTCCTCGGGAATATCAAGAATAACAAAGTCCGTTAAAATAGTAATGTTTGCAACCACAACAGGCACATCCTCACAAATATCGACAGGTATAGCAGTTGATTTATCAGCCATTTGCAAAGATATTTCAGTAGGTGTCAACTTATTAAAATCAAGTCTATGATATAAAGAGAAAGGCATAACACTAACACCGGCTCCATGATCACATAAAGTAGTTTTAACATAGTTTCTTTTAATGGAGCATGGTATAGTTGGTCCGGGATCTCCTAGTTTCTTTGGCATTCCACCCTTAAAAGTATAATTAACAAGCATGGTGGAAATTTCAGCTTCCGGTATCTTCCTTTTATTTGTAACAATATCTTTCATGTACTTAGCATATGGATTCATTTTAAGCATATCAGACAAACGCATATGCAGAAAGATAGGTCTAATCATTTCAGCAAAGCGCTCAAAATCCTCATCATCCTTTTTCTTGGATGGTTCTCTTTCTTTACCGTGCTTCCTAGCAACAAAGTATCTCTTATCATAATGTTGATTCTTTGATTGTGGGTTATGAAGATCAACAGCAGGTTCAATCTCTACATCATTGTTATTGCTAGGTTGAGCATCAACATGAACATCATCATTAACATTATCACTAGGTTCATGTTCATTACCAGATTGTGTTTCAGCATCAGAAATAGAAATATCATTGGGATTCTCAGGTGTGTCAACAATGGGTTCACTAGAAGCATGCAAAGTCCAATCATTTTTCTTTTTCTTCTTTTTAGAAGAACCAGGTTCCTCAATATTAGCTCTTTGAGAATCTTGCTCAATTGTCCTAGGGTGGCCTTTAGGATACAAAGGCTCCTGAGTCATTTTACCCCCTCTAGTCACAACTCTAACATCATTATCATTTTCCTTATTATCTAATTCATTGAGCAAGTCATTCTGAGCTTTAAGCAATTGTTCTACTTGAGTGGTAACCATAGAAGCATGTTTACTAATAAGTTTAAGTTCACCTTTAACTCTAGACATATAATCACTCAGGTGTTCAATCATATAAGCAGTATGTTTCAATTGTCTACCGACATAAGCATTGAAGTTTTCTTGTTTCACAATAAAATTATCAAACTCATCTAAGCACTGGCTAGCAGACTTATAATGAGGAATACCACCTTCATCAAATCTATAGAGAGAATTTACCTTTACTACCTGTGTTGGGTTATCAAGACTATGTATCTCTCCAATAGGTGGTAACTTTTTAACATCTTTAGCTTTAATACCCTTTTCTTCCATAGATTTCTTTGCCTCTTGCATATCTTCAGGACTGAGAAATAGAATACCCCTTTTCTTTAGAGTTGGCTTAGGAATTGGTTCAGGAAGTGTCCAATCATTATCATTACTCAACATATTATTCAATAGCAATTCAGCTTAATCAACAGTTCTTTCCCTGAAAACACAACCAACACAACTATCCAGGTGGTCTCTGGAAGCATCGATTAGTCCATTATAAAAGATATCAAGTATTTCATTTTCTTGAGAGGATGATCTGGCAAAGCATTAAGTAATCGGAGAAGCCTCCCCCAAGCTTGTGGGAGACTCCCTTCTTCAATTTGCAAAAAAATATAAATTTCCCCTAAGGCAACTTGTTTCTTATGAGTGGGGAAATATTTAGCAGAGAAGTAATAAATCATATCCTGGGGACTACGCACACAACCAGGATCAAGAGAATTAAACCATGTTTTAGCATCACCCTTTAATGAGAACGGAAATAACTTAAGGATATAGTAGTAACGAATTTTTTCCTCATTAGTGAATAGGGTGGCTATATCATTCAATTTAGTAAGATGTGCCACAACAGTTTCAGATTCATAGCCATAAAAAGGATCAGATTCAACCAAAGTAATTATATCAGGATCAACAAAGAAATCATAATCCTTATAAGAAATACAGATAGGTGAAGTAGCAAAAGTAGGGTCATATTTCATTCTAGCATTCAAGGATTTTTTCTTTCATCTTAGCTAACAATTTCTTAAGATCATATCTATCATTGAAAGCTAAAAAGTCTCAAGCAGTTTCTTCATCCATAACATAACCTTCAAACACAACGGGCAATTTATATCTAGGGGGAGAATCTTCATCATCACTTTCATCAATATTATCAGTTTCAATAATTTCATTCTCTCTAACCCTAGCAAGTTGCTCATCCAGAAATTCACCTAATGGCACAGTATTATCAAGCATAGAAGTAGTTTATCATAAGTATCATGTAAAGCAGAAGTGGCATCATCAATAACATGCGACATATCAGAATCAATAGCAGGAGTAGGTGTCGCAAATTTACTCATAATAGAAGGTGAATCAAGTGCAGAGCTAGATGGCAGTTCCTTACCTCCCCTCGTAGTTGAGGGAAAAATCTTGGTTCTTTCATCTTTCAAGTTCCTCATAGTGATCAATAGATATAAATCCCAAGTTACTCAAATAATAGAGCTATGCTCCTCGGCAACGGCGCCAGAAAATAGTCTTGATAACCCACAAGTATAGGGGATCGCAACAGTTTTCGAGGGTAGAGTATTCAACCCAAATTTATTGATTCGACACAAGGGGAGCCAAAGAATATTCTCAAGTATTAACAGTTGAGTTGTCAATTCAACCGCACCTGAAAGACTTAATATCCGTAGCAAAGTATTTAGTAGCAAAGTAATATGGAAGTAACGGTAGCAATGGCAAAAGTAATAGTATTGGTTTTGTAGTGATTGTAACAGTAGCAACGGTAAAGTAACTAAGCAAAGATCAATATGTGAAAAGCTCATAGGAAATGGATCACTGATGGATAATTATGTCGGATGTGATTCCTCATGCAACAGTTATAACATAGGGTGACAAAGAACTAGCTCCAGTTCATCAATGTAATGTAGGCATGTATTCTGAATATAGTCATACGTGCTTATGGAAAAGAACTTGCATGACATCTTTTGTCCTACCCTCCCGTGGCAGCGAGGTCCTATTGGAAACTAAGGGATATTAGGGCCTCCTTTTAATAGAGTACCGGAACAAAGCATTAACACTTAGTGAATACATGAACTCCTCAAACTATAGTCATCACAGGGAGTGGTCCCGATTATTGTCACTTCGGGGTTACCGGATCATAACACATAGTAAGTGACTATTGACTTGCAAAATAGGATCAAGAACTCACATATATTCATGAAAACATAATAGGTTCAGATCTTAAATCATGGCACTCGGGCCCTAGTGACAAGCATTAAGCATAGCAAAGTCATAGCAACATCAATCTCAGAACATAATGGATATTAGGGATCAAACCCTAACAAAATTAACTTGATTACATGATAAATCTCATCCAACCCATCACCGTCCAGCAAGCCTATGATGGAATTACTGACGCACGGTGGTGAGCATCATGAAATTGGTGATGGAGGAAGGTTGATGATGACGATGGCAACGGATTCCCCTCTCTGGAGCCCCAAACGGACTCCAGATCAGCCCTCCCGAGAGAGATTAGGGCTTGGCAGCAGCTCTGTATCGTAAAATGCGATGAATCCTTCTCCTTGATTTTTTTCTCCCCAAACGTGAATATATAGAGTTGGAGTTGAGGTCGGTGGAGCCTCAGGGGGCCCATGAGAGAGGGGGGCGCCCCCCCACCCTCATGGACAGGGTGTGGGTGTCGGTGTCAAACCCGGCGGATCTCGGGTAGGGGGTCCCGAACTGTGCGTCTAAGGTTGATGGTAACAGGAGACAGGGGACATGATGTTTACCCAGGTTCAGGCCCTCTCTCTATGGAGGTAATACCTTACTTCCTGCTTGATTGATCTTGATGAATATGAGTATTACAGCAGTTGATCTACCTCGAGATCGTAATGGCTAAAACCCTAGAAGTCTAGCCTATGTGATTATGATGATCTCTATGGACTAAACCCTCCGGTTTATATAGACACCGGAGGGGACTAGGGCTATACAAAGTCGGTTATAAAGAAAGGAATCTTCATATCCGAATGCCAAGCTTGCCATCCACGCCAAGGAGAGTCCCATCCGGACATGGGTGAGAGTCTTCGGTCTTGTATCTTCATAGCTCATTAGTCCGGCCCACGTCTAGCAGGCCGGACGCCCGAGGACCCCTTAGTCCGGACTCCCTTAGTAGCCCCTAAACCAGGCTTCAATGATGAGGTGTCCGGCATGCAGATTGTCTTCGGCATTGCAAGGCGAGTTCCTCCTCCGTATACTCCAACACAGTCTTCGGACACAGCGAACGTGTCTGGATCTGCAAAACAAGTACCACACACCACCACAGAGGGTATAATATTTCATGAGTCCAATCTGCTGACAACTTTTTTGTAATGTGACATCACGTCCCTGCCCTGTTATTATTTCGAACCCTTTTTTAGCATGTCGCTCCATGTTTTGAGACCCGGTTTTATTGGCACGTCTTGTCGAAGCAGAGATCGTATCCCCTTATTGCGGGATTTTTGCTTTATTTAATCTAAATAACAGAAAGTAAAAGGAGGGTACATAGAGTTGTACTTTCTAACTTTGTCCATCTCATGCTCATCAAAAGGAATCCACTAACAAGGTTGATCAAGTCTTGTTAACAAACTCTTTCCGAATAACAAGGTTGATCAAGTCTTGTTAACAAACTCTTTCCTCAACCTCTCCAACCCCGAGTTCCAACACCCAAGGTTCAATCTAATTGCTTAGAGCTTCCCAGTCATGTCCAGACCTAACCCTCAAGGCCGGTGGGTGGCTTCCTCTGTCACAGAGGAGGATATTGCGAAGCTCCGGGCGGCAAGGTACCTGACCGCGGAAATCCCCCACAGGCTTCCTACTCAAGGGTAGGTTATTCCTACTCCTAGACCTGGCGAGAGGGTTATATTCATCTCCCACTTCCTCCGAGAGCTAGGGTTCGCTCTTCACCCCTTTGTTCGAGGGCTCATGTTCTATTACAGGCTAGATTTCCACAATCTAGCCCCAAACACTGTTCTTCTCACCTCGACGTTCATCGTCATGTGCGAGGCCTTTCACCAAGATCCATCTAGGAGTTCATCTAGCAATGAGTGATTGGATTGCATCTACATACCTTTGTAGATCACGTGCGAAAGCGTTCAAAGAACGGGGATGAGGAAGTCGTACTCGACGTGATCCAAATCACCGGAGATCCTAGCGCCGAATGGAGGGCACCTCCGCGTTCAACACGCGTACGGTCAGCGTGACGTCTCCTCCTTCTTGATCCAGCAAGGGGAAGGAGAGGTTGAGGAAGATGGCTCTAGCAGCAGCACGACGGCGTGGTGGTGATGGAGCTGCAGTACTCCGGCAGGGCTTCGCCAAGCACTATGGAGGAGGAGGATGTGTTGGAGAGGGAGAGGGAGGCACCAAAGGCGTGGGGTGAGAGGCCCACCTTCCCCCACTATATATAGGGAGCCTAGGGGGGGGCGCCGGCCCTCGGATATGCAATCTCCTAGGGGGGCGCCGGCCAAGGGAGGAATCCCTCCTCCCCAAGGCACCTAGGAGGTGCCTTCCCCTTTTACGACTCTTCCTTTCTTGATCTCTTGGCGCATGGGCCTCTTGGGGCTGGTGCTCTTGGCCCATACAGGCCAAGGCGCACACCCCTACAGCCCATGTGGCCCCCCGGGGCAGGTGGCCCCACCCGGTGGACCCCCGGGACCCTTCCGGTGGTCCCGGTACAATACCGGTGACCCCAAAACTTGTCCCGATGCCCGAAATAGCACTTCCTATATATAATTCTTTACCTCCAGACCATTCCAGAACTCCTCGTGACGTCCGGAATCTCATCCGGGACTCCGAACAACATTCGGGTTACTACATATACATATCCCTACAACCCTAGCGTCACCGAACCTTAAGTGTGTAGACCCTACGGGTTCGGGAGACATGTAGACATGACCGAGACGACTCTCCGGCCAATAACCAACAGCGGGATCTGGATACCCATGTTGGCTCCCACATGCTCCTCGATGATCTCATCGGATGAACCACGATGTCGAGGATTCAATCAATCCCGCATACAATTCCTTTCGTCAATTGGTATGTTACTTGCCCGAGATCCGATCGTTGGTATCCCAATACCTCGTTCAATATCGTAACCGGCAAGTCACTTTACTCGTACCGTAATGCATGATCCCGTGACCAGACACTTGGTCACTTTGAGCTCATTATGATGATGCATTACCGAGTGGGCCCAGTGATACCTCTCCGTCATATGGAGTGACAAATCCCAGTCTTGATCCGTGTCAACCCAAGAGTCACTTTCGGAGATACCCGTAGTATACCTTTATAGTCACCCAGTTACGTTGTGACGTTTGGTACACCCAAAGCACTCCTACGGTATCCGGGAGTTACACGATCTCATGGTCTAAGGAAAAGATACTTGACATTGGAAAAACTCTAGCAAACGAACTATACGATCTTATGCTATGTTTAGGATTGGGTCTTGTCCATCACATCATTCTCCTAATGATGTGATCTCATCATCAATGACATCTAATGTCCATAGTCAGGAAACCATGACTATCTGTTGATCAACGAGCTAGTCAACTAGAGGCTTACTAGGGACAGGTTGGTGTCTATTATTCATACATGTATTACGATTTCCGGATAACACAATTATAGCATGAAGAAAAGACAATTATCATGAACAAGGAAATATAATAATAATGCTTTTATTATTGCCTCTAGGGCATATTTCTAACAGTCTCCCACTTGCACTAGAGTCAATAATCTAGTTACATTGTGATGAATTGAACACCCATGGAATTCTGGTGTTGATCATGTTTTGCTCTAGGGAGAGGTTTAGTCAACGGATCTGCCACATTCAGGTCCGTATGCACTTTACAAATATCTATGTCTCCATCTTGAACATTTTCACGAATGGAGTTGAAGCGACGCTTGATGTGCCTTGTCTTCTTGTGAAACCTGGGCTCCTTGGCAAGAGCAATAGCTCCAGTGTTGTCACAGAAGAGCTTGATCGGCCCCGATGCATTGGGTATGACTCCTAGGTCAGTGATGAACTCCTTCACCCAAATTGCTTCATGTGCTGCCTCCGAGGCTGCCATGTACTCCGCTTCACATGTAGATCCCGCCACGATGCTCTGCTTGCAACTGCACCAGCTTACTGCCCCACCATTCAAAATATACACGTATCCGGTTTGTGACTTAGAGTCATCCAGATCTGTGTCGAAGCTAGCGTCGACGTAACCTTTTACAACGAGCTCTTCGTCACCTCCATAAACGAGAAACATTTCCTTAGTCCTTTTCAGGTACTTCAGGATATTCTTGACCGCTGTCCAGTGTTCCTTGTCGGGATTACTTTGGTACCTTCCTACCAAACTTACGGCAAGGTTTACATCAGGTCTGGTTCACAGCATGGCATACATAATAGAACCTATGGCTGAGGCATAGGGGATGACACTCATCTCTTCTATATCTTCTGCCGTGGTCGGACATTGAGCTGAGCTCAATTTCACACCTTGTAACACAGGCAAGAACCCCTTCTTAGACTGATCCATATTGAATTTCTTCAATATCTTATCAAGGTATGTGCTTTGTGAAAGACCTATGAGGCGTCTTGATCTATCTCTATAGATCTTGATGCCTAATATATATGCAGCTTCTCCAAGGTCCTTCATTGAAAAACTCTTATTCAAGTAGGCCTTAATGTTGTCCAAGAGTTCTATATCATTTCCCATCAAAAGTATGTCATCTACATATAATATGAGAAATGCTACAGAGCTCCCACTCACTTTCTTGTAAACACAGGCTTCTCCATAAGTCTGCGTAAACCCAAACGCTTTGATCATATCATCAAAGCGAATGTTCCAACTCCGAGATGCTTGCACCAGCCCATAAATCGAGCGTTGGAGCTTGCACACCTTGTCAACATTCTTAGGATCGACAAAACCTTCCGGCTGCATCATATACAATTCTTCCTTAAGGAAACCATTAAGGAATGCCGTTTTGACGTCCATTTGCCATATTTCATAATCATAGAATGCGGCAATTGCTAACATGATTCGGACGGACTTTAGCTTCGCTACCGGTGAGAAAGTCTCATCGTAGTCAACCCCTTGAACTTGTCGATAACCCTTAGCGACAAGCCGAGCTTTATAGATGGTCACATTACCATCCGCGTCTGTCTTCTTCTTAAAGATCCATTTATTTTCTATGGCTCACTGCTCTACGGGCAAGTCAGTCAAAGTCCATACTTCGTTTTCATACATGGATCCTATCTCGGATTTCATGGCTTCCAGCCATTTGTCGGAATCCGGGCCTGCCATCGCTTCTTCATAGTTCGGAGGTTCACCATTGTCTAACAACATGATTTCCAAGACAGGGTTGCCGTACCACTCTAGTGCGGAACGTGTCCTTGTGGACCTTCGAATATCAGTAGGAGCTTGATCAGAAGTATCTTGATCATCATCATTAACTTCCTCTCTAGTTGGTGCAGGCACCTCAGGAACATTTTCTTGAGTTGCGCCATTTTCCGGTTCAAGAGGTAATACTTCATCAAGTTCTACTTTCCTCCCACTTACTTCTTTCGAGAGAAACTCCTTCTCTAGAAAGGATCCGTTCTTGGCAACAAAGATCTTGCCTTCAGATCTGAGGTAGAAGGTATACCCAATAGTTTCTTTAGGGTATCCTATGAAGACGCATTTTTCCGACTTGGGTTCGAGATTTTCAGGTTGAAGTTTCTTAACATAAGCATCGCATCCCCAAACTTTTAGAAACGACAGCTTAGGTTTCTTCCCAAACCATAATTCATACGGTGTCGTCTCAACGGATTTCGATGGAGCCCTATTTAAAGTGAATGCGACAGTCTCTAAAGCATACCCCCAAAAAGATAGCGGTAAATCGGTAAGAGACATCATAGATCGCACCATATCTAATAGAGTGTGATTACGACGTTCGGACACACCATTACGCTGAGGTGTTCCAGGCGGCGTCAGTTGTGAAACTATTCCACATTTTCTTAAGTGTGTGCCAAACTCATGACTAAGTATTCTCCTCCACGATCTGATCGCAGGAACTTGATTTTCCTGTCACGTTGATTCTCAACCTCACTCTGAAATTCCTTGAACTTTTCAAAGGTCTCAGACTTGTGTTTCATTAAGTAGACATACCCATATCTACTCAAGTCATCAGTGAGGGTGAGAACATAACGTAGCCACCGCGAGCCTCAACACTCATTGGACCGCACACATCAGTATGTATGATTTCCAATAAGTTGGTTGCTCGCTCCATTGTTCCTGAGAATGGAGTCTTGGTCATTTTACCCATGAGGCATGGTTCACACGTGTCAAATGATTCGTAATCAAGAGACTCTAAAAGTCCATCAGCATGGAGCTTCTTCATGCGTTTGACACCTATGTGACCAAGGCGGCAGTGCCACAAGTATGTGGGACTATCATTATCAATCTTACATCTTTTGGTATTCACACTATGAATATGTGTAGCATTACGCTCGAGATTCATTAAGAATAAACCATTCACCATCGGAGCATGACCATAAAACATATCTCTCATATAAATAGAACAACCATTATTCTCGGATTTAAATGAGTAGCCATCTCGAATTAAACGAGATCCTGATACAATGTTCATGCTCAAACTAATCTCGTAGGTAAATGTAGAGGTAGCGTGCTGACAGCGATCACATCGACCTTGGAACCATTCCCGACGCGCATCGTCACCTCGTCCTTCGCCAGTCTCCGCTTATTCCGCAGCTCCTGCTTTGAGTTATAAATGTGAGCAACTGCACCGGTATCAAATACCCAGGAGCTACTACGAGTACTGGTAAGGTACACATCCATTACATGTATATCACATATACCTTTTGTTTTGCCGGCCTTCTTGTCTGCTAAGTATTTGGGGCAGTTCCGCTTCCAGTGACCACTTTCCTTGCAATAAAAGCACTCAGTCTCGGGCTTGGGTCCATTCTTTGGCTTCTTCCCGGCAGCTTGCTTGCCGAGCGCGGCAACTCCCTTGCCGTCTTTCTTGAAGGTTTTCTTACCCTTGCCTTTCTTGAACTTAGTGGTTTTATTCACCATCAACACTTGATGTTCCTTTTTGACTTCTACCTCTGCTGATTTCAGCATTGCAAATACCTCAGGAATGGTCTTTTCCATTCCCTGCATATTGAAGTTCATCACAAAGCTCTTGTAGCTCGGTGGAAGCGACTGAAGGATTCTGTCAATGACCGCGTCATCCGGGAGATTAACTCCCAGCTGAGTCAAGCGGTTATGCAACCCAGACATAGTGAGTATGTGCTCACTGACAGAACTGTTTTCCTCCATCTTACAGCTGAAGAATTTGTCGGAGACTTCATATCTCTCGACCCGGGCATGAGCTTGGAAAACCATTTTCAGCTCTTCGAACATCTCATATGCTCCGTGTCTCTCAAAACGCTTTTGGAGCCCCGGCTCTAAGCTGTAAAGCATGCCGCACTGAACGAGGGAGTAGTCATCGGTATGTGCCTGCCAAGCGTTCATAACGTCTTCTTCTGCAGGGAGAACAGGTGCGTTACCCAGCGGTGCTTGTAGGACATAATCTTTGTTGGCAGCTATGAGGATGATCCTCAGGTTCCGGACCCAGTCCGTGTAGTTGCTGCCATCGTCTTTCAGCTTGGTTTTCTCTAGGAACGCGTTGAAGATGAGGACTACGTTGGCCATTTGATTTACAAGACATATTGTAAAATTTTAGACTAAGTTCATGATAATTAAGTTCATGATAATTAAGTTCATCTAATCAAATTATTCAATGAACTCCCACTTAGATAGACATCCCTCCTGTAATCTAAGTATAACATGATCCGAGTTAACTATGCCGTGTCCGATCATCACGTGAGACGGACTAGTCAACATCGGTGAACATCTTCATGTTGATCGTATCTTCTATACGACTCATGCTCGACCTTTCGGTCTTCTGTGTTCCGAGGCCATGTCTGTACATGCTAGGCTCGTCAAGTCAACCTAAGTGTTTGCATGTGTAAATCTGTCTTACACCCATTGTATGTGAACGTTGGAATCTATCACACCCGATCATCACGTGGTGCTTCGAAACAACGAACTGTCGCAACGGTGCACAGTTAGGGGGGAACACTTTCTTGAAATTATTATGAGAGATCATCTTATTTACTACCGTCATTCTAAGTAAACAAGATGCAAAAACATGATAAACATCACATGCAATCAAATAATAAAAGTGACATGATATGGCCAATATCACATAGCTCCTTTGATCTCCATCTTGGGGCTCCATGATCATCTTGTCACCGGCATGACACCATGATCTCCATCATCATGATCTCCATCATCGTGTCTCCATGAAGTTGCTCGCCAACTATTACTTCTACTACTAAGGCTAACGCGTTTAGCAATAAAGTAAAGTAATTTACATGGCGTTTCTCAATGACACGCAGGTCATACAAAAAATAAAGACAACTCCTATGGCTCCTGCCGGTTGTCATACTCATCGACATGCAAGTCGTGATTCCTATTACAATAGCATGAACATCTCATACATCACCTATATATCATTCATCATTCATCACAACTTTGGCCATATCATATCACAAAGCACTTGCTGCAGAAACAAGTTAGATGTCCTCTAATTGTTGTTGCAAGTTTTACGTGGCTGAAATAGGGTTCTAGCAAGAACGTTTTCTTACCTACGTGAAAGCCACAACGTGATTTTTCAACTTCTATTTACCCTTCATAAGGACCCTTTTCATCGAATCCGCTCCAACTAAAGTGGGAGAGACAGACACCCGCCAGCCACCTTATGCAACTTGTGCATGTTAGTCAGTGGAACCGGTCTCACGTAAGCGTACGTGTAAGGTTGGTCCGGGCCGCTTCATCCCACAATACCGTTGAAGCAAGATAAGACTAGTAGCGGCAAGAAAGTTGACAACATCAACACCCACAACAAATTTGTGTTCTACTCGTGCATAGAGAACTACGCATAGACCTAGCTCATGATGCCACTGTTGGGGAACATTGCAGAAAACAAAAAATTTCCTACGGTTTCACCAAGATCCATCTAGGAGTTCATCTAGCAACGAGTGATTGGATTGCATCTACATACCTTTGTAGATCACGCGTGGAAGCATTCAAAGAACGGGGATGAGGAAGTCATACTCGACGTGATCCAAATCACCGGAGATCCTAGCGCCGAACGGACGGCACCTCCGCGTTCAACACACGTACGGTCAGTGTGACGTCTCCTCCTTCTTGATCCAGCAAGGGGAAGGAGAGGTTGAGGAAGATGGCTCCAGCAGCAGCACGACGGCGTGGTGGTGATGGAGCTGCAGTACTCTGGCAGGGCTTCGCCAAGCACTATGGAGGAGGAGGATGTGTTGGAGAGGGAGAGGGAGGCACCAAAGGCGTGGGGTGAGAGGCCCTCCTTCCCCCACTATATATAGGGAGCCTAGGGGGGCGCCGGCCCTAGGAGATGCAATCTCCTAGGGGTGGGCGGCGGCCAAGGGAGGAATCCCTCCTCCCCAAGGCACCTAGGAAGTGCCTTCCCCTTTTAGGACTCTTCCTTTCTTGATCTCTTGGCGCATGGGCCTCTTGGGGCTGGTGCCCTTGGCCCATACAGGCCAAGGCGCACACCCCAACAGCCCATGTGCCCCCCCGGGGCAGGTGGCCCCACCCGGTGGACCCCCGGGACCCTTCCGGTGGTCCCGGTACAATACCGGTGACCCCAAAACTTGTCCCGATGCCCGAAATAGCACTTCCTATATATAATTCTTTACCTCCGGACCATTCCGGAACTCCTCGTAATGTCCGGGATCTCATCCGGGACTCCGAACAACATTCGGGTTACTGCATATACATATCCCTACAACCCTAGCGTCACCGAACCTTAAGTGTGTAGACCCTACGGGTTCGGGAGACATGTAGACATGACCGAGACGACTCTCCGGCCAATAACCAACAGCAGGATCTGGATACCCATGTTGTCTCCCACATGCTCCTCGATGATCTCATCGGATGAACCACGATGTCGAGGATTCAATCAATCCCGCATACAATTCCCTTCGTCAATCGGTATGTTACTTGCCCGAGATCCGATCGTCGGTATCCCAATACCTTGTTCAATCTCGTTACCGGCAAGTCACTTTACTCGTACTGTAATGCATGATCCCGTCACCAGACACTTGGTCACTTTGAGCTCATTATGATGATGCATTACCGAGTGGGCCCAGTGATACCTCGCCGTCATATGGAGTGACAAATCCCAGTCTTGATCTGTGTCAACCCAACAGTCACTTTCGGAGATACCCGTAGTATACCTTTATAGTCACCTAGTTACATTGTGACGTTTGGTACACCCAAAGCACTCCTACGGTATCTGGGAGTTACACGATCTCATGGTCTAAGGAAAAGATACTTGACATTGGAAAAACTCTAGCAAACGAACTATACGATCTTATGCTATGTTTAGGATTGGGTCTTGTCCATCACATCATTCTCCTAATGATGTGATCTCGTTATCAATGACATCTAATGTCCATAGTCAGGAAACCATGACTATCTGTTGATCAACGAGCTAGTCAACTAGAGGCTTACTAGGGACATGTTGGTGTCTAGTATTCACACATGTATTACGATTTCCGGATAACACAATTATAGCATGAATAAAAGACAATTATCATGAATAAGGAAATATAATAATAATGCTTTTATTATTGCCTCTAGGGCATATTTCCAACACGTATTCCCCCACACTTCGGCTTATGGCTCAAGACCTTTAATGTGAAGCCGAAGGTGATCGAGCGGAAGCAAGCGGAGTGTGGTGGCGCCACGGTGAGCAAGCTCACCGACGCTCTTTGGATAAAAGAATCCTTCACAGAATCTTCCAACTTATGGCAACGGGAGTGGTTTTACATCACTGAACCCCATGGTACCAAGTGGGCAGCTACACCTGCATTCCGGTTCGGCCCTCCAATTCAGCTCGCATCATGGATCAACAAGGGGCTGGACTGGGGATCAATCGATGAAGTGCAGACTATATACACAGCTGCATCCGGAGCCTCCTTGAGAAGGACATCGATCTCATTGACGTGATCCAAGTAATGTTAGTCCGCTGGGTCCTCCCATGCCAGCGACGGCCCCTCCGTATGTGGGAGTTTAATCCAGAAGGACCACAAACCCTTCAGCACTTCTTCGGCACGATGCACAGAGGAATGTGGAAGTTATTTTTCGGGACACGAAAACAGCGGCCGGACACTACCGAGGACATCGGCCTTGACTACAACCATCCGGATACCTCGGTAAGCACTTGACTCCCGAACATAGCTTAATTAAATATCCCGCAATAAGATACTAAGAAACCCATCTTTTTCCAGGGCTGGACGAAGAAGGTGGAGCGAATTAGGTGTTCGGCCCCTTTTCCCGAAGACTTAGCTAGTCCTATGCTAACAAGGATGCTGGTCCCGGCACCATTCTAGGTGTCGGTGAAAGAGGACAATGAGGAGAGCAGGAAGGCCGAAGGTGGACCCCATCTCAAAGGTACACCGAACACTATGTCCGGGGAGATTAAGGTTCCCTCTTCCGAAGATAAAAGAGAAGGAGAAGCTGACATCCTTTCTCCTCATGGTAAGAAAAGGGCCGCCTCCGAGGGTTGGGAGGTAAAGGCTCCTACGAGAACAAGGGTTCAGGCTCAGAAGATGATGTTGTTGCACAGTTCCTCCGTAAGGACGAGCCTTTAGCCGAATCGTAAGTGAACAAGGGTGTTTTAAACATATCCCGTTCCTTTTCCTGTTACAAGGGTAACATCTAGAATACATGTTTTTGCAGTCTGGCACGCAGTCTTCCTCAACAATCCTCTTCGGGGGATCTTCTTCCGGAGATGATGGAAAGCGAGACACCTCCACAGGATTCCTCGCCCAATAGGGCGGACGACTTCGAGGTGTCGTCCCGGAGGATCTCTCCCAATCAACAAGTGGTGCATAGGATAATGAAGATAACGCCCCAAGGTGAAACTTCGGTTGCCCAGGGTCTGGGGAGTGCGGTCCCTATGGGGACCAACAATAAAGGCCCCGGACTATCTGGTTTACAGCCGGAGACGACTCTAGGGTCGGGCAAACATATCCCTTCAAAGTGAGTCCGTACTCCCACAGCTGCTTCCTGGGGTCTGGAGGCACGGGATACATTGATGGACATGTTGCGATATTTGTCCGTCCCAGAGGAACATCGTACCTTGATGGGTACGGTGGTTGAGAGGATTATGTCCGTGAAAAGCGGATTGAATGAGCCTTTCACGGGCCTGCTAAGAGGCTTCGAGGTACGTAATGTAATAGTTTCGATTGTGCTCTATACGCAAAGTGCTCCTATGTATAGATAGTAGCCCCTGAGACTCTGGTTGATGTCCCAAGGGAGGCAATCAGAGGATCATAAAAGATATGCTCAGGAAATAATCTAATTAATTGGAACATAGGCTGTTACATCCACGACGACTGCTGACGCTATAGAGGTTGCAGGTATGGAGCAGAAACTTGATGTGGCGAATGACGATATTGATACGTCTCCAACGTATCTATAATTTTTGATTGTTCCATGCTATTATATATCTGTTTTGGATGTTTATGGGCTTTATTATGCACTTTTATATTATTTTTGGGACTAACCTATTAACCCAGAGCCTAGTGCCAGTTTCTGTTTTCCCCTTGTTTCAGTGTTTCGCAGAAAAGGGATATCAAATGGAGTCCAAACGGAACGAAACCTTCGGGAGCGTGATTTTTGGAACGAACGTGATCCAGGAGACTTGGAGTTGAAGTCAAGGAAGCTTCAAGGTGGCCACGAGGCAGGGAGGCGAGCCTGCCCCCCTGGGTGTGCCCCCAACCTCATGGGCCCCTCGTGGCTCCCCTGACCGACTTCTTTCGCCTATATATATATATATCCATATACCCTAAAAACATGGGAGAACAGAATAGACCGGGAGTTCCGCCGCCAGAAGCCTCCGTAGCCACCGAAAACCAATCTAGACCCGTTCCGGCACCCTACCGGAGGGGGGAATCCCTCTCTGGTGGCCATTTTCATCACCCCGACGCTCTCCGTGACGAGGAGGGAGTAGTCCACCCATGGGGCTGACGGTATGTACCAGTAGCTATGTGTTTGATCTCTCTCTCCCGTGTTCTTGAGGTGGTACGATCTTGATGTATCGCGAGCTTTGCTATTATAGTTGGATCTTATGATGTTTCTCCCCCTCCACTCTCTTGTGATGGATTGAGTTTTCCCCTTGAAGTTATCTTATCGGATTGAGTCTTTAAGGATTTGAGAACACTTGATGTATGTCTTGCATGTGCTTATCTGTGGTGACAATGGGATATCACGTGATCCACTTGATGTATGTTTTGGTGATCAACTTGCGAGTTCAGTGACCTCGTGAACTTATGCATAGGGGTTGGCACACGTTTTTGTCTTGACTCTCCGGTAGAAACTTTGGGGCACTCTTTGAAGTTCTTTGTGTTGGTTGAATAGATGAATCTGAGATTGTGTGATGCATATCGTATAATCATACCCACGGATACTTGAGGTGACATTGGAGTATCTAGGTGACATTAGAGTTTTGGTTGATTTGTATCTTAAGGTGTTATTCTAGTACGAACTCTATGATAGATTGAATGGAAAGAATAGCTTCGTGTTATTTTGCTACGGACTCTTGAATAGATCGATCAGAAAGAATAACTTTGAGGTGGTTTCGTACCCTACAATAATCTCTTCATTTGTTCTCCGCTATTAGTGACTTTGGAGTGACTCTTTGTTGCATGTTGAGGGATAGTTATATGATCCAATTATGTTATTATTGTTGAGAGGACTTGCACTAGTCAAAGAATGAACCCTAGGCCTTGTTTCAACGCATTGCAATACCGTCTGTGCTCACTTTTATCATTAGTTACCTTGCTGTTTTTATATTTTCAGATTACAAAAACCTTTATCTACTATCCATATTGCACTTGTATCACCATCTCTTCGCCGAACTAGTGCACCTATACAATTTACCATTGTATTGGGTGTGTTGGGGACACAAGAGACTCTTTGTTATTTGGTTCCAGGGTTGTTTGAGAGAGACCATCTTCATCCTATGCCTCCCCCGGATTGATAAACCTTAGGTCATCCACTTGAGGGAAATTTGCTACTATCCTACAAACCTCTACACTTGGAGGCCCAACAACATCTACAAGAAGAAGCTTGTGTAGTAGACATCAGATATCATGCTTATTAACAGGCGGCTCGACGAGGCGCAAGGTATGTTTTGAGGCGGTCAGTGTATGTATGTATAATAACATGAGCACGAAGCTAAGAATTATATACTGAGACATGCATAACTGCAGATAGTGCTGCCGCGGTGGAGGCCCTTCGGGCTGAACTTGCCCGAGCCAAGGAGCAAGCCCGGATGAGTAATGTGGCTGCCAAGAAGGCAGCTGATGAGTTAAAAGCCGAACAGGCTGCTCGGCGCCAGTGCGACGAGAATGTCTACCACGGCTCGTGAGCTAAAGGAAGCCACTGTTCGGTGCAAGTTCTTCGAGAGGGATAACAAAGCCAAAACGGCCGATCTCGACAATGCCTTACAAGAGGCGAGGGGAGCACGATCCGAGTCTAGGGCTGCTCGGGAGGAGATCTGGCAAGCTAGGGAGATAGCGGCCGGTAAGCCCTTCTTATTATAGACTAAATTCGGCGATCCGAAATATGCCCCGCTTAATCAAATGTGGAGCTCTCCAGACGCATGCTTGGACTTGCCGAAGAGCGCCTCCGATGCAGCGCAATTTTACCAAGCGCAAGAGGGGTATGCAACGCAGAAGCTTTTCTGGTCACAATTCGGCACACCAAAGCGCCCGCTGTTGCTTAACGAACAGATGGCCTAGTGGGCCGAGCTCTACAAGATATCCGGTTCCGCCATGAAGGACGTCGTGGTCCGGCTGTGGCCGATTGAGCCGATTCCGAATAGTTATTTCGGTTTGGTACAGTGACTTATGGATGTGGTGCCGCATATCGATGCCGTGAAGCGATCGGCGTGCATTGAAGGTGCACGGATGGCCTTTGCCCGTGTCAAGGCGTATTGGTCAAAGATGAAGGCCGCCGATATTGCAGCGAAGAGTCCACCCGGGGGCAAGGACAAACACACGCCGGAGCATTATTTTGAAGGTCTCCTAGAGGGCGCCCGCTTAATAGAGCTTCAGTGCTCAAAGGATATGGTCTTCGAGTGAATGTGCCGAAATTGTAAAAACAATATTATGATATTTGAAGGCTATGCCTAAAAGTTTTGGCTCCTCATGTGCGGTCGTTTTTGTATAATCTGAAAGTTTTCTAGTCGGCGGCTTCAGCCCCCTCGCATAAAATATGGGGGCGTTCAGAAAAGCACTTGATCACTCTTGACCCAACATCTTGGTCCGGGAAGGAGGTGTCAATGCGGCGAACTACGCAATCGGACTATAGGGCTTTAACACTTTCACTTAGCCATAGGAGTTTTACGGTGGGTCTACGATATAGCCCCTGGTATGTATGCAGCTATCCGAATACGGTGTGTTACATAGGTGACCGGAAGAACGGTCCTTCGTGTAATACGGGAGGAATCGCGAAAGATTTTGATAAGTCATGAAGTGGTTGACCGGCTCTCGCCGCATCATGACAGTCAGTTTTCGGCTTTCTCTACTGAGGTGCTCATCCAGATAAACCAGGACACAATCGCAGTAGTTCTCCCTTTACTACCCTAGACGATAGAGCGGAACGTAAGGTAGTAAGCACAGGAGCCGGCCAACCCAACTATTGACCAAAGACATGTTTCAAAGCTGATGCATATAAGGCCGAACTTGTGACGCCGAAGTGTGCTATAAAGCTGTTCGGACTTGCTGGCAATTTATTTGTTCCCATATTGAGCCCCTGGCAATTTGTGCTGAGGTGCGTGTGTGAAACAACCGAAGAAGCAAAATTTAGTTCTTTTAGAAAAAGTGAATACTGAATACGCATTATGTTCACTGGAACCTGATTGATATGTCGATTGCCATTTTACAGATAATAACGCCATGACCCAGGCTATTTGACATGCTGGTGGTCGAAGGCTAAGGGAGAAGGCACTTTACAGGCTCTAAATAGAGAGTGTGGTCTACTAAGAATTACTTGGACCTCCTGTCGCACGTCTGCGTCGCCTTGCCTCGGTGAAAGGACTCCTTAACAGGGATATCCTTTGGGTAGGTGAACGAAGCCGAACTCCAAAAGAGTCTGTGAGATGACCAGTCTTTCAGCCACCTGTGGTAAAAGATAAAAAATAGTTAGAAAAAAAAGAAGGAGGTTGTGGGAGAGCTTGTAGGCCTGTCCGTATTGTGCCTTTGCCGATGACCAGGTTTTTCTAAGTACATCATTATGTACGCGCGGTACAAGCTTCGTGGGTATATGAGGCACACGACGGAGGCCGAACTGCTAATCCAGCTCTGAGATTGATCGGCCCCATTTAATAGAGGTCAGCGGCTTGATGGCCGGTGAAATATGCGGCTTGATGAGATCGCTTGGTACTTCGACTGTAGCAGCCGTAGTATGACCCTCCGTACGGAGGGAGTGTTCTGTATTTCCATTTATTGTTATGACGCCGCATGGACCAGGCATCTTAAGTTTTGCGTGGTCGTATAGTGGGACCGCATTAAAACGAGCAAAAGCGGTACGCCCCAGAAGTGCGTCGTAGCTACTGCGGAATGGGACAATATCAAAGGTCAAGCCTTTGCTTCGGAAGTTGTTCGGCGAACCGAAAACGACTTCCAGTGTGAAGGAGCCCCTAGAGTGAGCTTCTACGCCGAATACTACTCCCTTGAGGGTAGTTGTGGTGGGCTTGATTCTTGAAGGATCGATGCCCATTTTGCGGACAGTGTCTTGGTGGAGTAGATTAAGGCTACTGTTGCCATCCATCAGGACTTCCGTGAGATGGAACCCATCGATAATTGGATCGATGATCAGAGCCGCCGAACCTTCGGGACGGATATGGCAAAATTTTGGGGGAAACGGCTCTATGGCGTATGCGTCCTGTAGTGCGCGCCTGCGCTCCCCTGTAGGGGTGTGCGTCACGTATACCATGTTTATGGTTTTTACTTCGGGGGAAATTGTTTCTGACCCCCGGTATTCGGCTGACGAGTCTCTTCGTCATCGCTGTCACTGGGCGGCCCCTTCCCCTTGTGTTCGGCATTAAGCTTGCCGGCTTGTTTGAAGACCCAACAGCTTCTGTTGGTGTGAGTAGCTGGTTTATCGGGGGTGCCATGAATCTGGCAGGGCTTATCCAGTATTTTGTATAGATTGGACGGTCCGCCTCTATTTGCCTTGAATGCCTTTTTCCGTTGACCGGGTTTGGAGCCGTTGAATCCAGCATTGACCGCCGTGTCTTGCGTTCTTTCGTTATAATTGCGACATTTGTGTTTATTGCGTCGTGGCTTGCTGTTGCCGTCTCGGACTTCGGAAGTTCCTGGATTGCTGGTGCTATTGCTTCTACGAGCGATCCAACTATCTTCTCCCGCGCAAAAGCGGGTCATTAGAGCGGTAAGGGCTGCCATGGACTTCGGTTTTTCTTGCCCGAGGTGGCGGGAGAGCCCCTCATCCCGGACCCTGTGTTTGAAGGCTGCGAGTGAGGGAGTCCTGGACTAAGGGGTCCTCGGGCATCCGGCCTGTTAGCCATGGGCCGGACTGATGGGCTGTGAAGAACACGAAGATCGAAGACTGCACCCGTGTCTGGATGGGACTCTCCTTGGCGTGGAAGGCAAGCTTGGCGACCAAATATGTAGATTCCTTTCTTTGTAACCGACCTTGTGTAACCCTAGATCCTCCCGGTGTCTATATAAACCGGAGGACTTAGTCCGGAAGGAGAGATATTCATTACCATAGCCATACAAGCTAGGCCTCTAGGGTTTAGCCATTACGATCTCATGGTAGATCAACTTTTGTAATACTCATATTCATCATTATCAATAAAGCAGGACGTAGGGTATTACATCCATAGAGAGGGCCCAAACCTGGGTAAACATTGTGTCCCTTGTCTCCTGTTACCATCGACCTTAGACACACAGTTCGGGACCCCCTACCCGAGATCCGCCGGTTTTGACACCGACATTGGTGCTTTCATTGAGAGTTCCACTGTGCCGTCGTCAAGAGGTTTGATGGCTCCTTCAATCATCTACAACAATGTTGTCCAGGGGGGAGTCTTCCTCCCCGGACAGATCTTCGTGTCCGGCGGCTTCGCACTACAGGCCAACTCGCTTGGCCATATGGAGCAGATCAAAAGCTACGCCCCTAGCCATCAGGTCAGATTTGGGAGCTTGATACGTCGCGGACATCCATGGAGATTTGATCTTCGCCGGATTTGAGACCGCGGTGACCGCTCCTGGTCACCTCGATGAACATGACCTAAATCTGTCATCGGGCCGCATTCAGGAGATAGCTCCTGCAACCGCTCTGGCCTTAGATCCGGAGCATACTGCGCCATCCAAGAATCGGAGGTTCGACCCCACCATGGAGGCCACAAATTCCCCGGCGTTGGAGCCGCACATGGACTTAACCTCACACGATATATGTGTCACCGGAACTCCGGACTCGTCTCCGGCCATAAGTTCCGAACCATGTGAGCCCGCGGATACCGAACTTGATCGTTTATCGATCTTCGAGTTCAGCGCCGTAGACATCTTCCAGCACTCGCCCTTGGGCGATGTGCTAAACTCATTAAAGAACCTGTCCTTGGCGGGGGACCCACAGTCGAACTATGTCCGGTTCGAACTAGGGGCTGATGGCGGAAAATTTCGCTCCCCACCCGCCACCCACTTTATAGCCACTGTCGAGGATTTAACCGACACGCTTGATTACAGCTCCGACGACATTGATGGTATGGACGACGATGCCGGAGAAGAAGAGGCCCAGAACCAGTCGTTCACCGGACGCTAGACAGCCACTTCCTCGTATGATGTATACATGGTGGATGCACCAAAGGAGAACAGCGGCGATGACAAGGAAGACCTAGTAGAGGACAAACCTTCCAAAATACAATCAAAGCGCCCGCGTCAGCGGTGCCGCTCTATGTCACGCCGCAGTAGAGGCAGCAACACCGGCACAGGAGAAGATAATACTCCGGAAGGTGCCGAAGACAATGAAGACCCCATTGACGCAGCTACTGAACAAGATGAACGGGAAGATGGGCAGGCTAGCCCTGGAAAACAGGCCACGCACGAAGACTCGGAGAACGGCAATTATCTTCCGCTCTCCGAGGACGAGGCGAGCCTTGAGGGAGTCCTGGATTAGGGGGTCCTCAGATAGCCGGACTATATACTTTGGTCGGACTGTTGGACTATGAAGATACAAGATTGAAGACTTCGTCCTGTGTCCGGGTAGGACTCTCCTTTGCGTGGAAGGCAAGCTTGGCAATTCGGATATGTAGATCTCCTCCCTTGTAACCGACTCTGTGTAACCCTAGCCCCCTCTGGTGTCTATATAAACTGGAGGGTTTAGTCCGTAGGATAACAACAATCATAATCATAGGCTAGCTTCTAGGGTTTAGCTTCTACGATCTCGTGGTAGATCAACTCTTGTAATACTCATATCATCAAGATCAATCAATCAGGAAGTAGGGTATTACCTCCATCGTGAGGGCCCGAACCTGGGTAAACATTGTGTCCCCCGTCTCCTATTACCATCAGCCTTAGACGCACAGTTCGGGACCCCCTACCCGAGATCCGCCGGTTTTGACACCGACATTGGTGCTTTCATTGAGAGTTCCATCGTGCCATCACGATAAAGGCTTGATGGCTCCTTCGATCATCGGCAACGATGCGATCTAGGGTGAGGTTTTTCTCCCCTGACAGATCTTCGTATTCGGCGGCTTCGTACTGCGGGCCAACTCGCTTGACCATCTGGAGCAGATCGAGAGCTA
This sequence comes from Triticum dicoccoides, assembly GCF_002162155.2. Lineage (NCBI taxonomy): Eukaryota > Viridiplantae > Streptophyta > Magnoliopsida > Poales > Poaceae > Triticum > Triticum dicoccoides. Next base: position 557,401,338 of record NC_041382.1, read on the forward strand.
CGCCCCTGGCCATCAGGTCAGGTTTGGAAGCTTGATCTGTACTGCCGACATCCGCGGAGGATTGATCTTCGATGGATTCGAACCCGTATCAGGTGCGCCGCACAGTCACGGCGAGCATGACTTAGCTCTACCGTTGGACGGTGTTCGGGAGATCACACCTGTTGCTGCTCCGGCCCTCAATCTGGAGCAGATCGTGTTGTCCGAGGACGGGTGGTTAGATCCCGCCATGGAAGCCGCGCACTCAGCGGCGATAGAGCCGAATACTGACTTGACCTCCCATGAGACCTGTGTTACCGGACCCTCGGATTTGTCCCCGGCCACAGGCTCCAAACCGCCTTCGTCCATGCCTATCCAATCTGATTGGGCACCGATCATGGAGTTTACCTTCGTAGATATTTTTCAGCACTCGCCCTTTGGCGATGTGCTAGATTCATTTAGGTCTCTCTCCTTGTCAGGAGACCTTCGGCCGAACTATGTCGGGCTCGAGTGGGAAGCGGACGACGGAGGAATTCGTTCCCCACCCACCACCCACTTAATAGCCACTGTCGATGACTTAACCGACATGCTTGATTTCGACTCTAAAGACATCGACGGTATGGACGACGATGCTGGAGAAGAACAGGAACCACCGCCCACAGGGCGCTGGACAGCCACCTCATCATATGATATATACATGGTGGACACCCCCAAAGAAAGCAATGGCAATAAGGCAACAGAGGATAATCCCCTCGAGAAGCAATCTAAGCACCGGCGTCATCGACGCCGCTCTAAGCCCCGCCATAGCAAAAGCAGCGATACCGGCACAAGAGACAATAACGCTGCGGACAGTGCCGAAGACGAAGAAAATCCCCTCCAGCCAGGCTTCGAGCGGGAGGATGGGCATACGCGACCCAAGGAACAGGCGACAGACAGAGAATCAGGGGATGACAATTACATGCCCCTCTCCGAAGACGAAGTGAACCTCGGTGACAAAGAATTCATCGTGCCTGAGGATCCCGTCGAGCGGGAGCGCTTCAAGCGTCGGCTTATAGCCACAGCAAAAAGGCTGAAGAAAAAGCAGCAGCAGCTTCAAGCTGATCAAGATCTGCTAGCAGATAGATGGACCGAGGTCCTGGCAGCCGAGGGACACGAACCCGAGCGCCCAACCAAAAGTTACCCAAAGCGCAGGTTGCTACCCCAACTCGAGGAGGAAGCATTAAAGCCTACACTACCAGCGTAGGATGCGGCTGACCGGCCACCTCATGGCCGAGACAAAACAGCGTATCAGCCCGAAGTCCAGCCCGCAACCCGTCGCCAGTCAAACAAAAACACCAAGGCCTGGGGCTACACACATGACCTGCGAGACATATTGGAAAACAAAGCAGGACATACAAGA
>NC_041382.1:557403020-557436072 GCF_002162155.2 Triticum dicoccoides
CGCCGGATATACTAAAAGCAAATCCGGCCGGGCTGAATACATTGGACAAGACTCATACCAACTGCGTCGTGATATAGCCTGGCACAGAGGCGCCGCACACCCCTATGCTTCATTGATGAAGTAATGGACCATGAATTCCTAGAAGGGTTTAAACCCGTGAACTTGGAATCATATGATGGTACTATAGACCCCGCGATATGGATAGAGGATTTCTTCCTCCACATTCACATGGCCCGCGGGGATGATCTACACGCCATCAAGTATCTCCCACTAAAACTCAAAGGGCCGGCTCGGCATTGGCTGAATAGCTTGCTGGCAAACTCCATCGGAAGTTGGGAGAACCTGGCAGACGCATTCCTGAACAACTTCCAGGGCACTTATGTGCGACCACCGGATGCTAATGATTTAAGTCACATAACACAACAGCCCGGAGAGTCAGCCAGGAAATTCTGGACTTGGTTCCTAACTAAAAAGAACCAAATAGTCGACTGTCCGGATGCCGGAGCCCTAGAGGCCTTTAAACATAACATCCGTGACGAGTAGCTCGCCCGACATCTCGGCCAAGAGAAGCCAAAATCCATGGCATCCCTCTCGACACTCACGACCTGCTTTTGCGCGGGCGAGGATAGCTGGTTGGCCCATAGCAACATCACATCAAGCAATCCTGGCACATCATAGGCCAGATATAGCAACGGCAAACCCCGACGCAACAAACACAAGCGTCGCAAAAATGGTGGAAACACTGAAGATACGGCAGTCAATGCCAGATTTAGTGGCTCTAAGTCCGGTCAGCGGAAAAGGCCATTCAAAAATGACAATTCGGGCCCGTCCAGTCTGGACCGCAGACTGGACCGTCCATGCAAAATTCATGGAACCCCAGGAACACCAGCCAATCATACCAACAGAGAATGCTAGGTCTTCAAACAAGCCGGCAGGTCAGGTGCCGAAAACAAAGAGAAGGGGTCTCAAAGCGATGATAGCGTTGAGGAGCCCAGATCACCGAATACAAGAGTGCAAAAGAAATTTCCCCCGCAAATCCAAACGGTAAACGCCACCCACACTCCAAACCCGGACTGGATGTGCACCATTAGGGATGCCGACTTAACGGAACCAGTTGTCCCAGAATATAAACTAGGGCCGATTACCTTCAACTGCACGGATCGTCCGGTTAACACCAATCAGGGCAATTCAGCCGCACTAGTCCTCGACCCAATAATTGACGGGTTCCACCTCACACGAGTCCTTATGGACGGAGGCAACACTCTAAACCTGCTTTACCAGGACATGGTGCGCAAGATGGGCATCGATCATTCGGTGATCAAGCCCACTAAAGCCACCTTTATAGGTATTATACCAAGTGTGGAGGCCAGCTGTACAGGCTCCATCGCCCTTGCGGTAGTCTTCGGATTATCAGGCTGAGGGAGTCCAGGATTAGGGGGTATCCAGACAGCCGGATTATATCCTTTGGCCGGACTGTTGGGCTATAAAGATACAAGATTGAAGACTTCGTCTCGTGTCCGGATGGGACTCTACTTGGCGTGGAAGGCAAGCTAGGCAATACGGATGTGTATATCTCCTCATTTGTAACCGACCTTGTGTAACCCTAGCCCCCTCTGGTGTCTATATAAACCGGAGGGTTTTAGTCCGTAGGACAACATACAATCATACCATAGGCTAGCTTCTAGGGTTTAACCTCTCCGATCTCATGGTAGATCAACTCTTGTAATACTCATATCATCAAGGATAAATCAAGCAGGACGTAGGGTTTACCTCCATCAAGAGGGCCCGAACCTGGGTAAACATCGTGTCCCCCGCCTCCTGTTACCATCCGCCTTAGACGCACAGTTCGGGACCCCTACCCGAGATCCGCCGGTTTTGACACCGACATTGGTGCTTTCATTGAGAGTTCCACTGTGTCGTCGCCAGAAGGAAGGATGTCTCGTCTCGTCTTTAAAGACGATACTACTGTTGGGGGAGCTTTGGCTGTCGGCCAAACTCTCCGGCTAGGCGGTTTCATCATGACCGCCTGTTCGGTCGCCGCGCCGACGATGACTTCTCGGGTCATCAAAAACAGCCTCCACATCAAATCGGCACTTGCTAAACAGATGGATCCAATGGAGCTCGCTTCCTTAAACGAGCTCTTGGATCGCATCGCCGCCTTGGGAGTCGCTACAGACTATGATCGGATTGGGCTTAAACCCGATCAAAGGGAGATTAACTCTCCACTGATCACCCATCATATTGCAGTGGTGGAGGAACAATGCGGCGACCTTTCCTCTATCTTGAGGACCAACTATGTCCGGATTCCTGATCCATCCGAGCCGGATGCCCGTTCGCGGAAGGACAACATCTAATCCCTGAACTTAGAGTCAGGCAGCGGTCCAGGATTATCGGGTAACACCCTGGAACCAGAACTTCCAAAATTGGAAACTCCTCGGCCCCTGGATCCCAGATCGGGTAAGGTTTCGGATTCAATTCCACCCACCCACCCAAACATAAGCGATCTTTCCCACATCAGGCAAGAGCCCCAGGAAATAGTACATCACTATTGGGCCAGATTCCTCCTTGCGATGAACAAGGTTAAGGACTGTCGCGAGGAAGACACAATCCTATTTTTCTGCAATAATTGCATGGACAAGGGAATCCTTAATGCCATAAATCGCCATGAGATAACACGCTTCACTGACTTGGCGTCCATAGTATGAAAGTACTGTGCGATGGAAAGTGCCTGGAAAACCGAAACAAACTTTTGGGATAATCCGGCCCTGAATACAAACCCAATCCAAAATAAAAGGGTGCATTATCACAATACACCCGGGTCAACTACCAAAAATCAAAAACCCTCTACAGGGCATGGAACCATACTGGAGGGATTGCTCAACACACCCTGCAAAATTCATAGTACAGAAGGCGCCACACCAACACATAACCTTAGAGCATGTTGGATACTCCAGCAAGTAGCCAAAAGTGGCGAGGATCTTCTCATCCCAGAGGCCACAGAGCACCATCCCAGGGATAACAATACGGTATTATCAGTCTTTGAGACCTTCGCATCAAATAATAGGCGAAAGAGAACGCTCTGCAGCCTTGGCCAAATCCACCATGTGGCAACAATAAATCCATGGAGTGACACGGCTATTACTTTCAATGCCAGTGATGAACCTAAGTTCCGAACAGCTCGAGCACCAGCTGCATTGGTCCTCAGTCCAATCGTGGACGGATTTCGACTCACCAAGGTGCTCATGGACGGTGGCAGCGGATTAAACCTCATCTATAAGGAAACCCTTCAAAAAATGGAAATATACTGGAACCGCATCCAGCGAAGCAGCACAACCTTTAGAGGAATAATCCCCAGTCAAGAAGCGCGCTGTACAGGCAAAATCACACTAATGTGGTGTTCAGCACGCTGGAGAATTACAAGTCCGAAGAGATTGCGTTCCAAGTGGCCCCGTTCAATAGCGGATACCACGCCCTTCTAGGGTGGGAGGCGTTCACAATCTCCCAAGCCATACCCCATTACGGGTACATGAAGCTCAAAATGCCCGGGCCCAACGGAATCATCACTCTCGCTAGCGATCCGGACAAAGCACTCCGTGCCAAAAACACGACAGCCGCATTGGCCCTCGAGGCATTATCCGAAGCCCTCGCGGCCGAGGAACTGACTGCGCTGCGCTCCACGGTGGATAGGGACGACGTGATACTTGATAAGAGATCCAAGTCTACCTCCTTTAAACCAGCGGATGAAACAGTCAAAATCCAAGTCCATCCAACGGACCCTACAAAAACAGCCACTATCGGGGCACGGTTAAGACCCCTGTGGACGCCGCACTACGAGATTTCCTTCGCGAGAATTGGGACATATTCGCCTTGCATCCCTCAAATATGCCAGGAATCCCACGCAGGCTGGCCGAGCATAGCCTCAATATCCTAAAAGGATTCAAGTCGGTTAAGCAGGCTCTTCGGCGTTTCTCTGAACCTAAGAGACAAGCTATGGGAGAGGAACTAGCCAAGTTATTGGAGGCCGGATTCATTAGAGAAATAAAACACTCGGACTGGCTAGCAAACCTGGTGATGGTACCAAAGAAGGATAAATCCTGGCGCCTGTGCGTCGATTTCAAGGACCTCAACAAGGCCTGCCCAAAGGATCCCTTCCCCCTCCCCCGCATCGATCAAATTATCGATCCTACCGCAGGACATGACTCATTGTGTTTCCTCGACGCATACTCCGGCTACCACCATATTAAGATGGCGGAGCCCGACCAAGCCGCAACGGCATTCATCACACCATACGGCCCTTCTGCTTCAACACAATGCCCTTTGGGCTCAAAAACGCCAGCACAACATATCAGCGCATGATTCAGGCATGTCTGGCAAACCAGATCGGAAAAATAGTGGAGGCATACGTAAATGATGTGGTCGTCAAAACCAAGCATGTCGACTCTCTAGTAGACGACTTGAGACTCACATTCGATAACCTCCGAATATATGACATCAAGCTCAACCCGGAAAAATGCATTTTCGGCATGCCTGCCGGAAAGCTCCTGGGCTTCATTGTATCCGGCAGAGGAATTAAAGCAAATCCGGCCAAGATCCAAGCTCTGTCATAGTTGGATATCCCAACAGACCTCAAACAAATCCAGAAATTAACCGGATGCGTGGCGGATCTAAGCCGCTTTATCTCCCGCCTGGGAGAAAAGGCATTACCCCTTTATCGCTTCCTACGGTGCACCGAACACTTCGAGTGGACGGATGCCGCCACAGCCGGATTGGAAGAATAAAAGCCATATTAGCAACCAACCCAGTCATGGTCGTGCCAAACATTGGCGAACCAATGTTGTTATACATTAAGGCAACCCATCAAGTTGTGAGCGCAGTGCTCGTCGTCGAACGAGAAACGGACTGTCATAAATTCCCCCCTTCAAAAGCCGGTCTACTATGTATCCACTGTCCTTACTCCATGCAAGTCACGGTACCCGCATTATCAAAAGATAGCATACGCGGTATTCATGGCATCCCGGAAACTGCGACACTACTTTCAAGAGTGTTCGATAACAGTAGCCTCGGAAGTGCCACTTAATGATATTATAAACAACCGCGACGCCATGGGCCGGATTGCCAAATGGGCCATTGAGCTCCTCCCGTTCGACATAACTTACAAGCCACGGCGAGCCATTAAGTCGCAAGTACTGGCCGACTTTGTCACCGAATGGACGGAAGCCGAACTCCCTAAAGAGTACGGCGCGTATTCCAACTAGATCATGCACTTCGACGGCTCCAAAATGTTGGCTGGTCTGGGGGCTGGCGTCATTTTGACGTCCCCAACAGGAGATACAGTTCAATACATACTCCAGATAATGTATACGGACTCCAACAACGCAGCCGAATATGAGGCCCTTTTACATGGTCTCTGGATGGCAGTATCCATGGGCATTCAACGCCTAGAGGTGCGGGGGGGATTCGAACCTCGCAATATCCCAAATAAATGGAGACTTTGATGTCAAGGATCCGAAAATGGCGGCCTATCGCAACGCCGTCCTAAAAATGTTAGCTCAGATCGAGGGGCTCGAATTTCACCATGTAGCCCGGGAAAACAATCAGGCGGCAGATGTCCTCGCACGCATCGGTGCAAAACGCGATGTAGTCCCCCCAACATCTTTTTGGAGAGGCTGTTCAAGCCATCTGTGGTATGGGAAGGGGAACCCAACAATAATAGCCCGGACCCAACTGCAATGCCCGATACCGAACACTCTGACATAATCGGAGGCTCTGCCACCGAAATAACATCTTCAGCCCACGTTATAATGGCCGTTATCGCCCCGTGGACAGAACCATTCCTGGCCTACCTAACTAGGCAGGAACTCCCCGAGGACCAAAATGAGGCACGCTGCATAGTGCGGCGATCTAAAGCCTATAAGGTCCATGAGGGAGAGCTTTATAAGAAAAGCACCACCAGAGTCCTTCAAAGGTGCATCTCCGAAGAGGAAGGGCGGAAGCTTCTGGCTGAAATTCATGCCGGACACGGCGGTCACCATGCCGCAGCCCGGGCTCTTGTAAGCAAGGCCTGCCGTACAGGATTCTATTTGCCAACGGCCCGGGCAGATGCACAGGACTTTGTCCAACGTTGCGCCGGTTGCCAGCTCTTTGCAAATCAAAGCCACATGCCACCCACCGCCCTCCAAACAATCCCCATTACATGGCCCTTCGCGGTCTGGGGGCTTGACATGGTTGGACCCCTTAAAGAGGGAACCCACAAGAAAAAATACTTACTGGTCATGGTGGATAAATTCACCAACTGGATAGAGGCCAAACCTGTTAAAACAGCCAAATCCGGACCAGTGATAGACTTCATATCTGGGTCGTACACCGTTATGGCGTCCCCCACAACATCATCACTAACAATGGCACAAACTTCACAGCCAATGAGGTAAAACTCTGGTGCAGCAAAATGGAAATCAAGCTCGATTATGCTTCAGTCTATCACCCACAAACCAATGGTCAAGTTGAGCGAGCAAACGGTCTTATAATGAGCGGCATTAAACCCAGATTAGTGCGTTCCATAACGGAGTCTAACACCAGTGGGTAGAGGAGCTCGACTCTATACTCTGGGGGCTGCGGACCACGCCGAATCATAGTACCGGATACACACCCTTCTTTATGGTGTACGGCGCAGAGGCAGTCTTGCCCTGTGACATAATTCATGACTCACCTCGAGTGCGCATGTACAAAGAAAGAGAAGCCGAGATCGATCGGCAGGATAGTCTGGACACCCTGGAGGAGGAGCGCGACGTAGCCAAAGCCCGTTCCGCATTTTATCAGCAACAGGCTCGCAGATACCAAAGCAGAGAAGTACGGGCCAAAACTTATAACATTGGCGAACTAGTTCTACGCCTGCCGGATAAGAAAAGAACAAGCTCGAGCCCAAATGGGAAGGTCCCTTCATTATTAACCAAGTTCTGACCGGTGGAGCATACCGACTGCGGGATGCGTCGACTAGTCGACTCGAGCCGAACCCATGGAACGCGGCCAGGCTCCGAAGATTCTACGCCTAGCATCGGACCCTATGTTCGTCCCCTCCCTTTGTCCATTTTTTGCATGTACATTATCTGTCTTGTTTTTCTTTCTTCCTTTCTGTTATTATTTCTCTAGGCCTTTAAGGGCCAACTTGTGCCTCGCTTGCACATTATAGATGCGCTAGACGCGCTCATAATACCTGGGGGCTTCTTTCACATAAGCTTAATTATTTATCTGGGCCTCAGACCCCGAACATGTGTCATGCTTCCGCATGTACCTTTTTTCACCATTATATGCATCGATATGACTTAAGTTTTGGCCAAGCTGGGTTTCCTGGATCTTGTATTTATGCCCTACGTTCCCGTTAATTCGGCTAGGGCATAAGGGGAGCACCTCTACGATTGTTACTGCCAGGTCAGCCGGACATGTACCTCAGACTGGGTGAAGCCGAAAGCTAGCGTTCTTAAGGGAATATTCGGTCGGTGTCGGTGTACAAAAGGAGGGGTACACTTTTTGTACCCCTATAACTGTGCACGGGCAGTCTGAGCCACGGGCACCACCACACTGGGCAAGGCAAGGGAGGTGAGCCAAGGTAAGGCCGAAGCTCAGGAGAAGCAGAACGACGCCAAGACCAAGACCACAAAGAGCAAGGGAGACGAAGCGGGCTCCCCCCGGCAAGATCCTTGCCGGGAGACGGTTTTAGCAGACCCGGCAAGACCCTTGCCATGGCAGCTCGCCCCATGCCTACGGAGTGAGTCACCCTTGAGTCCACTACCCCCTTGGGGCAAAGGATTCGGGAGACATCCCCGCGATGGCATGCAGATCTTTGTGAAGACATTCAGGGTCAGATACACCCTTTAGAAGATGATGATCCTTGGCGGGATCCCAGCCAAGGAGGACCACAAGGCCCCAGGCAAGAGCCTTGCCGGGGATGACAGCAGGCGCCACGGCAAGACCCTTGTCGGGCCCCCGGCAAGGCCCTTGCCAGGAACACCCATAGGGCCATCATCAGGCCCACGCCAGTCAAACCTCCACCGCCGTTCGCATGCAGCTGCCGACCCAACCAGCTGGGCAGGCACCTGCGTGGTGGCATGCAGATCTTTGTGGAAACCCACCACTGTGCCACCACAGCTGCCTGCCTGCCTACATGGCACCGCGGGCGCCGCTGGCCAGGGCACGTGTCGACACGAAAGGGAGCGGCAACGGACGAGACAGGGCTCTCCCCCGTCCCCGATAAAGCAAGGACAACTGGGCAAGACGCATTAAATGCGCCTTGTCATGTAATGTGAGGGATAACCTCGCATCACTGTTCCCTTTCCACCTCCTGTGTGCCACTGTGGCTACCCCTTTCCCTATAAAAGGAGGCCCGAGGCAACCAGGATAAGGATTCGGCTTTTTGGAGCTCCTCACGCCCCATAGCTAGCTCAAGAACACTGATATACAATCCACCAAAGCAGGAGTAGGGTTTTACGCACCCTCGCGGCCCGAACCTGGGTAAACAAACTGTGTGCTATCTGTTAGATCCGCTCTTCTCACGACCCCGTGCCCCGCAACCGTAGTAGGGATTCTTGTGATCCCATAGGTGTCGTCCCACCGACATCTTTGGCTCGCCAGGTAGGGGGCGCAGTTGTGTGAATCGGCTTTAGCAGTTAGTTCGATGCTTCTTCATCGTCATGGCGCCCAAGAAGAAGATGACGGTGGCGGTTGGCCCGTCGGAATCCGTACATCCCGTCCCGACGCGGGCGAGCAGCGGACCGGTCGCAGAAAGGACCCGGGGGGCGTTCGCGAACACCAACTCTGTCCCAGCAGCCGGAGTTTGGGAGGCGGTGATGTTCATGCGCCTGGTAACGGGCCGCACGCCGCCAAATCCAAAGAGGAGCCAGGCCCTCCGCGGGTGGCACAGGGCCTTCCAATATCGCTATCGCCCCGCCCGAAGGCGATGCGAGGGCCTCCAAGACTCCCACGCCGGCGCCGACGGCACGCTCCTCTCAAACGACGCGTGACGAACGACGCAATCACGCTGAAGACCCCGAGCGTCGCCGCGGGAAGAGCCCCGAGCGCCACTCCTGGGAGGTAGAAGACTTGCCCGCTCACCGAGGCGCTGGTGAAGATGGCATGCGACCGCGGGGTCGTGATAGAGCTCCTTCTGACATGGTCAGAAGTCGAAGCGTGTCGCGATCCGTGCAGGTTTTGCTGCCACCAACGCCAGCAGAAGCCCTGGCGCGCGCGTAGTTGCTCCTCGATTTTCCTCCCACTACGGGGAAACTCGATGAATGGAGAGCCTCTATCCGAAGCCTTGTTACGGTGGCCAACAAAGACGAACCAAGTCTGGTGGAGCCCCTGGGTCGACGCTCCGACGGAGTCCCATGCACCAGTGGCAGGAAAGCCGGCGGCGCCGCGACCATAGTGCACTCGCCTCCTCCTCGCCCGGTACCGCGGACGCGAGCCCGTCGCGATGCTGCGGGCGACGAAATCTCCATAGTGTCGTCCTACCCGCGGACCCACCATGACCAGCGCCAAGTCCTTTGGGAACGAGAACATGAAGACGCTCAAACCACTATCGAGTGCCAGCGCGGAGCGCGCCACCAGTCAGACAGGCGAGCAGGGCCCGCTGTGAACCACCCGGCATCGGAGAGCCCTGGAGGCCTACCTTACGAGGTAGGCTGTCCGGCTTTTACCCGTGAGCTGCGGCAGTTCTAGTGGCCCACTCACCGCACCTTCAAACCTGACGTGGGCGAAAAGTACGGCGGCAAGACCCACCCGTCCGAGTTCCTCAGCATTTACACCATTGCGATGCAAGCTGCCGGAGCCCGCGACGATAAGGTGCTTGCGAATTACTTTCCCTTGGCTCTTAAACCCAACGCCATGTCATGGTTGATGCACTTGCCGGTAGACTCTATTTCCTCCTGGTCGGATTTGTGCCATGAGTTTGTGGGCGCCTTTACTGGACACCACCAAGCCCATGGCCAAGCGAGCGACCTGCACGTCATTCCCCAGAAGGGAAGCGAGAGTCTCCGCAAGTATATATAGAGGTTCAGCCGGATACAGTACAATATCCCTGATGTTCACCCTGCCGCCATCATCAGCGCGTTCCATTAGAACGTGCGTAACCGCAAGATGCGCGAAGAGCTGGCAATGAACAAGGTGAAAGATGTAGCAGAACTCTATGTTCTTGCTGACAGATGTGTCCGGGCTGAAGAGGGAAGGAAGTACCCTGGCGAAGACGCCGGCGTGGAAACCGACTCCTCAGATGAAGATACTGCCGCCCCGGCGAAGAAGGGTCGGCGCCGCAACAGGAAGCGCAAAGGTAAAGTTGTGCTTGCCGTCGAGGGATCTGATGACACCGGCTCCACCAAGAAAACCAAGGCAGATGACCTCGGCAAGGAAATTGCCGGATGTGTCGCCTACCGGGCCTTGGCGGTTGCCGAGAAGCCAGGAAACTCTGACAAGCGATACTGCAAGATCCATCGCACCAAAGGCCACGCTCTCCAAGACTGCCGACAGGTTAAGCTCCTCGCTGAGAAGCAGAGGGCTGAATATGAGAGGCGGGACAAGGAGAAGGGCCAAGACGGTGCTGAGGGGTCCGGAAGAAGCATGACGGCTAGGCGGGCCGTCACAGCAAGGATAAACAACAGGAGAGGCCCGCCCGGGGCCGTGACAAAAAGCCAGAAGACGATGATCATGAAGAGGGCGACGAATCCGGAGACCAAGAGTTTCAGAAAGCTACAGAGGCCATGTGCATCGACGGCGGTGCCTCGCTGCATACTTCTCACCGCCAGCTTAAACAGTGGGCGCGAGAGATTACAGCGGCAGAGCCGTCGTTTGATGCCCAAAGGCTGCTGAAGTGGTCCAGCACACCTATCATTTTTGACACTAAGGATCACCCTGATCGCACTACTGCGGTTGGGTGCTTGCCATTGTTGGTTTCACCAACAATACGCAACCTCAAGGTGACAAAGATGCTAGTCGATGGCGGGGCCGGTCTGAACTTGATCTCGCCTGCCGTGATCGAGAAACTGCAGATTCCTGATGGAGACCTCAAAGAGACGGGCACGTTTCAAGGGGTCAACCCGGGAAGAAGCCAACCTAAGGGAAAGGTCACGCTGCCCGTGACTTTTGGAAGCGATCTGAACTACAGGATAGAGAGGATCGTGTTTGATGTTGCCAAGATCCCCTTGCCCTACAACGGGATCCTTGGCCGCCCAGCGCTGGCCAAGTTCATGGCGGCGTCACACTACGCCTACAACATCCTGAAGATGCCAGGACCTGTGACGATCATCACCATCCCCTCCGATAAGAAAGATGCGCTGATTTGCGCTGACCAGCTATACCAGCAAGCAGTTGCAGCAGCTGCCGCCACTAGGGCACTTGCTCCTGCCGCTGGGACCCCGGGAGGGAAGAAGAAGAAGAAGACCGGTGAGACCTCGGACACCCACTCCGGCAAGCGCACCTCTTCGGAGTGTAGCGCTCCCGTCGAGGACGCGCCAGAGAGCTCCACCGGCGGAAACAAGAAGCCCAGGGCCATACCGCTGGGAACCAAGAAGGTTTCTGTCAATGAGGACGGCACGGGAGGAGCTTTCACCATAAGTTCCACCCTTGACGACAAATAGGAAGACGCGCTCGTCACCTTCCTGTGGGCGAATGTCGATGTGTTTGCATGGCAAGCTTCCGACATCCCCGACGTTCCCAGGGAGGTGATTGAGCACCACCTTGCTGTCTGTCCTCATGCGCGGCCCATCAAGCAGAAGGTCAGAAAGCAAGCTTTGGAACGACAAGAGTTCATCACAGAGGAGATCCAGAAACTGGAAGCAGCAGGTTTGGTAAGAGGAGTGCTCCATCCAATGTGGTTGGCCAATCCGGTCGTAGTGCGCAAGGCTAATGGGAAGTGGAGGATGTGTATTGATTACACAGATATCAATAAGGCTTGTCCTAAGGACCCCTTCCCGTTGCCGCACATCGACCAGATTGTTGACTCCACAGCTGGGTGTGATCTGTTGTCATTCCTCGATGCCTACTCCGGCTACCACCAGATCTTCATGACAAGAGAAGACGAAGAGAAAACAGCATTCATCACCCCATGTGGTACGTATTGTTTCATACGGATGCCTTTCGGGCTGAAGAGTGCTGGTTCAATATTTGTGAGGGCGGTCCAGATTGGTTTTGAACCCCGGCTCCATAGAAATATGGAAGCTTATATGGATGACATAGTGGTTAAAACCAAGGACAGGGCAACCCTCATACCGGATTTGCAAGAAACATTTGTAAACCTGCGCAAGATCAATCTCAAGCTGAACCCTGAGAAGTGCGTCTTTGGCATCCCGTCCGGCAAGCTTCTCGGGTTCTTTGTGTCACAGCGTGGGATAGAGGCCAATCCAGACAAGATCAAAGCTATAGAGCAGATTGAAGCACCCAAGCGAATCAAGGATGTGCGTCGGCTTGCTGGTTGCGTTGCCGCCATGGGCAGATTCATTTCCAAGTCTGCTGAGCGCGCCCTTCCCTTTTTCAAGATCCTGAAAAAGGCGGGCCCGATGGAGTGGACGCCAGAAGCCGAAGCAGCATTGCAAGATTTGAAGAAGTACCTCTCCTCCGCGCCGATACTGGTTGCGCCTAGGCCACAGGAGCCGTTGCTGCTATACCTGGCGGCAACGAACCAGGTGGTCAGCGCCACACTAGTGGCGCAGAGAGAGGTTGCCGACGAGGTAATGGCAGCGACAGAGCCCGACACCACCAATGCAGAGACGACACGGCCAGTTGAAGTGCCGCCGAAGAAGAAAATGATGCAGCACCCGGTCTACTCTATCAGTTCCCTCCTACAGGGAGCTAGATCAAGGTACTCCGGCGTGCAGAAACTGCTCTTCGGCCTTCTTATGGCCTCGAGGAAGCTGCGTCACTACTTCCAGGCACACGAGATCACTGTCGTCACTCGCCTCCCTCTACAACGGATATTGCACAATCCATATGCAACGGGAAGAGTTGTGGAATGGGCACAGGAGCTGTCCAGCTTTGGCCTCAAGTTTGAAAGTACTTCGATGATTCAGAGCCGAGTCCTGGCGGAGTTCATTGCAGCATGGACCGCAACACCTGGCGAAGAAGCCCAAGAGACTGCTCTCCCCGGCAAGGAGGCAAATTGCAGTTGGATCATGTACTTTGATGGAGCTTTCTCCTTACACGGCGCCGGGGCTGGCGTACTGCTTGTCGCGCCCACCGGAGAGCACCTCAAGTATGTGATCCAGATGCACTTCCCCAGGGAGGTGTCAACAAACAATACGGCAGAGTATGAAGGGCTACTTGCCGGTCTTAGGATCGCAGCGGACCTCAGAATCAAGAAGCTCATCGTTAGGGGCGACTCGCAGCTTGTCGTCAAGCAAGTCAACAAGGACTACCAGAGCCCGTTGATGAAGGCCTACGTCGATGAAGTGAGAAAGCTGGAAGAGCGTTTCAACGGTATACAGACTGAATACATTCCCCGAGCGGAGAACGATATCGCCGATTACCTGTCAAAACGCGCTGTCCTCAAGCTACCTGTGGAACCAGGTACCTTTGTGCTCCAGCTAACTCAGCCATCCGTTGATCCATCAACAGAGCAGAACAAGAGGAGGAAATCAGGACCCGACAAGTACTTTCCCGCCGAGCTCCCCGGAGCCGTCGGCAAGGATGCTGCCAGGGACACTGAGCCCGCCACGGGACGGCTAGCTCCGGTGGAGCGTCAAGCTCTTGCCGTCGAGATAGCCATTCCTATAGCGGAGGAAATGCCTTTAGTCCTCGCCGTCGAGCCCCAGGCTCCAGCATGGGCACAGCATACCGTCCAATTCCTCCAAACAGGGGAACTTCCTAAAGAGCAGGAAGAAGCGGAAAAAGTAGCCCATCGCTCTACCATGTACCAGTTCGTCGATGACATCCTGTACAGAAAGAGGCCGAACGGTGTGAAATTGAAGTGTATCCCTCGGGAGGAAGGACTAGAGCTGTTGGCGGAGATACACTGAGGCATATGTGGATCCCACATCGGGTCAAGCGCCCTTGCCGGCAAGGCATTCCGGCAAGGCTTCTTCTGGCCCACCGCCCTCCAGGATGAGACGACACTAGTCACCAGGTGTGAATCATGTCAGTTCCATTCAAAGAAGCTTCATCAGCCAGCTCAAGCCCTTCAAACCATTCCTCTCTCCTGCCCTTCTCGGTCTGGGGGCTCGACATACTGGGCCCCTTCCCCCGCGCTGTCGGGGGCTTTGAGTACTTGTACATTGCTATCGACAAGTTCACAAAGTGGCCGGAGGTGGAGGCAGTGAGGAAGGTCACAGCTTAGTCAGCCGTCAAGTTCTTCAAGGGACTAGTGTGCCGTTTTGGTGTACCCAACAGGGTCATCACCGACAACGGCACACAGTTCACAAGCCGCACCTTCATGCAATATATCCAAGACCTCGGCAGCAAAGTCAGTTTCGCTTCCGTTGCTCACCTACGGAGCAATGGTCAAGTTGAGAGGGACAACGCTGAAGTACTGCGAGGATTAAGGACCAAGACCTTTGACAGGCTGCACAAGAGTGGAAGGCGCTAGATTGATGAGTTGCCGACGGTTCTTTGGTCGATCAGGACGACGCCAAATTGAGCCACCGGCCAGACACCCTTTGCCCTGGTATATGGGGCAGAAGCAGTTCTCCCCATTGAACACATATACGGGTCACCTTGAGTGCTCGCTTATGATGAGCTTGAGCAAGAGCAACTGCGGCAAGATGATGCAATGCTCCTTGAGGAAGATCGTCTTCGGGCGGCTATGAGAGCAGCACGCTACCAGCAAGCCTTGTGCCGCTACTATAGCCGCAAGGTTCATGCCCGAAGCCTTGAGGAAGGCGACCTTGTTCTTCGACACGTTCAATTGGCCAAGAATTCCAACAAGTTGACGCCAAAGTGGGAAGGCCCTTATCGGGTAATACGAGTCACCAGGCCCGGCGCAGTCCGCCTGGAGACCGAAGATGCCGTTCCAGTGAGTAACTCCTGGAACATTGAGCATCTTCGCAAGTTTTACCCGTGAGGCGCGGCTTGCCGGGCCCCCCGGCAAGCCACCTTTTGTACAAGCATTGCCGATGATGCATGTAACCCTTTGTACAAAGCCAGGCGCAGACCCTGAGCACAAATAAATGAAGCACTGGCGCCCTAAGTTATAGCACGCATGCTAGGTCGAGTCTCGTCCTTGGTTAGGGTTGATAGTGCTTAGCGGCGACTAACCCCTAGCTTAGAGGTCGAGTGTGCGTCTCTTTGTCTTTCTTTTGTCTTCTTTGGTTCACAGGACACACGGATATCCATGCCAAACCACTTGGGGAGGAAAAGAGAAGAGGGACATGCCAGCATCTAGACTACGGCAAGCCAGTATTGCCGGGGGCTGCAAGAGCAAAGATTCACCCACGGCAAACCAGAGTTGTCGGGGGCTACAGCTTCAGATAAGTTCTTCATCCCTTATCATGCATTCCCTTATGGACTGAGGTATGTGAAACCTCATTTTTCCTAAAGCTATCGTGCTCCCCTAACTCTAGGCCCTAGGGCTCGTTCCTGGGGCCAGGTTTGGTCGTAGTCGCGGCAGCGAGAGGATGAAACAAGGAGCCTAAACCCACCTCATCCCTGCCTCCGCCAAAGGTGTGAGAATGGTCGAGCGAAGTGGGGAGACGGCAAGGCCTATTGCCGGGCAGGGAAATGTTTGTCTTAAAGATATCAAGGATTTACTCCTTGTCATGGGTTCTACCCACAAACAAATGACCCGGCAAACATCCCTTTTTCATTAAAAACATTCCACTCAGGTACAGTCCATAGGGAATGAAAAACATGAATAATGGGATTACAAGTTTTAAATTCAGCTAAGGCCCGAAGGCTTACAAACTAAAAAGAGATAAGGTGCCCATAATCCCTTTCTTGTCCCTCTCCTCAGGAGGCAGGTCAAGGAGACGAAAAGGGCAAAAGGGGCGCCTAGGCGAGCTACGGGCGGCAGAAGACACCAAGAGAACATCTCAATGGCCGTCCGAGGGCTGGATGGTGATGGAGGCGCCGGAAGCAGAGCTCGCAGACGAGGCGGCAGAACGTCAGCACGCGTCAAAGGCGTCGGTGCCCGCGTACTCTGACTTGACGGCCTTGCCGCCCGCCCTCTTCCTCTTCCGCAGCCTCCCAACGCCAGCCGCCCAAGGAGACGACCCCGAGAAGTCAGGGAGCCGGCAACGCGGATGATGGGGTCACCGGTGCCGCACAGAGCGGCACCCGACACCTAATCGGACCCGTCATCCTGCCGCCTACTACCCTCGTCGTCGTTGCCGCTGTCCTCCTCATCACTCCCGCCCAAGAAGGAGTCTTCACTATCAGAAGAGCTCATCACGCAGCACCTTGCACGGGTCCCAAAGCACCCGAAGACCTTGACGGAGAGAAGGCCACCCTCCATCAGCTTAAAATGGAGAGTGAGCCCCTCCGTCAAGCGGTGGATATGGGCAAACATCTTCCATCCCCGACGGAGATATATCACGTGAGGGGCAGGGAAGTCGACGCGGGCCCGCGGGCCACTGATCCCGCAGCCCCTCATGCGCAGCCACAACGACTCCAGCGGATCCAGCTCCATCTCCCGCGCGAATGGAGTCGGGAGACGAAGGTGACGGCGAGGCGGCCGGCGCAGCCTGATGAAGACCTCGCAAGGGTCATCCCCAACGTGGCCCTCCACGGGGGAAGGAACTGCCAGCGAAGGCAAGGCCGGCGCGCCGCCCCGTCCTCCTTTTCCCCGAGCGCCTCGGCCTCGCCCCCTCCCCCTTCCCCTCGCGGCTGGCTCTGCCGCCGCGGGTGCAGGGGAAGAAGGGACGCGTTGTCGAGCGGCGACCCTCGCCGCCACCGTTGAAGGACCAGGATTCCCTCTCTCCATGACGGATGGGAGGGGGAGCAGAAGCTGAAGGAAGGAGGAGATGAAGGAATGCGGGACGCCATCCCCCCCCCCTATTCTTTATAAAGGAACAGAGTGGGGGCTCAGCCGCCCCGCTCAGCCAATCAAGACGCGGAAGGCGCAGGGAATTGGAACCGACCCGCCGCCCCAGCTCGCGGCGGCCCGGTTTCCTGCCTCCACCCTTCGCCACCCCAAGCGCATGAAAGCCACGTGGCGGGTGTGCAGGACCAAGGCGATGGGTGAGGCGACCTCTACCCACCCCGTGATCGTGGGGAGTGGACGCCTTGAAGACCACGCCTCGGCCCCGTTCAGTAAATGGGTCGCGCCTCCACGCCTCCCTCCGTTTATGGGGAAGGCCCGAACCGCCCCCTTTACTACGACGTGACGCATGCATGTAGAGCTCAGCCCCACGCATGCCGCCCACGTCACACATGCCTCCCCACGCCGCGCCACGCGCAGGAAGCATGGGAAGCGCAGCACGCGAAGAAACTTACCGCGGTAAAAACCGCCCCGCCTGCCCGCACACCATTTTTGGGCCTAGCCCAACGACGCGATTGCGCTTATGTATCGCCCAGGCCCGGGGGCTCCTGTCAGTGTACAAAAGGAGGGGTACACTTTGTACCCCTATAACTGTGCACGGGCAGTCTAAGCCACGGGCACCACCACACTGGGCAAGGCAAGGGAGGTGAGCCAAGGTAAGGCCGAAGCTCAGGAGAAGTAGAACGACGCCAAGACCAAGACCACAAAGAGCAAGGGAGACGAAGCGGGCTCCCCCCGGCAAGATCCTTGCCGGGAGACGGTTTTAGCAGACCCGGCAAGACCCTTGCCATGGCAGCTCGCCCCACGCCTACGGAGTGAGTCACCCTTGAGTCCACTGCCCCCTTGGGGCAAAGGATTCGGGAGACATCCCCGCGATGGCATGCAGATCTTTGTGAAGACATTCAGGGTCAGATACACCCTTTAGAAGATGATGATCCTTGGCGGGATCCCAGCCAAGGAGGACCACAAGGCCCCCGGCAAGAGCCTTGTCGGGGATGACAGTAGGCGCCACGGCAAGACCCTTGCCGGGCCCCCGGCAAGGCCCTTGCCAGGAACACCCATAGGGCCATCATCAGGCCCACGCCAGTCAAACCTCCACCGCCGTTTGCATGTAGCTGCCGACCAAACTAGCTGGGCAGGCACCTGCGTGGCGGCATGCAGATCTTCGTGGAAACCCACCACTGCGCCACCTCAGCTGCCTGCCTGCCTACATGGCACCGCGGGCGCCGCTGGCCAGGGCGCGTATCGACACGAAAGGGAGCGGCAACGGACGAGACAGGGCTCTCCCCCCGTCCCCGATAAAGCAAGGACACCTGGGCAAGACGCATTAAATGCGCCTTGTCATGTAATGCGAGGGATAACCTCACATCACTGTTCCCTTTCCACCTCCCGTGTGCCACTGTGGCTACCCCTTTCCCTATAAAAGGAGGCCCGAGGTGACCAGGAGAAGGATTCGGCTTTTTGGAGCTCCTCACGCCCCATAGCTAGCTCAAGAACACTGATATACAATCCACCAAAGCAGGAGTAGGGTTTTACGCATCCTCGCGGCCCGAACCTGGGTAAGCGAACCGTGTGCTATCTGTTAGATCCGCTCTTCTCACGACCCCGCGCCCCGCAACCGTAGTAGGGATTCTTGTGATCCCATAGGTGTCGTTCCCACCGACAGTCGGTGAACAAAAGATGATTTTCATTTATTGTCCATATCTGCCCCCAGATGTTTTTCCTGCGTTTCCTATCGCAGTCCGTACATGCACTTTAGGGCATGCTTACCCAGGGAAAGGAACCCTTAACGGAACTATTCTCCCTGGAAGATGTTTCTTACTACCCATGTAATATAACATAACTAGTTGGGCACTTGTCTGTTCAAGCACTTATGACCCCTACGCTTGGTCTCCACGCATGCCCCAGTTCTTATATAACTGCGCGGATACACTCCGGACTATCGGGTCCCGAGGTTGAAGCGAAAAGGTCCGCTAAGACAAATGATGTACAATCCGGCTAGAAGGCATTATACATGTCACTTTCATTACATAGTCATGCAGACTGACTAAATTCCTCTTCTATACCATCCAATGGGCGGTCTAGCTTACAATCCTGTTGGGAATACTTTGCGGCTAATTCTACTTGCCCATAAACTAAGCTAACGGGGATCTCTTTTCCTTCGGGCCCCACAGGTCCGACCTCGGCCATGTGATTTGGGTCCACTTTGGTATACCGCGTCTTCACCATGGCCCAGGCTTCTCTGGCACCCTGTCGGCAGGCTGATATCTTCCATAATCAAAAGCACCGTCGTGCTCCCTTGAGCTTCTCCACAAGCTCTGCAACGCCCTCTGGCAGGGAGAAGGACGGCCACAAGGCCTGGGCAACACCCTACATCACCTGCCAAACTTGTTCGTGCAGATGTGACAGCTCGGATAGAAGATCACCGGCAGACCTGGGCATTTCCTCCGTGGGACGACCCATCAGCATACCTACAGACATAATGTTGTTAGTCGGCTTCTTCGCCAAACTCCTTTAAAAGGATCCGTTCAAGCACTTACTGAAAATGCCGCGCTGAAGCCGCTTATTCTCCTTCTTAGAGTCTGCAAGCTGGCCCCGAACGTCTTTTAGTTCCATGCTCAGCTTAATATTGGTGTCTTGGAGATTGTTTTTCTCCCACCTAACCGCAGTCAGCACGCGTTTGCTAGCCTCTAGCTGTCGCATAACATGCTAGTCCTCCGGATTTTCTCCGGATTCATCTGCAACATCTGTTGTTAGATCTGCAGCCATGCCGCACATTATATGGTAACCATCATTCTTTAAAGTAAATGTTACCAGCAGGTGACTTTTTCGGTTCCTGCAATGCGGCCACAGCAGCCCGCACTTGGGTCTTGCATTCCTCTAGCTCCTGTGACAGCCTAGTATTCTTCTCTGTAAGAACCTGCACAATAAAGATGATCCTTAAATCAGTTCTCCTAACTGTTTCAAGTCTCAGGGGCTACTGATACATATAAATCATCAGATTTACTTACCCGTACATCCTTTACATACTGATCTGTGGCTTTGGCTAGACCATCTTGAGCAGCTCGGAGGTACGCCTCTCCAGAATTGAAGGCATCAAATGCCTCTGGTGAGAAACAAGTGTCACGGAGTACGGCCCAGCGGCGCCTATGATTCATGGCGCTTTCCACCTCTGAGTTTGTAGCGGATAATCTATCCGCATCCTCTATAGGGGGATTATCCGGCGCCCGCCCCATATCGGCTTCCGCCTCTATGTCCGGTCCTGGCACCCGGTTGGTGGAAGCGTGATTAGTAACATCGCCGGACATATTCCGGCGAGCATTTTTTCTGTTAAAGAAACACGGGCGTCATTATATTTCGAGAAAGACGACAACCACGGAGCGGGGTTTGTTATACCTTTGTGCCAGCGTCTCCGTCCTGACCGCCTTCCTTTTTGGCCTACCCGGCCTCGGTGCCTCCTGTTGACGCGTTGCTGTGGGTTCGGCAGGGCGTCCCGAATGCCTTCCCTGTAAAAATGCCATGTGTATATGGTGGGTGAAGTGTCTAAAAGGGGATCCTAGTTTTGGAGTTGGGATTTTTGGTTTTTCTTACGTGCGATGCAGGGAGCAGTCCGGGATAGTCGGCCGTAATGGACACCATGGCATCATCGCAGCTTAACTGATAGAACTGCCGGTCTATCAGCTCCATGAATATAACCGAATCTTCTTCAAGTCCGGAGTCGAGGGCCCGGTCAGGGTCCTCTGGTTGAGGAGAAGGGCTGCTGACCTCCTTTATGGCTTTTCGCAGTTCCTGCCGCAAAGTGGCAAGGTGAATACTTACGACAAAGAATGCGGGAAAAATGGGAGCGGGGAGATATAACTTACCCAGCTTGGAGGATTGTACATGGAGAATCCATCCCGTGCCTTGATGCGGGTGAACTCCTCTTCCTCACCCTTGAACAATTCGGACAGAATTTTCGCTAAAGTGGCAGCATTGTCCAGACCCTTACGCCCGCAGCGGGTGGCGTCATCCGCCCCGTTATAACACCACAAGGGGTGCCCGCGATATTGAAGTGGTTGCACTCCCCGCATTATGCAAATCGACATAACTTCGATTACTGTCAATCCTGATCGAGCCAATGCTTTAATTTGGTTCATCAGATAGAGGACTTCTCCATTGTCTTCCACCTGGGGGCTCCGTGGGCGCCAACTTCGGCGTTTCTTCAGAGGAGCATTGTTGAACTCAAGAAGACCCCGCCGAACAGGGTCCGGAAGGGGAACGTCCTCCATATAAAACCATTCTGAAGGCGAGTCTTCGGGTGACTTCTTCGGAGTACCGGACAGGTATCCGGAATCGGCGATGCGCCATATTTCGGCTCTGCCCACTTGATAAAGTGACCCCCTCTGTGTGCGAGGGACAAGGCAAAATAGCCTTTTCCACACCTCGAAGTGAGCCTCGCAGCCCAGGAACAACTCGCAGGGAGTCACATAGCCGGTGATATGTAGGATGGAGGCGGGGGTGAAATTGTGTAATTGGAGGCCGTAGAACTCCAGGAGCCCGCGGAGGAACGGATGAATTGGAAATCCGAGTCCCCTTAATAGTTAGGGAACAAGGCAGACCCGTTCCCCCATAGAGGGACCGGGAAAGCTCTCCGCTTGCTCCCCACCATTATAGGTGGCAAGCCCGACTCGAATGGGCACCATGTACGCCGGAGGGAGAAATCCCTTAGTCTGCAGTTCGACTAAACGACTGTGTGGGACTGAACACCTCTCCCAATCACTGAGCTTAGGGCTTCAGGGGCGGGAGGAGGAGCTGCGGATGTCGGCCATGCTGGAATGGATCTTTCCGGAACGCGCTTTGATGGACTCTCGTTGGGGGAGGATGGTATGGATCGGATCTAAGGATCCCCATCCCTTTAATAGACAATTTATTTATCTGGCTAGGGGGGTGAATGTAAAAACGCCCTGGCGCCTCGTATTCATTCGACGCGTGGGAGAAAGCCCTTATTGGGCATAGAAGCCAAGAGCTCCAAACATTTATGGGACCGGACAATGCTTTACAAACGTTCAAAAGATGGAGAAGAACCCGCCTTGCAATGCCGAAGACAATACTGCGCGCCGGACTCATCGTCATTGAAGCCTGGTTCGGGGGCTACTGAGGGAGTCCTGGATTAGGGGGTATCCGGACAGCCGGATTATATCCTTTGGCCGGACTGTTGGGCTATGAAGATACAAGATTGAAGACTTCGTCTCGTGTCCGGATGGGACTCTACTTGCCGTGGAAGGCAAGCTAGGCAATACGGATGTGTATATCTCCTCCTTTGTAATCGACCTTGTGTAACCCTAGCCCCCTCTGGTGTCTATATAAACCGGAGGGTTTTAGTCCATAGGACAACATACAATCATACCATAGGCTAGCTTCTAGGTTTTAGCCTCTCCGATCACGTGGTAGATCAACTCTTGTAATACTCATATCATCAAGGATAAATCAAGCAGGACGTAGGGTTTTACCTCCATCAAGAGGG
Source organism: Triticum dicoccoides (assembly GCF_002162155.2). NCBI lineage: Eukaryota > Viridiplantae > Streptophyta > Magnoliopsida > Poales > Poaceae > Triticum > Triticum dicoccoides. Next base: position 557,425,472 of record NC_041382.1, read on the forward strand.
CCCGAACCTGGGTAAACATTGTGTCCCCTGCCTCCTGTTACAATCCGCCTTAGACACACAGTTCGGGACCCCCTACCCGAGATCTGCCGGTTTTGACACCGACACAGGCACTGCTCGGATGAACCGCGTTCGCTCGATTCAACGCGGTGCCACATTATGCCTACTGTAAGCTCAAGATGCCCGGTCTGCGTGGCGTCATCACGGTTAATGGCAAGGCCAAACCCCTCCTCGGTACCAAAGAGTATACCACTGCTTTAACAACAGAAGCAACGAGTGGCACCTTTCAATCGAACCTCGAGTCGACGGCCAAGCTCCCGGACACTGCCAAAGGACTACAAACTAATTCACGGCAGGATAGCCCGGCTCATCCAGAGATCAATTAAACACTCCGGCGAAGGCCAGGACAGGCCACACACCGCGGCTCAACCGCTCTGCGGCACACAAACACATCTTGCATTTTCTGTATAGGTTCATTTTTGCCCAGGCATGGACCGGCGATATGGAAGCAGCTCAAACACGCAAGGGAACCCTTAGATATTCCCCTCGATGACCATCCGACTACACCCCGGATCCACATACAACATCTTCCCGCCCGGTCTTAGTACGTTCCGCAGTCACTTCCTTTTTTTATTACTTTACATGTACTCATACGCATCGACGTATTACTCAAATACAACATGTGGATTTATATGACGCTTATTTGTCGTTGTCTCTTATTGAAATTCTTTTGTCAAATGGCATCCGTACACCATGATATGCCTTAAATATGCCAGGGGCTTCGCTTTACCCATAATACGACAAATAAAGTCCGAACACCTCCCGGTAGTTCGGCACCCCGAACTTATAGCATTATATGCATTAGCTCCGAATCATCTCTTGGGTCAAATGTTGGGTTTGCCCGGCTCCCATGTTTTGCTGCCTTACGTTCCGCTATATCGGCTAAGGTGGCACAGGGAGAACTACTGCGATTGTGTCCCGGTTCTTCCGGATGAGCACCTCAGTAGAGAAAGCCGAAAGCTGAATGTCATGATACGGCGAGAGTTGGTCAACTGTTCGAGAGGTTGTAAAATCTTTAAGGATTTATCCCGCATAATGCCATAACCAATGCAGTGTGCGATGGATCGGCTTTTCGTCCGATCAGGTGCTTATAGAGCCCCTCGTGCGGTCTTCCGAACACCAGGGGCAGCGCCTACCTTCCTTTTCTAAAGCTCCTATGCCTAAGTGAGAGTGATAAATCCCTATAGTCTGATTGCCTGGTTCGTTGTGCTGAACACCTCCTTCGAAGGACCCAAAACTGGGATAAAGAGTGATCAGATTTATCCCGAACACCCCGTACTTCCTACAGGGGGCAGAAGCCGACGACTGGCCAACTCTCAGCATTAATATATAAAACGGCCGCGCAGGAGGATAAACTTTCATATAACAGGCAATACATAATAGAAATGACCCCGTTCAACATTACAAAGGACAACATGATTGTATTCATGGAAATATAATGTCCTTGGTGAATTGCTCCGCCGCAAGGCAGGATCCTTTCAGAACACTTTCATAATATAACTTAGGCTTGCGGTGCTCCTTTCCCTTCGGCGGTCCCTCGGTCACCAGCTTTTCAGCATCCATCTTCCCCCAGTGCACCTTTGCACGGGCGAAGGCCATTCGCGCACCCTCTATACAGACCGACCACTTGACGACGTCCAGTTGAGGGCAGGCACTCGCAAGCCGCTTCACGAGCCCGAAGTAGCTGCCTGGAATCGGCTCAGCGGGCCATAGCCGATAATTAAATCCTTCATGGCTAGCTCGGCCGCCTTCTGCAGTTCGATCAGCTGTTTCAGTTGATCGGCAAAAGGCATCGGATAATTCGGTGCCAGATACTGTGACCAGAAGAGCTTATCCGCAGTGTTCCTTTCTTCGGCTCGGTAGAATTGTGCGGCATCAGATATGTTGCATGGCAGCTCCGCAAATACCTCCGGAGAAATTCGAACTCAAGATTAGAAACATGATTCTCTCCCCAAATACTTGCCTTACATGGAACAATCCTTACCCGCCGTGATCTTCCTCGCCTCTTGGATCTCCTATAGGGCACCTTGGGTTTCCCCCTAGGCATCGTGTGTGGCCTGATGAGCCTTGGCAAGTTCGGATTCTTTCTCCGTTAGACTCTGCTCCAAGGCCTCGCATCTTTTCACGACCCATTGAAGCTCCTGCTCAGCTTCAATAATCCTGGCCTCGTGCTTCTCACGAAGAACCCACTCTGCGACTGCCTTTCTCTCGGCCTCGGCAACAGCCTTTTTAAGAGCATCGACTTCGGTCATCGCCCCTGGCGCAAATCATAAAACATATTTCAAATTTGTTCATACTGAATGTGACCAAGGTTTGTGCATACCTTGTTTATCCTCCAACTGCCTTTTCAACTGGCCCAATTCTTCTATGGCCCGCTCTAGACTTTGATTTAGTCCGGAGACCTCCGCAGTATGAGAGGCGGCAGTCGCTACAGACGCGTGTTTATAAAAAAAGAGAGAGAGGTCAATGTCATCAAGTGAATCTCCCACGAGCATAGATTTGATCCTTTGTCCGGTTATTTCTCTCACCGAACAGTGTATCAGGGGCTACCATCTATACTGTGACACTCTTCGAAACCTCATAAAACGTACCTCAAAGCCTCTTATAAGGCTAATACAGGCTTCATTCAGTCCACTCTCCGCAGACTGAATCTTCTCAATCACCACACCCATAAGGGCACGATGTTCATCGACGATGGAGGCGCTTTTCAGCGCTGCCAATAAAGTATCCAGCACCTCTGGTTGGACAGAGGTCATCGGTGGAACAGGTACACCCCCTCTAGCCGAGGGAGGCCGCCTGCCTAACTCTGGGACCATATTGGTCTCCGGAATTGCGTCAGGCTGGGGGCCGAATTCAAGATGGCTCCCGCCGACGACGCCCATGGGAGCCTTCTCTCCCATGTGTCCGGCCCCTGAAGTTTGACCTCCTACCGCCACCTCGGCAATCTCCCCCCCTCCTTGGCTTGGGCCCTCCTGGGACAAAGCCTCAGTGTCATTTACATGTTTGGGGGAAGGGGCCTTCGGGGGTGTCCCGCTCTCCACAACGTCCGAGCGTAGCAAATCCTCCGACAAGGATTGTTCTGCGCGGGGCCTCGCCGGACTGCAAAAAGTGTGGCCCAGATTGAAATATTGTGCCACGATAAGTCTGGATGCGTAAACGTGTCCGGATTTTATATACTCATGAGTTCACCAAGGGCTGAGCCCTGGGATCCCACTCCAGGCTGCTATCAGCGGCGGTGGACTCCTCTGGAAGAGGAGTTTTTCCCTTCTTAGGCGACTCGGCCTCCAACAATGTGGAGGCAGTCCTTTTCTTTCTTCCCCCCGTGGGGGATTTGTCTTCCTCCTCCTCGTCCTCTTCGGAGGATGAACGGGCATTGGAATCTTTGGATATCGTGTCCGAGGCACCACGATGATGGAGGCCGTCCCTGGTCTTCTTGGCCCCTCTCTCGGCCTTATTCTTTGGTGCCTTGTAGGGCGCCGGGACCAGCATCTTTGTTAGAAGTGGGTCGGATGGTTCTTTAGGTAGCAGGGCTAGACAGTAGATCCGCCCTGCCTTCTTCGTCCAGCCCTAGGAGGGTTGTGGAAAACACGTTAAGCATTTCCCTTGGGTTATGCAAATAAAACTTATAATGGCTTAGAGAACTTGCGGGGTGGGACAGATGGTACCCGCGGTCCTCGGTTGAGTCCGGCCATGATTTGTCGGACTTAAAAAGCACCCTCCAGATATCTTTGTGTGAGGAGCCAAAAAGCTCTTGCAGGGTCTGGTGCTTGGCCGGGTCGAAATCCCATAAATTGCAAGCCCGGTGTTGACAAGGAAGGATCCGACGAGCCAACATCACCTGGACTACATTGACAAGTTTGATATCCTTGTCTTCCATATTCTTGATGCGCGTCTGAAGTGCCGACAGCTCGTCGGACGAAGACTAATCCAGGCCCTTCTTGGGCCAGGACATAAGCCGCAGGGGGCTCCGGATCGGAATTCAGGAGCAGCGGCCCATTTCGTGCCGCGCGGCTCAGTGATGTAAAACCACTGCTGCTGCCACTCTGACGGAATCATTGAAAGTACCTGTTGGCCATGTGACATTGGGCATCTTGCTCACCATGGCACCTCCGCACTCGGCGTGCTCACCGCCCACTACCTTGGGCTTCACATTAAAGATCTTCGGCCATAAGCCGAAGTATGGCGAGATGCGGAGAAAGGCCTCACACACGACGATGAACATCAAGATGTTGAGGAAGGAATTGGGGGATAGACCATGAAAATCGATCCCATAGTAATACATGATGCCATGAACGAATGGGTGGAGGGGAAACCCCAGCTCGCGGACAAAATGAGGGAGGAAAACAACCCTCTTGTGGGGTTCCGGAGTAGGGACGATCTGTCCTGCCGTCGGGAGACGGTGGCTGATTTTCTGGGCTAGGTACCCGGCCTCCCAAAGCTTTTTGATATCCTTTTCCCGGACGGTGGAGGCCATCCATTTTCCTCCTGCTCCAGATCCAGGCATTTTCGGAAGGCCTTTGTGGCCAGAGAGGACAAATGCTTGGGTGCTGGGGCTCGAGCAGAGGAGAATGGATAAGCAGAAGGAGAAGGCGTGGGTGAAAAAGGGGAGTTCTTATCTCCTTATAAAGGCGACAGGGATCCAGCGCCTCCCCACTTGCCTGGTAAACTCGCTTATTCCCCAAGCATCGCTCTAAATACACGGTTGGATTACCCATACCCGTATTGATGAGAATCCCGAGATAGGGGAACACGATCTCTGCTTCAATAAAACATGCCCATAAAACCGCCTTGCGACATGCGCAGTAGCTGGTTAGGGAGAACGGTTCGAATAAAGACCGGATCATGGCGTGGTGTCACGTTAGGAAAAGTTGTCAGCAGATTAGATTTGTGGAATAATATACTCTCTACGGTGGTATGTGTAATTTGTTTTGCAGAGCCGAACACGATCCTTGTGTTCAAAATCTTCTATGGAGTATTCGGAGAAGGAACCCGCCTTGCAATGCCAAAGACAATCTGCATGCCAGACTCATCGTCATTGAAGCCTGGTTCAGGGGCTACTGAGGGAGTCCTAGATTAGAGGGTCCTCGGACAGCCAGACTATATACTTTGGCCAGACTGTTGGACTATGAAGATACAACATTGAAGACTTCGTCCCGTGTCCGGGTAGGACTCTCCTTTGCGTGGAAGGCAAGCTTGGCAATTCGGATATGTAGATCTCCTCCCTTGTAACCGACTCTGTGTAACCCTATCCCCCTCCGGTGTCTATATAAACTGGAGGGTTTAGTCCGTAGGACAACAACAATCATAATCATAGGATAGCTTCTAGGGTTTAGCTTCTACGATCTCATGGTAGATCAACTCTTGTAATACTCATATCATCAAGATCAATCAAGCAGGAAGTAGGGTATTACCTCCATCGTGAGGGCCCGAACCTAGGTAAACATTGTGTCCCCCGCCTCCTGTTACCATCAGCCTTAGACGCTCAGTTCGGGACCCCCTACCCGAGATCCGCCGGTTTTGACACCGACAAGCCTCGGCACCGAGGATTTCATCATGCCTGAGGAACCTCTTGAGCAGGAGCACTTCAAGCGCCAGTTGATAGCCACTACAAGGAGCCTAAAAAAGAAGCAGCAACAGCTTCAAGCTGACCAAGATCTGCTCAATGATAAATGGACCGATGTCCTAGCAGCTGAAGAATACGGCCTCAAGCACCCAACCAAAAGCTACCCAAAGCGCAAATTGCTACCTCAGTTCGACGATGAGGCGCCAGAATACATACCACCATTGCACAATGCGGCTGACCGACCACCACGTGGTCGGGACAAAACGGCAACTCAAGCCGAACACCAGCCCGCCCCGCCTCATTGCAAAGGCAGAGGTAAATTAGCCCATGGCCATGCATATGACCTTCGGCATGACCTAAACAATAAAGCAGGACATACCAGATTGATCTACAGATCGCGAGGACGTGCCCCGACACGCGACGACAGCCATCTATTGGGACGTGACAAACCTAGTCAAGCGCGGGCCGAAAGCCGCAGACGGACTCCATCAGAGCTACGTCGTGATACAACCCGATATAGAGGCGTCGCACACCCTCATTGCTTCACTCACGAAGTCATGTAACATGAATTTCCAGAAGGGTTCAAACCCGTGAACATAGAATCATACGACGGAACCACAGACCCCGCGGTATGGATTGAAGACTTCATTCTCCATATACCTATGGCCCGTGGAGATGACCTCCACGCCATCAAATACCTCCCTCCAAAGCTTAAAGGACCAGCTCGGCACTGGTTAAATAGCCTGCCTCAAAACTCTATCGGCAGCTGGGAAGACCTGGAAGAAGTCTTCCTTGACAACTTCCAAGATACATATGTCCGGCCACCAGATGTGATGACTTAAGCCACATAGTTCAACAACCTGGAGAGTCGGTGAGGAAATTCTGGACTAGGTTCCTAACCAAAAAGAACCAGATCGTTGACTGTCCGGATGCCGAAGCCCTAGCGGCCTTTAAACATAGCATCCATGATGAATGGCTCGCCCGCCACCTCGGCCAAGAAAAGCCAAAATCTATGGCAGCCCTTACGGCACTCATGACCCACTTTTGTGTGGGTGAGGATAGTTGGCTGGCCCGTAGCAAAAACAATGCAAAGGATGCCGACACCCCTGAAGTTAAAAATAACAAAGACAAGTCTCAACGCAACAGATACAAGCGACGAAACAACAATGACAACACCGAGGATACGGCGGTCAACGCCGGATTCAGCGGCTCTAAGTCCGGTCAGCGGAAGAGGCCATTTCAAAAGAACAATTCGGGCCCATCTAGCTTGGACCGCATACTTGATCGTCCGTGCCAGATTCATGTGTAACACCCTCGATGCGGCTATATCTCCCACATGTCGGAGCACGACTTAGAGGCATAACCGCATTGAAGGCAATGTCGCAAGAGGGGTAATCTTTACACACCCATGTACTGAATAAGAAAAGAGGTACATAGTTGGCTTACAATCGCCACTTCACACAATACATGAATAAAGCATTACATCAACCAGATACAATCAAGGTCGGACTACAGAACCAAAATAAAAGAAGACTACCCCTAATGCTACAGATCCCCGATCGCCCCAACTGGGCTCCACTACCGATCGACTGGAAACAAAACAACACAATGAACAACATCTTCATTGAGCTCCTCCTTGAGCTTGGTTGTGTCACCTGCACGATATCATCGGCACCTGCAACTGGTTTTGGAAGTAATCTGTGAGTCACGGGGACTCAGCAATCTCACACCCTCGCGATCAAGACTATTTAAGCTTATAGGTAGGGTAAAAGGTATGAGGTGGAGCTGCAGCAAGCACTAGCATATATGGTGGCTAACTTACGAAAATGAGAGCGAGGAGAGAAGGCAAAGCACGGTCGAAAATCTATGATCAAGAAGTGATCCAAGACTACTTACGTTCAAGCATAACTCCAACACAGTGTTCACTTCCCGGACTCCCCGAGAAGAGACCATCATGGCTACACACACGGTTGATGCATTCTAATTAAGTTAAGTTTCAGGTTTTCTACAACCGGACATTAACAAATTCCCATCTGCCCATAACCGCGGGCACGGCTTTCGAAAGTTCAAAAACCTGCAGGGGAGTCCCAACTTAGCCCATCACAATCTCTCACGGTCAACGAAGGATATTCCTTCTCCCAGGAAGACCCGATCAGGCTCGGAATCCCGGTTACAAGACATTTTGACAATGGTAAAACAAGACCAGCAAAGCCGCCCGGATGTGCCGACAAATCCCGATAGGAGCTACACATATCTCGTTCTCAGGGCACACCAGATGAGCGCTCCGTACAGCTAAAACCAAACCTTGAGTTTCCCCGAGGGGGCGCTGCAAAGGACTCTAGTTTGGACCAACACTCAGAGGAGCACTGGCCCGGGGGGGTTAAAATAAAGATGACCCTCGGGCTGGCCGACCCAAGGGAAAAAAGGCTAGGTGGCAAATGGTAAAACCAATGTTGGGACTTGCTGGAGGAGTTTTATTCAAGGCAAACTGTCAAGGGGTTCCCATTATAACCCAACCGTGTAAGGAACGCAAAATCAAGGAACATAACACCGGTATGACGGAAACTAGGGCGGCAAGAGTGGAACAAAACACCAGGCATAAGGCCGAGCCTTCCACCCTTTACCAAGTATATAGATGCATTAATTAAATAAGAGATATTATGATATCCCAACAAATATCCATGTTCCAACAAGGAACAAACTCCAATCTTCACCTGCAACTAACAACACTATAAGAGGGGTTGAGCAAAGCGGTAACATAGCCAATCAACGGTTTGCTAGGACGAGGTGGGTTAGAGGCTTGACATGGCAATATGGGAGGCATGATATAGCAAGTGGTAGGTATCGTAGCATAGGCATAGCAAAAGAGCGAGCAACTAGCAAGCAAAGATAGAAGTGATTTCGAGGGTATGGTCATCTTGCCTGCAAAGTTCTCCGAGAAGACGAAAGCTTGATCCTCGTAAACGTACTCGACGGGTCCTCGATCACGTACTCGTCTCCCGGCTCTACCCAAAGCAAGAACACAAGCAAAGGGAGACACAATCAACCACGGTGCAATGCGCGAGCAACATGATGCAAAACATGGCATGATATGCAGGATGTGATATGCGATGCATATGCATGCTTCGGAAGGGAAAGATTGAACCAGGCCTCAACTTGTAAAAACAAGAGTTCCACTAGAAAGATGGGTTGATTTTGGTCGAAATCGATATAAAGATCACCGGAATCGGATGCACGGTTTGCAAATGGCAAGCAAAACAAATATGGCACCGATCTGCGAATAACAGCACGAGGCCATCTAAATGCATCAAGAACAACAAGCTACTGCACTCTAACATGACAACAAAACAAATGGCAGGGATCCACTCAAGATGCTTGACAAAAGATGAACACTGAGCTACGGCTAATTCACTCAATAGCAGGTTCAAACAAGCATGGCAAAAGTGCAAAGATATCAGGTTACAGACTTAGTGAAAATAACATGTCAGGAATTTAACATCGGGAAGCAATGTTTAGAGCAAGATAACAACATGCTACAGGAACATAACATGGCAAAGCAAGGCATGGCATGACGCTACTCAAGGTATACAACAAAAGTCCCTTACTGACCATAAGCCAAAAGGGATCAGAAAATACAATGACAACCATGTGAACATAGCAAGTTTCGTTAACAGATTCAGACTTAGCAGAAAACTGGAACATGGCAAAACAGATGCACGTAGGCATGTTTACGAGCTCGATGCACTCACCACAAAGCATTGCATGACAAACTAAGCATACACCCATCAAGTAGACATGGCATAGAAGTTAAACATGGCAAGAACAACCTCATAGCATGCATGGATAAACTACAACAACCTCGGCAAAATTGCTTAACATGTAAACATTCTGCCAGGAACATTTTATAGCAAAAGTAGAGAAAGATTGAGCCATGCTAGAGCACTCCATAATTGTAAGCAAAGACATGGATGGATAGAGCATAACAATATCTAAAAATCATCCCTACTGAACATGCTCAAAAGAGGCATGGATCACTCTGTAGCAACATGAATACATGGCATAAAAATAATAGCAGGAAAAGGACTTAGTAAAATTCTAAGTCCCTGAAATCAACAACATCACGAGCGCTACTTTGCATGCTTGTGCTAGTCACCACAAATATCACAAAAATACATGGCATACACCCCTGTAAAGATGGCATGGCATATAACAAAACACATGTAGGGATCAAGATCATAGGAGGCACACATTAATCATGGCAAAAATGACAAATGTCCAATCTCTGCTAAGAAACTGAAACTAACATTGCATAGCACTCTTGCAACAGCATTTAGGGCATCAAGATGAACTCAAATGAACATGGTGCAATGAGCTGAAATGAAGTACTCATCGAGACGAACAATTTGATATGCTACATGCCCAAAACGGAGCCACGGATGCAAAGTTATGATGTGATGAATAGTGCTAGAAATTATGCAGATCTGGGGACTTAGAGGAAATTCGACCTCGGAGAAAGTCAACATGGGATGGCGCGGTGCGGGGCGACGCGATTCGGGACGGAGGGGCGCGTTTGGTTCGGATCCCGGTGGATCTCGTCCCACCTGGACGGATCTGACCGGATTCGACTCCAGCGAGGGTGAGCGGTCTCCGGCGGGGTCGGCGCGGGCTCCGGCGAGCTTGAACGCCGGCGAGGAGCGAGATCCGGCGACGTAGCAGCGGGGCGGCACCAGAGGGAGGCGAGGCGACGACCGGACGGTGGAGGAGGTGGCGGGGCCGAGCGGGACACGGGCGGAGGCGCGGCGAACGGCGCTCGTCGTCGGCGGATGCGGCGCGCGGTGGCCGGCGCCGGTGTATGGTGGCGGAGTGTGGCGTTGCGCACGGGAGGCCGCGGGCATGCAGCGGCGACGGGATGGGTGGCTCAGGCCCGGAGGGCCAGATCCAGGTCCCGGCGGGCCGGGCGCGGTGCGGTGCGGAGGTGGGA
>NC_041382.1:557436631-557493111 GCF_002162155.2 Triticum dicoccoides
CGACCGAGATGATGGAGGGGGTTTAGGTGGGTTTTGGGCCACTTTGGAGGGGTGTTGGGCTGCAACACACACGAGGCCTTTACGGTTCCTTGGTTAACCGTTGGAGTATCAAACGAAGTCCAAATGGCACGAAACTTGACAGGCGGTCTACCGTAAGTAAACCAAGGTCGCTTGGCAAGTCTCAGTCCAATCCGAGAACGTTTAACACCCGCACACGAAAAGAGGCAAAAGGGGACACCGGAAGACATAGGAGCGCCAGATTGCAAAACGGACAACGGGGAAAATGCTCGGATGCATGAGACGAACACGTATGCAAATGCGATGCACATGATGACATGATATGAAATGCATGACACGCTAACAAATGACAAGGCAACAACAACGAATAGTTGATCGTCCGTGCCAGATTCATGGCACCCCAGACAAACCACCCAATCACACCAATAGAGATTGTTGGGTTTTTAAATAGGCCGGCAAGTTAAATGCCGAAAACAAGGATAAGGGATCGCAAAGCGAGGACGACGATGGGGAGCCCCGATCGCCGAACATAGGGGGACAGAAGAAGTTTCCCCCTAAGGTCAAAATGGTGCACATGATATACGCTACCCACATCCCCAAGAGGGAGCGTAAGCGCGCTCAGGGACGTCTACGTGATAGAGCCAGTCGCCCCAAAATGTAATCCATGGTCGTCATGCCCGATCACTTTTGATTGCCGGGATCATCCGACAAGCATCCGTCATGGCGGTTCAGCCGCACTAGTCCTGGACCCAATAATTGATGGTTCCACCTGACCCGGGTCCTGATGGATTGTGGCAGCAGCCTCAACTGGCTCTATTAGGATACAATGCGCAAAATGGGCATTAATCCATCACGGATCAAACCCACAAAGACTACCTTCAAAGGAGTCATACCAGGTGTAGAGGCCCACTGTACGGGCTCAATCACACCAGAGGCCGTCTTCGGATCTCCGCACAATTTCTGAAGCGAGGAATTAATCTTCGACATAGTCCCCTTTCGCAGCGGCTATCACGCACTACTCGAACAGACCGCATTCGCTCGATTTAATGCAGTGCCACACTATGCTTATCTAAAGCTCAAGATGCCCGATTCACGTGGCGTCATAATAGTCAATGGAAATACGGAACGCTCCCTTCGTACAGAAGAGCACACAGATGCCTTAACAGCAGAAGTACGGAGCGGCCTTCTCAAGTAGAACCTTTATTCAGCTGTCGAGCCCACGGACACCGTCAAGAGGGTCCGAACTACCATGTAGTAGGACAGCTCGGCTCGTCAGGAGCTCGACTAGCAATCTGGCCTCTGTCTCAGTCCTGATCAAGTAGTGGCATTCGTGCCGCACGTACATAACTACGCACTCAAAATTCCATGGGCATCGACGGAAGCATAGCTAGCTTGTGATCGACGATACGGCTCAACTGACACCGGATACACACATACTTTCACTTTTATTTGTTTCCTTTTCAGGCTTCAATCCCACAGTCCCCATCTGATGGCCTGATCATCGGTACTCTTGAAGGACAAACACACCAAGGCGGCAAGAAACACACGCATATGGGGGACTTCTCTAGGTGGTTTCATTAACGATCACTCTACCTGTTTTTCAGGACCCACGTGCAGCTCCCTTGGTTAAGGCATAGTAACTAGTCTCCTGCTTATTGCATTACTTGTATAAACGTGCTTTAACGCACCAATAATATTATAATAAGAATAGTTTGCGGCTCAAATTTTACGGCCCCAACTTATCACTTGTTATTTTTTTTCCTTTTTTGTCTTTTCTTTTCTAGTAAACCCTATCAGGTAGCACCCGTGCACTTTGGTACGTTTGATATTTGCCAGGGGCTTCATAGCACCCCACACTACGAGAACAAAAGTCCGAACACTTTTTATAGTATAGTTTGGCACCCCGAATTTAGCATTATATACATTGGCTCCGAATCATGTCTTTGGTCAATAGTTGGGTTGGCCAGCTCCTGTGCTTGCTACCTTGCATTCCGCTATATCGGCTAAGGTAGTAAAGGGAGAACTACCGCGATTGTGCCTTGGTTTATCCAAAGGAGCACCTCAGTAGAGAAAGCCGAAAACTGACTATCATGATGCGGCGAGAGCCGGTCAGCTATTCAGAGGTTGTAAATCGTTGGAGATTTCTTCCGCATTATGCGAAGGATTGGTACTTCCCGATTAGACGCTTATAGCACTCTAGTTCGTATACTAGGGGTTGCACCCATGTTTTTATTGTCGAACTCCTATGTCTAAGTGAGGGCGTTAAAGCCGCATAGTCTGGTTGCCTGGTTCGTTGCGCTAAACAACTCCTTCAAGGACCCTATAATTGGATCAAGATTGTTTAGATTCCATCCCGAACACCTCCGTACTACCTACATGGGGGCAGAAGCCGACGACTGTTTAACCCTCAGATTTCATACAACACTGCCTCACAGGAGGAAAAATTTAAAAACATAACAAGCATTATATCACAAACCCACTTTGTTCTATCATACAAAGTAGCAGACAACATGAATGCATTCATTCAAAAATAATGTCTTGCCCACACTGCGTTGCTACAATGCGAGACCCCTCTAGGACATCCGCAAAATAACGCTCGGGTGTGCGGTGCTCCTTGCCCTCTGGTGGCCCCTTGGTCAGCTCGACGGCGTCCATCTTCGCCCACCACATCTTGCATCGGGCGAAGGCCATGCGTGCACCTTCAATGCAGGCCGACCGCCTGACGACGTCCAGCCGAGGACAGGCATCCACCAGCCTCTTTACGAGGCTGAAGTAACTACTGGGTATAGCTTCGGCTGGCCACAGCTGGATTATTAAATCCTTCATGGCCAGTTTGGCCACCCTGTGCAGCTCGACCAGCTGTTTTAGCTGATCGCTGAAGGGCACCGGATGTTCTAGCGCAAGATATTGCGACCAGAACAGCTTCTCCATGGAGCTCCCTTCTTCGGCTCAGAAGAACTCTGCGGCGTCGGTGACACTATGTGGCAGATCAGCAAAAGCCCCTGGAGAACTCCGAATCCGGGTTAGTAAAAGATATTACATCTTCCCATTCTTGCTTTGCATATTGAATTCCTTACCCGCCGCGATCTTCCTGGCCTCCTGGATCTCCTGGAGGGCGCCCTGGGCCTCACTCTGGGTCGTCTCCGCACTCTGACGAGTCTTGGCAAGTTTGACCTCTTGAGCTGACGCATTGTGCTCCAAGGTCTCGCACTTCCTTACCGTGTCCCGAAGCTCCTATTGGACCTCGTTGACCCAGGCCTTGAGCTTCTTACGGGTGGCCTGCTCCTGGACAGCCTTCTCCTCAGCTTCGGCCAGGGCTTGTCTCAGGGCCTCGACCTCGGTTGTCGCTTCTATACATATCATGACACTTCGGTCAATGCATATCATTTTACCTTTTTCGAATACATAATGGGTTACCACATACCTTGTTTTTGTTGGAGCTGCCTCCTCACCTGGCCGAGCTCCCCCTCGGCCTGCTCCAGTCTCCGCTTCAGTTCGGAGACCTCGGCAGTATGTGAGGCTGCGGCCAACAGCGATGCCTGCGTATTCATTTCAGACAATTTAGTTAGTTCCCTGTAGTAAAGGATTGATCCTTTGTCTAGCTTTTTTTCGAATGTCGGACAGTGTCTCAGGGGCTACTGTCTATATGGGGATTTTCTATTTTTGCGTCGCTTACCTCAAAACATGTCAACAGGCTGCTGCAGGCATCGATTAATCTGCTCTTGGTAGACTGAACCCTTTCAATCACCGTTCCCATAAGAACACGGTGCTCATCCACAATGGAAGCGCCTCGCGGCGCTTCCAGCAGATTATCCGGTGCCCCTGGTTGGATAGGGGTCACCGGTGAAATAGGCATACCCCCTTCTTTCGAAGAAGGTTGCGTGCCGGATTCCGGAGCCACATCAGTCTCCGGAATCGAGTCCGGCTGAGGGCCGAACTGAATACGGCCCTCCTCATCACCAGTCTCCATGGGGATTGGCTCCCTCTGGTGTCCGACGATGGAGGCATCGCCTGCTGGCGCCTCCTGAGCCGCTCCCTGGCCTGGGAAAGTCCTTCGGGACAACACCTCCGCATCGTCCTTGGCCGTGGGGGAGTGAGCGGCCGGCGGTGACTCGCTGGCCATCACCTTTGAGTCCAACGAACCTCGTGGCGAGGATCGCTGGGAGCTGTCGTGGGCCAGACTGCAATAGTGTAACTAATCGTGTCAATAAAACGAAGAGGAGAGGCTAGATTTATGGGCATGTATGAGTCCTAGCACTTATGATGCAGCCCGAGGCTTATTGCGGGGGCATCTCTCTGGACTGTTGTCGATGTCCCACGCGAAGTTATCCGCAAGGGAGCCCTTCCCTTTCTTGGGCGTCTCTGCCTCTAGGTTCATGGAGGCCGCCCTCTTCTTCTTCCCCTCATTAGGGGGAGGGTTGCTCTCCTCCTCCTCCTCATCGTCATCGTCTTTGGTGGCGGAGGAGCGGGTCTTGTCTTTGGATGTCATGTCTGAAGTGCCCTTACGGCGGGGGCCACTCCGGACCCCCTTGGCCTTCCCTGTGGCCTTCTTCTCCGGCACCTTATAGGGCGCCGGCACCGGCATCTTCTCTAAACGCGGGATGACTTGTTCTTCAGGCAGCGGAGCCGGACATTGGATCCGCTTCGCCTTCTCCATCCAGTCCTGAAGAAGACATAATAAGGAAATATTAGATATCATCCTTGAAACAAGCAAGTAGAGGATGCGGTAAAGATTTAACTTGTTGGCAGGGCGATTAATGTTGTACCCACGGTCCGAGTCTGTGGCCGGCGGTATCTCATTGCCCTTGAAAAGCAACTTCCAGGCATCTTCCTGGGTTGTTTCGAAGAGCTTCTCCAGGGTTTGGTGCTCCTTCGGATTAAACTCCCATAGAGAGTGACTTCGGCTTTGGCAGGGGGCGAACTAGCATCACCTGGATTACATCGACAAGTTTGACATCTTTGTCCACCATGCTTTGAATGCGCATCTGCAACGCTGTCAGCTCGTCTGGCGAACACCAGTTCAGGCTCTTCTCGACCTAGGAGGTGAGTCGCATGGGAGCGTCGGAGTTGAATTTGGCAGCTGCGGCCCAGGTGGCGCCGCGGGGTTCTGTGATGTAGAACCAATGTTTCTGCCATTCTTTTACAGTCTCCACGAAAGTTCCTTTTGGCCAGGAGACATTTGCCAGCTTGCTCACCATGGCGCCTCCACACTCCGCGTGCTGGCCATCCACCACCTTCGGCTTCACGTTGAAGACCTTGAGCCATAGCCCGAAGTGGGGTTGGATGCGGAGGAAGGCCTCACGCACGACGATGAACGCCGAGATGTTGAGGAAGGAGTTTGGGGATAGATCATGGAAGTCTATCCCGTAATAGTACATCAGCCCGTGGTCGCGAAGGGGTGGAGTGGTGATACGTCTCCAACGTATCTATAATTTTTGATTGCTCCATGGTATGTTATGTACTGTTTTGGGCAATATTGGGCTTTATTATCCACTTTTATATTATTTTTGGGACTAACCTATTAACCGAAGGCCCAACCCAGAATTGTTGTTTTTTGCCTATTTCAGTGTTTCGAAGAAAAGGAATATCAAACAGAGTCGAAATGGAACGAACTCAACTGGAGAAGTTATTTTTTGGAAGGAAAGCTATCGGATGGACTTGGACCCCACGTCAGGAGCTAAGGGAGGTGCTCACGAGGGTGGGGGCGCCCCCCCCCAGGGCGCGCTCCCCTGCCTCGTGGGCCCCCCGAAGCTCCACCGATGTACTTCCTGCACCCATATATACTCACGTACCCTAAAACTTCCAAAACAGACAATAGATTGGGAGTTCTGCTGCCAGAAGCCTCAATAGCCACCGAAAACCAATCTAGACCCGTTCTGGCACCCTGCCGGAGGGCGAATCCTTCTCCGGTGGCCATCTTCATCATCCCGGAGCTCTCCATGACGAGGAGGGAGTAGTTCTCCCTCGGGGCTGAGGGTATGTACCAGTAGCTATGTGTTTGATCTCTCTCTCTCGTGTTCTTGATTTGGCATGATCTTGATGTATCGCGAGCTTTGCTATTACAGTTGGATCTTATGTTGCTCCTCCCCCTCTACTCTCTTGTAATGAATTGAGTTTCCCCCTTGAAGTAATCTTAACGGATTGAGTCTTTAAAGATTTGAGAACACTTGATGTATGTCTTGTCGTGCGTATCTGTGGTGACAATGGGATACCACGTGATTCACTTGATGTATGTTTTGGTGATCAACTTGCGGGTTCCGCCCATGAACCTATGCATAGGGGTTGGCACACGTTTTGGTCGTGATTCTCCAGTAGAAACTTTGGGGCACTCTTTGAGGTTCTATGTGTTGGTTGAATAGATGAATCTGAGATTGTGTGATGCATATCGTATAATCATACCCACGGATACTTGAGGTGACATTGGATTATCTAGGTGACATTAGGGTTTTGGTTGATTTGTGTCTTAAGGTGTTATTCTAGTACGAACTCTAGGGCTCTTTGTGACACTTATAGGAATAGCCCAATGGATTGATTGGAAAGAATAACTTTGAGGTGGTTTTGTACCCTACCATAGTCTCTTCGTTTGTTCTCTGCTATTAGTGACTTTGGAGTGACTCTTTGTTGTATGTTGAGGGATAGTTATGTGATCCAATTATGTTAGCATTGTTGAGGGAACTTACACTAGCGAAAGTATGGACCCTAGGCATTGTTTACTATCATTGCAATACCGTTTATGCTCACTTTTATCATTAGTTACCTTGCGGTTTTTATAATTTCAGATTACAAATACCTTTATCTACCATCCATATACCACTTGTATCACCATCTCTTCGCCGAACTAGTGCACCTATACAATTTACCATTGTATTGGGTGTGTTGGAGACACAAGAGACTCTTTGTTATTTGATTGCAGGGTTGCTTGAGAGAGACCATCTTCATCCTACGCCTCCTATGGATTGATAAACCTTAGGTCATCCACTTGAGGGAAGTTTGCTACTGTCCTACAAACCTCTGCACTTGGAGGCCCAACAACGTCTACAAGAAGAAGGTTGTGTAGTAGACATCAAGCTCTTTTCTGGCGCCGTTGCTGAGGAGGTGAGTGCTTGAAGGTATATCTTTAGATCTTGCAATCGAGTCTTTTAGTTTCTTGTTTTATCACTAGTTTAGTTTATAAAAGAAAATTAAAAAATGGAATTAAGTTTGCCTCATACACTTTATCTTTTTAATATCTATCGTGAGAATAAGGATTCCGATAATTGTGCTCAAGTGCGAGAAGAAGAATGCATTAGAATGTTTGGCACTAAATATTTGAATGATGAGCATGATTGCAATGTTGTTAGTATAAATTCCTTGAATATCCATGATGCTAATGATATGCAAAGCCACAAGCTTGGGGAAGCTATGTTTGATGAAGATGATATTTTTTGTCCCCCAAGTTTTGATGAGCAAATTTATTATGATGAAAGCATGCCTCCTATCTATGATGATTATTGTGATGACACGTATGCTTTAAAGAATAATGATAACCATGAAACTTGTCATCTTGATCTTAATTTTAAATCCCATGATAGTTACTTTTTTGAGTTTGCTCCCACTATTATTCATGAGAAGAATTTTGCTTGTGTGGAGAGTAGTAAATTTTCTATGCTTGTAGATCATGAAAAGAATGCTTTATGTGATGGTTATATTGTTGAATTCATTCATGATGCTACTGAAAATTATTATGAGGGAGGAATATATGCTTGTAGGAATTGCAATAATATCAAGTTTCATCTCTGTGTGCTTAAAATTTTGAAGTTATGCTTGTTTTACCCTCCTATGCAAGTTGATCCTTGTTCCCACAAGTTGTTTGCTCACAAAATCCCTATGCATAGGAAGTGGGTTAGGCTTAAATGTGCTAGTCATATTCTTCATGATGCTCTCTTTATGCTTCAATTCTTATCCTTTATGTGAGCATCATTGAAATCATCATGCCTAGCTAGGGGCGTTAAACGATAGCGCTTGTTGGGAGGCAATCCAATTTTATTTTTGTTCCTTGATTTTTGTTCCTGTTTAGTAATAAATAATTCATCTATCCTCTGTTTAGATGTGGTTTTATGCTTTTAATTAGTGTCTGTGCCAAGTAGAACCTGTGGGAAGACTTGGGTGAAGTCTTTATGATCATGTTGTAAAAAAAACAGAAACTTTAGCGCTCACGATAATTACTGCCATTTTTATTTGGAGAGTTCTATTTAGTTAATTCTTTTTGCAGATGATTAATATATAAATTCCTCAGGTCCAGCAATTTATTTGAGAATTTTATGAGTTCCAGAAGTATACGTTTGATCCAGATTACTACAGACTGTTCTGTTTTTGACAGATTCTGTTTTCGATGTGTTGTTTACATATTTTGATGAATCTATGGCTAGTAAGATAGTTTATAAACCATAGAGAAGTTGGAATACAGTAGGTTTAAAACCAATATAAATAAATAATGAGTTCATTACAGTACCTTGAAGTGGTGTTTTGTTTTCTTTCGCTAACGGAGCTTACGAGTTTTCTGTTAAGTTTTGTGTTGTGAAGTTTTCAAGTTTTGGGTAAAGATTTGATGGATTATGGAATAAGGAGTGGCAAGAGCCTAAGCTTGGGGATGTACAAGGCACCCCAAGGTAATATTCAAGGATATCCAAGAGCCTAAGCTTGGGGATGCCCCGGAAGGCATCCCCTCTTTCGTCTTCGTTCATCGGTAACTTTACTTGGAGCTATATTTTTATTCGCCACATGATATGTGCTTTGCTTGGAGCGTCAATTTATTTTGTTAGGATTTGCTTGCTGTTATTTAGAACAATGTTTTGCATCTTTTATTTCAATAAAAGTGGCATTGATAGCCTTTACTATTCCTATTTGAGAAGTCCACATGTTGCTGTTTGAAAACAGAAAGTTTACCACTGTTGCAATAGTTCCCTAGAAAATTCAGAATGTGATAAAATGTTTAAACCTTTTGCATATTAAGCTCTGATAAATTTACTACAGTGGGAATTTTCTTTCATGATTTTTGGAGCTAGGTAAATATGGATGTTGCTGCATTCTTTACAGACTGTCATGTTTAGGCAGATTGCTGTTATGTTTGCATTGTTTGCATATGTTTGCTTCTTTAATGATTCTATTTGAGGATAGGACTATTAAATATGCAGAGGCATTTAGTATTCAATGTTGAATAATAATTTTAGTGATTTGCTACAGTAGAGTATGATAAGGTTTTGGCAATGGTTTATACTAACTTATCTCACGAGTCCTTGTTGAGTTTTGTGTGGATGAAGCTTTTGAGATTTAGGGAGACCATGATATGAGAGGAATTAAGGAGACACAAAAGCTCGATCTTGGGGATGCCCAAGGCACCCCAAGATAATGTTTCAAGAAGTCTCAAGCATCTAAGCTTGGGGATGCCCCGGTTGGCATCCCACCTTTCTTCTTCAACAACTATCGGTTAGTTTCGGTTGATCCTAAGTTTTTGCTTCTTCACATGATGTTTGCTATTATTAGATGTCATTTTCTTTAATTTTGATTGTTGTTTGAATAAAATACAAAGATCTGAAATTCTTAAATGTTAGAGAGTCTTCACATAGTTGCATAATTATTCGACTACTCATTGATCTTCACTTATGTCTTTCGGAGTAGCTTGTTGTTGCTCTAGTGCTTCACTTATATCTTTTAGAGCATGGTGGTAGTTTTATTTTGAAGAAATAGATGAACTCTCATGATTCACTTAGATTATTTTGAGAGTCTTAAATAGCATGGTAATTTTCTTAAAATCCTAATATGCTAGGTATACAAGATTAGTAAAAACTTTCATATAGAGTATTGAATACTAAGATAAGTTTGATGCTTGATGATTGTTCTGAGATATGGGGGTAATAATATCAAAGTCGTGCTAGTTGAGTAGTTGTGAAATTGATAAATGCTTGTGCTGAAGTTTGCAAGTCCCGTAGCATGCATGTATGGTAAACGTTGTGTAACAAATTTGAAACATGAGGTGTTATTTGATTGTCTTCCTTATGAGTGGCGGTCGGGGACGAGCGATGGTCTTTTCCTACCAATCTATCCCCCTAGGAGCATGCGCGTAGTACCGAGGTTTTTGATGACTTGTAGATTTTTGCAATAAGTATGTGATTTCTTTATGACTAATGTTGAGCCCATGGATTATACGCACTCTCATCCTTCCATCCTTGCTAGCCTCTTTGGTACCGTGCATTGCCCTTTCTCACATTGAGAGTTGGTGCAAACTTCGCCGGTGCATCCAAATCCCGTGATATGATACACTCTTTCACACATAAACCTCCTTATATCTTCCTCAAAACAGCCACCATACCTACCTATTATGGCATTTCCATAGTCATTCCGAGATATATTGGCATGCAACTTTCCATCATTCCGTTCATCATGACACATTCATCATTGTCATATTGCTTAGCATGATCATGTAGTTGACATAGTATTTGTGGCAAAGCCACCATTCATAATTCTTTCATACATGTCACTCTTGGTTCATTGCATATCCCGGTACACCGCCGGAGGCATTCATGTAGAGTCATCTTTGTTCTAGTATCGAGTTGTAATCATTGAGTTGTAAATAAATAGAAGGGTGATGATCATCATTATTAGAGCATTGTCCCAAGTAAGGAATAAAAAAAGGAGAAAGGCCATTAAAAAATGAGAAGGCCCAAAAAATGAGAGAAAAAGAGAGAACGGACAATGTTAATATCCTTTACCACACTTGTGCTTCAAAGTAGCACCATGATCTTCATGATAGAGAGTCTCTTGTTTTGTCACTTCCATATACTAGTGGGAATTTTTCATTATAGAACTTGGCCTGTATATTCCAACAATTGGCCTCCTCAAGTGCCCTAGGTCTTCGTAAGCAAGCAAGTTGGATGCACACCCACTTAGTTTCTTTTGTTGTGCTTTCATACATTTATAGCTCTAGTGCATCCGTTGCATGGCAATCCCTACTCCTTACATTAACATCAGTCGATGGGCATCTCCATAACCCATTGATTAGCCTCGTTGATGTGATACTTTCTCCTTTTTGTCTTCTCCACATAACCCCCATCATTATATTCTATTCCACCCATAGTGCTATATCCATGGCTCGCGCTCATGTATTGCGTGAAAGTTTATGAGTTTGAGATTACTAAAGTATGAAACAATTGCTTGGCTTGTCATCGGGGTTGTGCATGATGAGAACATTCTCGTGTGACGAAAATGGAGCATCACTAAACTATATGATTTTGTAGGGATGAACTTTCTTTGGCCATGTTATTCTGAGAAGACATAATTGCTTAGTTAGTATGCTTGAAGTATTATTATTTCTATGTCAATATGAACTTTTGTCTTGAATCTTATGGATCTGAATATTCATATGACAATTAAGAAGAATCACATTGAAACTATGCCAAGTAGCACTCCGCATCAAAAATTCTGTTTTTATCAATTACCTACTCGAGGACGAGCAGGAATTAAGCTTGGGGATGCTTGATACGTCTCGAACATATCTATAATTTTTTATTGCTCCATGCTATGTTATCTACTGTTTTGGGCAATATTGGGCTTTATTATCCACTTCTATATTATTTTTGGGACTAACCTATTAACCGGAGGCCCAGCCCAGAATTGTTGTTTTTTTGCCTATTTCAGTGTTTCGAAGAAAAGGAATATCAAACGGAGTTGAAACGGAACGAAATCAACTGGAGAAGTTATTTTCGGAAGGAAAGCTACCGGATGGACTTGGACCCCACGTCAGGAGCCAAGGGAGGTGCTCACGAGGGTGGGGGGCGCCCCCCCCCCTAGGGCGCGCCACCCTGCCTCGTGGGGCCCCCGAAGCTCCACCGACGTACTTCCTGCACCCATATATACTCACGTACCCTAAAACTTCCAGAACAGACAATAGATCGGGAGTTCCGCCGCCAGAAGCGTCCGTAGCCACCGAAAACCAATCTAGACTTGTTCCGGCACCCTGCCGGAGGGGGAATCCTTCTCTGGTGGCCATCTTCATCATCCCGGCACTCTCCATGACGAGGAGGGATTGGTTCTCCCTCGGGGCTGAGGGTATGTACCAGTAGCTATGTGTTTGATCTCTCTCTCTCTCTCGTGTTCTTGATTTGGCACGATCTTGATGTATCGCGAGCTTTGCTATTATAGTTGGATCTTATGTTTCTCCTCCCCCTCTACTCTCTTGTAATGAATTGAGTTTTCCCTTGAAGTAATCTTATCGGATTGAGTCTTTTAAAGATTTGAGAACACTTGATGTATGTCTTGCCGTGCGTATCTGTGGTGACAATGGGATACCACGTGATTCACTTGATGTATGTTTTGGTGATCAACTTGCGGGTTCCGCCCATGAACCTATGCATAGGGGTTGGCACACGTTTTTGTCGTGATTCTCTGGTAGAAACTTTGGGGCACTCTTTGAGATTCTATGTGTTGGTTGAATAGATGAATCTGAGATTGTGTGATGCATATCGTATAATCATACCCACGGATACTTGAGGTGACATTGGAGTATCTAGGTGACATTAGGGTTTTGGTTGATTTGTGTCTTAAGGTGTTATTCTAGTACGAACTCTAGGACTGTTTGTGACACTTACAGGAATATCCCAATGGATTGATTGGAAAGAATAACTTTGAGGTGGTTTCGTACCCTACCATAATATCTTCGTTTGTTCTCAGCTATTAGTGACTTTGGAGTGACTCTTTGTTGCATCTTGAGGGATAGTTATGTGATCCAATTATGTTAGTATTGTTGAGGGAACTTACACTAGCGAAAGTATGAACCCTAGGCCTTGTTTACTATCATTGCAATACCGTTTACGCTCACTTTTATCATTAGTTGCCTTGCTGTTTTTATAATTTCAGATTACAAATACCTTTATCTACCATCCATATACCACTTGTATCACCATCTCTTCGCCGAATTAGTGCACCTATAAAATTTACCATTGTATTGGGTGTGTTGGGGACACAAGAGACTCTTTGTTATTTGGTTGCAGGGTTGCTTGAGAGAGAACATCTTGATCCTACACCTCCTACGGATTGATAAACCTTAGGTCATCCACTTGAGGGAAATTTGCTATTGTCCTACAAACCTCTGCACTTTGAGGCCCAACAACGTCTACAAGAAGAAGGTTGTGTAGTAGACATCAAGTGGAAACCCTAGCCCGCGAAGGAAATGAGGGATGAATACCACCCTCTCGTTGGGCTTCGGCGTGGGGACGACTTGCCCCTGGGCTGGAATACGGTGGGCGATTTCCTTCGCCAAGTACCCGGCCACCCGAAGCTCAGTAATGTCTTTCTCCTTGACGGAGGAGACCATCCACTTGCCTTGGCCTCCGGATCCGGACATGGCTGAGTGCTAGCTTTAGTGGAAAGGAGATGGGAACCTAGGCGCTGGAGCTCAAGAGTGGAAGGGCAGAGGAAGAGAGAAGGCGTGGGAGAAGAAAGGGGATTCTTATCTCCTTATAAGGGCAGTGAATATTGAACGCCTCCCCACCCACCTTAGAATTCGCCTACTCCCAAGGGATGTGTAAATGGCACGGTTAGGTTACCCACGCCCGTATTGATGAGAATCCCGCAATAAGGGGACACGATCTCTGCTTCCACAAGACGTGCCAATGGCAACCGTGTCTCAAAACATGGAGCGGCAGAAAAAAAACAGTTTGAAATTATGACTGGGCAGACGTAATGTCATGTTGTAAAAAGTTGTCAGCGGATTGGACTCATGGATTATTATATTCTCTCTGCGGTTGCGTGTGGTGTGTGTGTGTTACAGGTCCGGACACGATCAATACGTCCGAAGACTATCTTGGAGTTCGGAAGGAGGAACCCGCCTTGCAATGCCGAACACAGATCTCTGTGCCGGATACCTTGTCATTGAAGCCAGGTTCAGGGGCTACTAAGGGAGTCCTGGACTAAGGGGTCCTCGGGCGTCTGGCTTGTTAGCCATGGGCCGGACTGATGGGCCGTGAAGAACACGAAGACCGAAGACTGCACCCATTTCTGGATGGGACTCTCCTTGGCGTGGAAGGCGAGCTTGGCGACCAAATATGTAGATTCCTTTCTTTGTAACCGACCTTGTGTAACCCTAGATCCTCCCGGTGTCTATATAAACCGGAGGAATTAGTCCGGAGGGAGAGATATTCATTACCATAGCCATACAAGCTAGGCCTCTAGTGTTTAGCCATTACGATCTCGTGGTAGATTAACTCTTGTAATACTCATATTCATCAATATCAATCAAGAAGGACGTAGGGTATTACCTCCATAGAGAGGGCCTGAACCTGGCTAAACATCGTGTCCCTTGTCTCCTATTACCATCGACCTTAGGCGCACAGTTCGGGACCCCCTACTCGAGATCCGCCGGTTTTGACACCAACAGCGAGGGCTTCTGCGTCCGGACAATCGACAATTTGGTTCTTTTTAATTAGGAATATAGTCCAGAGCTTTCTGGCTGACTCTCCGGGCTGCTGGATGATGTGACTTAAGTCATCGGCATCTAGTGGCTGGACATATGTACCTTGGAAGTTATCGCGAAAGGCGTCTTCTAGGTCTTCCCAACTGCCAACGAAGTTCTCTAGAAGGTTGTTTAGCTAGTGCCGTGTTGGTCCCTTTAGTTTTAATGGGAGGTATTTGATGGCGTGGAGATCATCACCGCAGGCCATGTGGATATGGAGAAGAAAATCTTCAATCCATACCGCGAGATCTGTTGTTCCATCGTATGATTCGATATTCATGGGTTTAAACCCTTCTGGGAATTTGTGCTCCATTACTTCACAGTGAAGCAAAGAGGGTGTGTGGCGCCTCTATATCGGGCCACATCACGACGTAGCTCAGATGGAGTCCGTCTGCGGCATTCGGCTCATGCGTTATTAAGCTTGTCATGTCCGAATAGATAGCTGTTGTCGCGTGTCGGGGCACACCCCCGCGATCCATAGATCGATCTGGTATGTCCTGCTCTACTGCCCAGGTTCTGCCGAAGATCATATGTATATGTCCGAGCTATTTTATCTTTGCCTTTACAGCGAGGTAGTACGGGCTGGTGTTCGGCTTGGGTTGCCGCTTTATCCCGACCACGTGGTGGTCGGTCAGCCGCATTGTGCGCTGATGGCACGGGCTCCAATGCCTCATCATCGAATTGAGGTAGTAATTTGCGCTTCGGGTAACTTTTGGGTGGTCACTCGAGGCCGTATTCCTCGACTGTCAGGACGTTAGTCCATCTATCATTGAGCAGATCTTGATCAGCTTGAAGTTGTTGCTGCTTCTTTTTCAGGCTCCTTGCAGAGGCTATTAGCCGGTGCTTAAAGCGCTCCTGCTCGAGAGGTTCCTCAGGCACGATAAAATCCTCGTTGCCGAGGCTCACCTCATCCTCGGAGAGTGGAAGATAGTTACTGTCCTCCGAGTCTTCGTGTTCGGCATGTTCATCAGGGCTAAGTCGCCCATCTTCCCGTTCATCCTGTTTGGAAGTTGGCTCAACGGGGTCTTCATTGTCTTCGGCATCGTCTAGAGTATTGTTTTCTCCTGTGTCGGTATTGCTGTCTTTTTCACGGCGTAACTTAGAGCGGCACCGCTGTCGTCGGCGCTTTGGCTGTGTCTCAGGAGGTGTATCTTCCACTGGGTCTTCTTTGTCATCGCTGTTAACTTCTTTGGGTGTGCCCGCCATGCATACGTCATAGGAGGAGGTGGTCGTCCAGCGCCCGGTAAATGGCGGGTTTTGGGCCTGCTTTTCTTTGGCATCGTCATCCGTACTATCGATGTCTCTGAAGTCGTAGTCGATCATGTCGGTTAGATCTTCGACAATGGCTATTAAGTGGGAGGTGGGTGGGAAGCGAAATTCCCCGTCATCAGCCCCTAGTTCAAACCGGATATAATTCAGTTTGTGGGTCCCCTGCTAGAGAGAGGTTTTTTTTATGAGTTTAGCACATCTCCTAAAGGTGAGTGCCGAAAGATGTCTGTGGAACTGAATTCGACAATCGGCGCCTGGTAAGGCTCGGCGGACGCGGATGCATGTAGTTCGGAACCAGTGACTGGAGATGAATCTGGAGGTCCGGTGATGCAGACCCTGATGAGAAACCGTCGTTTTATCCTTAGAGACAACAACACAATATATGGCTTGATCCTTTTTGTCATCGGGATATAGAACACCAAAAATTAGAACCCACTACAAAGCATAACTCTCTCAGAAGATGAACTCATCCAACTTGGCCAAAGAAGATAGATAGATCGGAGAACATACAAATCTATTCAATTACACAACAAATAAACTTCAAAAGATTCAATTGAATTCAATGAACAATATGATCATAAAGTGACAATTCATCATATCCCAACAAACACATACACAAATTACATCGAATTGATCTCGATCATGCGAGGTAACTCACGGGAAGTTGGCATTGACGATCAGAGAGAGAGAGAGAGAGATCTAGATACTGCTATGGATCATAAGGTTTTAAGGAACTACTCACACATGGTCATGAACGCAACAAGGTTGATGAAGAAGCCTTCGACAGAGTATCGGAGCAGGCCTCCAAATTGGATCTCCCTGCAACAGAAGCTCGGGACAACAGAAAAATTCGGAGAGATAAAAAATCTTGCGAAGGGGTTCGCAAAATATGAAATTTATAGGCGGAAGAATGGACGTAAGGCGGTGCAGGTGGGCCCCACACGGCGATGGAGCGCGTCCAAGGCCTTGCCCGCGCCACCAGGCCATATGGGGCCCCTATGGCTTCTCTCGTCTGCCTCCGGTGCTTTTTGGAACCTTTGTGCTCGGAAAAAATCGTATTAAATTCACTGTTTTTACGTGCGTAGATATTAATTTTTGTAAAGTCAAAAACATGTAAAAAAATAACAATTAGCACTAGATTAATAAGTTGGTCCAGAAAAAATAATATAAAATACTAAAAAAGTATACAAAAGTAATATTGTAATAGCATAAAATAATAAAAATTATAGATACATTTAAGACATATCATAGACGCACGTACAATCACCCTTATGGATGCATGCACACACATTCTACCCATGTGTGCACCTTTGACAGATTGAGCTGGCCACTTTTATGTTTGTTAAAATCGCCACAGACGCCTCATAGTTGATGGGCGCACTATTTTTCAATAAAGAGTATATATTAATATCGTGAATATACCAATTACACGCAGCCTCTACAACAACATAATGCCCTAATGACATGACGGATGCACACATCCAAAAAATAAGAAGAGACTAAAAAGAAAAGAAAAAGTCCCGCTACAGTGTTTCAGGCCTTGCAGCAGCAGCACAAACCACCACCAAGACAACACCTGATGTCCAGGTTCTCCAAAAGCGACGCCTCAAAGGAGGAAATAGTGCACCAACACCATCGTCCTCCGATCGTAGATCTAGGGTTTTCACCCGGGAGATAATCCCCGCTCTTAAAACAATGCGTTCAACAAGACCATTGCGAGGCACAACCAATTAAGGCCAGACCTTAAATTTTCACCCTGAACGGAAGAATTTGAACTTCACTTGTGTTGTCGGCCCCACTGACATACCATTGCTATGAATCCCGAAACTCCA
Organism: Triticum dicoccoides; assembly: GCF_002162155.2. Classification (NCBI taxonomy): domain Eukaryota; kingdom Viridiplantae; phylum Streptophyta; class Magnoliopsida; order Poales; family Poaceae; genus Triticum; species Triticum dicoccoides. The sequence continues at coordinate 557,454,236 of NC_041382.1, forward strand.
AGCAAGTTCCTCAATGCTGTAGACTCCAATCACAATCTCGACTTCCATGACATTTTCCGCCTCTGACATCACCATTGAAGGAAATATGCCCTAGAGGCAATAATAAAGTTGTTATTTATATTTCCTTATATCATGATAAATATTTATTATTCATGCTAGAATTGTATTAACCAGAAACTTAGTACATGTGTGAATACATAAGACAAACAGAGTGTCCCTAGTATGCCTCTACTTGACTAGCTCGTTAATCAAAGATGGTTAAGTTTCCTAGCCATAGACATGTGTTGTCATTTGATGAACGGGATCACATCATTAGAGAATGATGTGATGGACAAAAACCATCCTTTAGCTTAGCACTATGATCGTTTAGTTTATTGCTATTGCTTTCTTCATGACTTATACATGTTCCTATGACTATGAGATTATGCAACTCCCGAATACCGGAGGAACACTTAGTGTGCTATCAAACGTCACAACGTAACTGGATGATTATAAAGATGCTCTACAGGTGTCTCCGATGGTGTTTGTTGAGTTGGCATAGATCGAGATTATGATTTGTCACTCCGAATGTCGGAGAGGTATCTCTAGGCCCTCTCGGTAATGCTCATCACTATAAGCCTTGCAAGCAATGTGACTAATGAGTTAGTTACGGGATGATGCATTACGGAACGAGTAAAGAGACTTGCCAGTAACAAGATTGAACTAGGTATGATGATACCGATGATCGAATCGCGGGCAAGTAACATATCGATGACAAGGGAACAACGTATGTTGTTATGCGGTTTGACCGATAAGATCTTCGTAGATGTTGACGCTCGGAAATGGCATGATCGCAAAGAGTGACTTGAGGCTATAATGAGATGAGGTTAAAATTATGAGTTCATGACACCAATTGATGGCTCTCTTCAAGATGATTGAAATAGATATGAAGATGGTTCAAAACGGAGCTCTAGTGCAAAAGATATAACAATTTCGGAGAAACCCGTGTTGACAGCAGAATAGAAAATGGCATGAAACCTAATTAAGATGGCCTCGGATGGAAAAAGTTACAACTGCAAAGTTCTTGGTCTCGTCGAAGCGGACGATTTTGATATAAAAATCGTCCCCATCCGAGGTCATATGCAAAAGTTACAGGCAAAACCGTACGTTGCAGCAATATTTGGCCGGATCATCCGGGCCGGGGTTCGGATCATCCGGGAAATTGAAGTACCAAGACACCAGAAGTTTTGTGATGAAACCGGATGCTCTGGCTCCAGTTTCGGATGATCCGGACGGAGGCCGGACAATCCGGGTAGAAGTCCGGACATCCGGACAACTTTTTCTGCTACAGACTTTAGAAAACAGCCTGAAACACCCTCAACATGGCCTAGATTAAAAAGTGTTCAACATGAAAGTTGTGCGTCTCGTCGAGACGGTTGATTTTTATATAAAAATCGTCCAAATTCAAGGTCGTATGTGGATTCTAGAGCCAAAACAGTGAGGTGCTATCAGAAAATTGGGCTAGGCCGGATCATCCAGGCCTTGAGCCGGACATCCGGGCCGGAGGTCGAGAATAGTCCGTGTTTTGTTAAGTTTTGATGATTTGGACGGCTGGGCAAGTCCTTTTATTGTATGGGAAGTCCACCCGCCTCTTATATAGACAAGAGGTGACGGCCGATTGAACAACAACACACAATCGCAAAACTATCTACTTTTTACCCTAATTTTATCCCTCCCTTGTTCTTTCTCTCGCGTTCTTCGTTCGTCCTTCGTATTGAAGGGAAGCGATCCTCGAGGCTATAGGGGCGGGCGAACTGGCCTAGGGCAGCCCATTTCCGCCGCGCGTCCAGACGGGGTCCCTCCCGGGCGCGTGGGGTTTCGGGTCCTGAATAGCACCCGCCGGATTGCTTGCGTTCCGCGCTTTCGGACGGGTCTCCTCCGATGTGAGCTGCGGTGCATCACCCTCGGTGTTGGAGGTACACGGTGACGTGTTCGTGTGCGAACACACTTTTTGGCGACTCCGCTGGGGAAGAAAGATCAAGAATCATCATCAACAATGTCTAATCTCCCCAAGCCCTTAGAAGTTGACGCCGATAACATCATTAAGGTCGGTCTTGATGAACTATCGGGTGAACAACGCCAAGCCTAAGAAACGCGCAAGAAGCAGCGTGAAGAGGCTTTTGAGGTGCTCAAGAAGAAGTGCGAGGAGGAGGATTTGGAAGCGTTTCTTTCAAGTTTCAAGAAGGATCGTCAAGGCAACATCACTCCAGTTGGAAATGTCAATTTTCCTCCCCTCATCGACGAACAAGATGTAATCACTGTGAGTAAAGCTTTTTCTCCAGAGCAAGTGGCTGTGATTAAAAGTCTTGTTAGTAAGGGTAATGTGATGGCATAGAATTCTTTTGTGGCTAGTGCTAATGCTCAGAAAAATATGCCTCCATCATCTAGTGGTACTTTTGGTATATCTGAAAACCCTATTCCAATTTTACCTATTTCATCGGCACCACCTATGCAACAACAATATAATATGCCGTTGAATTTTTACCCTAGTCAAACCAACCAGCTTGTGGTTGCATCTGCATATCCTAATCCTATTATGAGTGTTCCCAATTCGGCGTCAACGCCGAATCACTTTGTCACACCACCCATAGGCGCAAGCATGTTTGGTCTTCCGCCGAATTATGGTTCGGCGCCCATCCCACAAGTTGCACCAATAGCTAGTACTTAGGTTGCTCCTATGTCATTGCCACAGACATCTTCATCTACTCGGATCCAATTTTAGCTAAATTAAGGGAGGATTTGCATAAGATGTTTCTAGAAACTTTTGGAAATAAGCCGAAAGTAAAGAGTTGTGTGTACCAAAAGCCTTATCCTAAACACTTCGATGCAATTTTTTACCCTCAAGGTTATAAGGTTCCTGATTTTGTTAAATTGTGGTGAGGGTACGAAAACAACTTAGGAGCATGTGAGTCAGTATATAGCACAGTTGGGTGAAGCAAGTTCCATAGAAGAGTTGAAAGTGCGTTTATTTCCCTTGTCTTTAACTAGCACCGCATTTTCATGGTTTGATGCTTTACCACATGGCTCAATTCTCTTATGGTCGCAATTAGAGCAAAAGTTTCATGATCACTTTTATAGTGGCGATAATGAGCTAAAGTTGTCACATATTACATCGGTTAGGCAAAAACATGATGAATCGGTCACCGATTATGTCAAGAGATTTAGAGATATAAAAAACCGACGTTATAGCTTAGTGATAACTGAGAGAGACTTGGCAGATCTTGTTCTTAATGGTTTGAAAACTTACATTAAAGAGAGGCTAGAAAGTTATGAGTTTTTGAGCAATAATCAAGTCTTGCAAAAAGCTTTGGCTCAAGAGAATCGAAGTAAAGAGATTCATAGGTCTACAACTGATCATCCTAGAATGCATATGGTTGAACACAATGATGATAATTCGGACGATGAGGTTGATGTTTATACTACTGAATTTGTTTAGTCCTCAAAGGCCAAACCCTATACATGCAATGCTCTTAAGCCGATTCGCAAGAATCGTGATGGGGAGATGAAGTTTACTTTTGATATATCTAAGTGTGATAAAATATTTGATGCTCTCTTGCAAGATAAGATGATTATAATATCACACACCATCCCGCCGTTTGATGAGCTGAAACGACGTGCTTATTGCAAGTACCATAATTCATTTTCTCATGCTACTAACAATTGCAATGTTTTTCGACGACAGATACAATCGGCCATTAATGATGGATGATTGAATTTTGCTGAGATGCAAGTTGATAAGCAGCCCTTCCCGATAAACACCATAGACTTGGAAGGGAAGAAAATGTAAATTCGGCCTAACATATCCGAATCCGCTAATAATGATAATGTTGTTATTGGTGAACCCAGGAATAGCAAGGAGGGAGACAAGGTCTTGGGAAGAAAGATTGTGCTTGAGAAGCAACCCGATGGCAAGGAAGTGATGAAGATCACTATAAAAAATGCTACACTCGGGGGGCAACCACAAGTACAAGAGGATACTCATGTTAAATTGATCAAGCCCAAGAATTCAGGAGTTGGCAAGTGGAAAAAGAATGAAACTAAGCACAAGAGAATCAAGCCAACTTTTGATATGTTGCTATCCAAATATGCAAGTCAAGCGGCCGGTTCTAGCTCTAATCGGTCATCGCATTCAAAGCGTTCAAGATCGCCTCCGGAGCAGGGGTTTCGACGCCATGCAAGGCCATATGGGTCATGGGAACCAACACCATGGATGTCACAACCCCCCTATGTGCCATATTATATGGGATATTTCAATGGAGGGTGGGGGCAACCCCCGACGGCTCCTTATGCTTTTCATATGGGGTGGGCAGCACCTAGAAGGCCTGCTCACGAGAGGCTTTATTATCCCAAATAGGGCCGTTTGAGTTATTGTGCTAATCGGCCGACAAAAATTTCTCCAAGTAATGCCAATAAAAAAGTGTGGCGTGTTAAGTCACCTAATGTGGAAATTTTGGAATGCGACAAGCAAAAGGAGATCAAAAAGACGGTTGTTGGTAATCTGGCTACTTCTAATGGTGATATTGTTATTGTTCAGCAGGGTTCCATGGTTAATAATCATGAGGCGAGCATAAGAAAGGGCAAACCTAGGGATCCCAAATATACTCAACCTAAGTGGTGTCCTCCCGGTTTAACTAAGACCATGAAAAGGAGATTACAATACATGAGGAGCCACGAGAAGGTAGAGCGCAAAGAAGAGAAGAAAATGGACAAATTGTTCACTGAAATTCGGCCCATGGCACTCACAAAACAAGTGTGGTGGTCTAAGAAAAAGCAAAACACAGATGCTTCTACATTAGCTGCAGCAACACCTTCACCACCAAAAGAGGATGATGCGACCCCTATTACATCGTCCACACCACCTGAAACATCCCCTTCAATGGAGGAATCCTTAAGCCCAATATTCACATTGGGAGATGAAGATGAGATGGTGGATTATGAATCTACGCCGGTTCGGGAAGGTATGATATTAATATGGTATATTACTTACCTGCCGAGTTTCGTGCTATAGGTGAAGAAGGGAAGGTAGCCCAACTGGATTTTGGTCCTAAGAATGCTATCTTCGAGAAGCCAAAAGAACCGGTGAAACACTTGAAGCCATTGTACCTCAAAGGTCATATTAACGGATCGTCGGTTGCTAGTATGCTCATTGATGGTGGTGTTGTGGTAAATCTTATGCCCTACTCGGTCTTCAAGAAGTTGGGGTTAGATGATGATGCATTGATGAAGACCAATATGGTACTTAATGGATTTGAGGGTAAAGAAAAGACAGAGGCCAAAGGTGTGATGTGCATGGAACTCACCATGAGAAGTAAAACTTTGGCCACCACATTCTTCATCGCCGAGGTGTAAGGTAACTATAATGTTATATTAAGCCGCGATTGGGTTCATGCGAACCAATGTGTGCCATCTACCATGCATCAATTTTTAATACAATGGGTCGATGATGAGGTAGAAGTCATTCTCGCGGATAATTCGGCTTGTGTTGATTTGGCTGATGCATCGGTGGATTGGAATCACCCCGATGTTACTTTCTTAACAGTGTGTGACCTCTCGAAGTTTGATTTCCTTAGTGCTACAAGGAACGGGTTCATTCCCATCTCTTTAAAGCTGATTGGTGGTAATCGGTTACAAGGTATGATGTGAACAAGAAGTTAAAATCAATGGCCAATATAAAATTATCGCCCTAAGCATAAACATGGCCGATATAGAAATTATTGCCCTAAGCGCATATAAATGGCCGATGGAGTGTTGACATCGTCCTTAGACCAATGTATTGCAAGATATTTTTTGGCACGCTAGCTTTGCCGAAAAACAGGGGAGCATGTGTTGACGCTCGAAAATGGCATGACCGCAAAGAGTGAATTGAGGCTATAATGAGATGAGGTTAAAATTATGAGTTCATGTCACCAATTGATGGCTCTCTTCAAGATGATCGAAATAGATATAAAGATGGTTCAAAACGGAGCTCTGGTGCAAAAGATATAACAATTTCGGAGAAACCCGTGTTGACAGCAGAACAGAAAATGGCATGAAACCTAATTAAGATGGCCTATGATGGAAAAAGTTACAACTGCAAAGTTCTTCGTCTCGTCGAGCGGATGATTTTGATATAAAAATCGTCCTCATCCGAGATCATATGCAAAAGTTACAGGCAAAACCGTGCGCTGCAGCAATGTTTGGCCGGATCATCCGGGCCGGGGTCCGGAACATTCGGGAAATTGAAGCGCCAAGACACTAGAAGTTTTGTGATGAGGCCAGATGCTCTGGGTCCAGTCCCGGATGATCCGGATGGAGACCGGACAATCCGGGTAGAAGTCCGGACGTCCGGACAACTTTTTCTGCTACAGACTTTAGAAAACGGCCTGAAACACCCCCAAGATGGCCTCAGATAAAAAAGTGTTAAACATGAAAGTTGTGTGTCTCGTCGAGACGGTTGATTTTGATATAAAAATCGTACAAATTCGAGGTCGTGTGTGGATTCTAGAGTCAAAACAGTGAGGTGCTGTCAGAAAACTGGGCTAGGCTGGATCATCCGGGCCTTGAGCCGGACATCCGGGCCGGAGGTCATGAATAGTCCGTGTTTTGTTAGGTTTTGATGATTTGGACGGCTAGGCAAGTCCTTTTTTTGTATGGGAAGTCCATCCGCCTCTTATATAGACAAGAGGTGATGGTCGATTGAATAACAACACACAATCACAAAACCATCTACTTTTTACGACCCTAATTTTATCCCTCCCTTGTTCTTTCTCTCTTGTTCTCGTATTGAAGGGCAGCGATCCTTGAGGCTCTAGGGGCGGGCAAACCGACCTAGGGCAGCCCATTGCCGCCGCACGTCCAGACGAGGTCCCTCCCTGGCGCGTGGGGTTTCGGGTCCTGAAAAGCACCCACCGGATTGCTTGCGTACCGCGCTTTCAGACGGGTCTCCCCCGACGTGAGCTGCGGTGCATCACCCTCGGTGTTGGAGGTACACGGTGACGTGTTCGTGTGCGAACAGTAGAATATGTAGGAGCCAATATGAGCATCCAAGTTCCGCTATTGGTTATTGGCCGGAGATGTGTCTCGGTCATGTCTACATAGTTCTCGAACCCATAGGGTCCGCACGCTTAACGTTCGATGACGATTTGTATTATGGGTTTATGTGATTTGATGACCGAAGGTTGTTCGGAGTCCCGGATGAGATCACGGACATGACGAGGAGTCTCGAAATGGTCGAGACATAAAGATTGATATATTGAACCATGTTATTCAGACCCGGAAGTGTTCCGGATAGTTTTGGGTAAAAACGGAGTGCCGAAGGGGTTACCAGACCCCCCCCCCCCCGGGGGGGGGGGAGAACTAATGGGCCACCATGGACCTTGTTGGAAAGAGAGGAGGGCAGCGAGGGCAGGCCGCTCCACCCCCTTGCAGTCTGAATTGGACAAGGGAAGGGGGCGGCGCCCCCCTTTCCTACTCCCTCTCCCTCTCCTTCCTTCCCCTTCTCTTCCTTGTGGAGGAATCCTACTAGGATTGGTAATCCTAGTATGACTCCCTCTCCTTGGGCGCGCCCCTAGGGCCGGCCGGCCTCCCCCTCCCTCCTTTATATACGGGGGAAGGGGGCACCCTAGAACACACAAGTTGATCTTTTAGCCGTGTGCGGTGCCCTCCTCCACAGTTACACACCTCGGTCATATCGTCGTAGTGCTTAGGCAAAGGCCTGCGCCAGTAACTCCATTATCACCATTGCCACACCGTCGTGCCGACGGAACTCTCTCTCGGCCTCAGCTGGATCAAGAGTACGAGGGACGTCACCGAGCTGAACGTGTGCTGATCGCGGATGTGCCATACGTTCGGTACTTGGATTGGTTGGATCACGAAGACGTTCGACTACATCAACAGCGTTATTAAACGCTTTCTCTTTCGGTCTGCGAGGGTACGTGGACACACTCTTCCCGCTCGTTGCTATGCTTCTCCTAGATAGATCTTGCGTGATCGTAGGCAATTTTTTTGAAATACTATGTTCCCCAACATATCTCCTGATGGCAACAGATAGCAGAGCTTCGTGTCGCTCGCTCTTAACGGAGAACCAACGGGCATGACCGAATCCCACCCGGTCCAGCAATCTCCAGGCATAACACGCCCATGGGAGTTCGCCGGCGGAGCCTTCCGAAACCCGCCACTCTGGCCAGATCGGGAAGGACAGACGTCAGGCAAATCTTCGTCTTGGCGCAAGAGGAACCCTAGGACCGTCGCCTTTATTCGAGCACACCGGCAAGCCCCCACATCGTCGGTCAGAGCAGCATCGGAGAAGGCAGCCGTAACGCATGACCACGCTGCGTACCACCCGCCCTGAAGACGTCGCTCCGGCTTCAGGCCACGATACAAGCATCACCGCGTGGATCAGCGGAGCAACGCCAGCCCCGCACTCGAGAACGGCGACCGAGGGGTCCCACCGCCGCCGTGCCGCCAGGGCTTTGCCCGGCGGCGCCTCCGGCGGCGGCGAGATGAGAAGGAGGCGCGGGGTGGCTTGCTCGAGCCCGCAGGGGCGCCCCGGTGCGGCCGCATGGGAGCGGGACCGGGAGAGGAGGAGGGCCCGACTCGAGCTCCTCGGCGGGGGAAGAGCCCACACTATACCATCAAAAGAGTAACGCAAAAAACACTAAAATAAATCTAGAAAAATGCCCACCTATCAAATCTAGAACTTGAACCGGATGGACCAGCTCCACTATAAGAAACTTAGGCATTTAATTATGCCCGGTTCACTATATTTTGATATTTTAGTGAAAAACATTTGTGAAAACAAAATACACGGAAGGGAGTATAAACCACCACGCCTAATTTTACTTCTTGAACATCAGTACAGACACAAGTGTTTATATATATGCGCACACCCTCACCTCTATGGATACATACACGCATTCTGTATTCTTACGAGCACCTTCAAGAAACTGAGCCAGCATTTCATCTTGAGATTTTATAAGTCATTTTAGCCGCCTCGTAGGTGACGGAAACGTCTCTTTTCACTGAACACGCGTCGTCGGAAATTCTAAAATAAATTCAGAATAAATGCGAGTACTGATGGGCTGAGATACCACTGTTCACCTAATCATTCAACCACAGATTGATTGGCCACGCCTAACTTTACCGAAACACGCTAAAAGAAGAAGAAAAAGTCCCCGTAAAAAAAAGAAGAAAAAAAGAGCGAAAGTGCAAAGGAGGAGAAATCCAGCCAGCTAACACCTGCCCGGCGGCTCGTCCCCCGTGCTCCATTCCCGTTCCGATCAGACAACTCCCCGGGCAAGGTTCCTCGGAAATAAATAAATTGAAACAGCCTCGGTCGTCCGTCCCCACCCCACCGGTCCCTCAACCAAGACCGGAAATCCTCCCCGCGGCGTCGTCGGGGGCAGCGCCGCCCAGATCCTCCGGCCATGTACGGGCTCCTGTCCAAGCTCCGGAGCCTGGACGCGTACCCCAAGGTGAACGAGGACTTCTACAGCCGCACCCTCTCCGGCGGCGCCATCACGCTCGCCTCCTCCTTCATCATGCTCCTCCTCTTCGTCTCCGAGCTCCGTACGCACCTCCCTCGCTCGGATCTCAGATTCTCAGTACACTCCTGCGGCCTCCGTACGATTTAACCGTGTGAATTTCTGATTCGGGTTTTGCCTGATTTAGTGCGCTAGCAAAGCAGTCGCCCATTGTTGCATTTGGTTTTGCCCGCTTGTGCCGAGATCTCGTGGTCTGTTTAGATAATTTGTGGTGTACTATCAGATAGACGGACTTACTGCGTTCATTTGGTTTGTGAGACTGGAATTGAGCCCTTAGTTCTCCTCCCAAATGTGTTATTGTGATGGTTTTGCAACAAAGTCTAGCTTGGCCTGTTCCTTGTTTTTTGTTCGTGCGTACATCATTGGTGGTCTACTTGTTTCATTCTGATGCATCTACTGAACAGTTGTACAGTTTCGGAGATTCTGGTGTTACTTTTGTGCTGTGCTTGGTTAATCATGTTGTCGTTTAATTCTACTGTATCTAGTGAACTTTGAAACCTTGCACAGCATGGAGAATCTAGTGTTACTTTTTTTGTCATTCGTGGTTAATCAGGTGTGGAAAACAGTGTGCCACTTAGGTGATAAGCCGATGATATGTTTACTTTAACCTAGGGACTCTAGTGACCTGGAAGAACAGTTTTGCATACATAAGCCTCAGAGCACAGAAATTCGATAGTAGAAATCAGCTTTACTTCTGCTCTGGTATACCTATATAGGCTAAAGTAGGAGTCATGTTGATCAGAGTTAGACTATCTTCATAATGGTCATGTGTGACAAAGACCATTTAGAGCATCTACAACCACAGTTGCCTAATATGAGGCTCTATACGCCCACGGACGTGTCCGGACGCGCCCGCTGGCACTGACCGGGCAGTCCCTGTTTCCCCCTGTCCACAATCGCAGTCCCCATATCCGAATACCCAATTCCATACAATGCATGCAACAACGTAAACAACGTAGATGAACATCACAATAGATTGAACGAGAGATGTAGATAGATTCGGGCATAGTTCATCGGACACTCCATCAGACACAAAAGACATAGTTTGCCCGATTTTACTAGATACAAAATATTCATATAGCTAGCTAGACGACGAGGAGAGGCAGAGATCACCATTTCGGGTCCTTGCGGTCATCGGCGCAGCGGTCCATCTCCTCCGTGTACTCGTCCGCGACGGGAGGATCATCGACGTCGCCCGTGCTAGTGGTGCCGCTCTTCGACGCCGACGAGATGTAGCTGGAGAGGCGGCTGATGGCGCGGGCTTGCTCCTTTGCGTTGCGGGCCGCCTTGGCCATGGCGGTCTCTTTCTCCCTCGCGAGGCGCTCCGAAGCTTCGAGCCCGAGCCGGAGCGCCTTCGCATTTTTGCGCCGGAGGCGCCTAGCGTCCAACTCCGCCGTGGTCAGCAAAGGGCACATGACCTCGCGGAGGAGCGCCTCCTCCGAGTTGATGGGGACGGAACGGGCGCCTTGGCGGGAAGAGCCGGCCTCTGCCGCGGCCCGCTGCCGCTCGCTGTGGGTGGCCTTGGCCTCCGACTCCGGCATCCGCATCCGCACAGGAGCCGTGGGCACGAGCACCAAATGCTGCCCGGGGCAGAGCTGGCGCAGGAGGGGAAGGGGAGGGGGCCACCCTACTCTGGATCTGGAGCAGGACGGGCATGCGCGGGGCGGGCGAGGAGGAGCATTGCGGCGGCGGGGCCCGGAGGAGCTGGCAGCGGACGCGACGGAGTTCGAGCTCCCTCTGGTGTCTAGCCCGGGCGTTTGGGGGCGGCTTTGAGGGCTCCGGTTGTAGATGCTCTTAATTATTAGTACACTAAGTTTACCTGTAAAATTATTCGAGGAGGAAAATAAAGAGCTGCTTGATCTTAGTGTTTCAAATTTTACATGAATACCATGTGAATATGCACATGTCTTAGGTTGCTTCTGTATTTTACTTCATGAAATGTCCAGGAATCGGAAGATTAGGAGAATTAATGTTAACCTAAACTATGCTCTGTTAAGTATTCTATTACCATTCATTAATCATCTTATATTCAACAGTTGATGTTTCACCATGCAGGATTGTATCTTCATGCAGTTACAGAGACAACACTAAGGGTTGATACCTCAAGAGGAGAAAAACTTCGCATAAATGTAATAGCTGTTTCTTTTTCTTACTTCACCAATTACTAACAACCGCCCCGTTCCTAATTTTCTTTAATTTGACCTGCCAACCGTTTTTTCTTTTTCTTGCATATCATTTCCCCACACCGAGCCTTCTCTTTCAAGAATTAGTATCTTGTATGAATGTATGATAATTGTTAACCAATGATATATACTGCTTTCTGTTCAGACACTTGCTAACATCTACCTTTGGTCTGATGCTACAAAATGCAGTTTGATATCACCTTTCCAGCCCTTCAGTGTTCTATAATTAGTGTTGATGTGATGGACATCAGTGGACAAGAGCACCTTGATGTGGTATGTATTTTTGTATTGTTATTGTTGCTACCTGTGCTGCTTCAGATGTTTCTGTCTCACTATATTGCATATTCTTTATTTCTTTTTACCCAGTACAAGTTATGGTTGATCTATCTGGCTGCTAGGTTGTAGTAACTAGCTTGTTTCACTATAATGCTCTATGTAGAAACATGATGTATTCAAGCAGCGAATCGATGCACACGGCAAAGTTATTGCAACTAAGCAAGATGCAGTTGGTGGGATGAAGGTCAGTGACTCATTTTTTCTATTAAACCTTACACTTATAACTTCTACTATAATATAGTGTTCTTTATTCCAAAGTTACATTCTTCTAAATAATCATACACCTCAACTATTAAGAATGCATTTGTGGCCATGGAAATGGCCTAAATCCATTTCATAAAGGCTATGAGGATTTTTTCTGCACGTATTATCTGAACTGTTACCTGACATGCATATGTATTGTTGAGTAAATTACCAGCTAGGTGGCGTATTGTTCAATTCCTGATACATTTTATTAGACCTGAAGACTCATGTTTTCTTTTTATTGTTGACCTTTTATAGGTGGAAAAACCTTTACAACATCATGGTGGAAGGCTTGAACACAATGAGACCTATTGTGGCTCATGTTATGGTGCACAAGAAGTATGCTCATTTGTTATTATACATAGTATTTCGTTCCTTACCCGTAATATGCAAAAACTTATGGACTTCTCTTGGACTTGCAGCAATTTTTTAATAATCTATTGTTCACTATTTTATTCTCATTACCTTTCAGAAACTGCTACATGAACTTCTTTGTTGTTGATAAGTTTTGAAATATTCAATTGTCGGCTGATTCCAACTTTTTTTTAGTCATGTTTACGTTAAAATGTTCCATTTGAAATTCTGGATGTGAATTAGCCACCACTAGTTCCAGTCTTATGAGTTATAGAGCAAAAGGCACACCTGATAACTACATCATGGTTATGCACAAGTCGTACTTGTTAAGGAGCAAAAGGCACACCTGACAGCTACATCTGGAGTTATTCACATATATTTGTGTGGCTTGGATCAGGCTCAGATCATTTTTTGTTTTCTAACCATACTGTTCAATTGTTCTCATTAGCAGTGTTCTTCATGTTGCTTACTGTACTATTAATTCCATATCTTTCTGGCAATCTATTGTGTTTCTCCATTACATCGATGCTGCTTGAGAGTGTAATTTCTATGTTTCAACTCACTTATGTAATACTAATACCTAATGTCAACTAGTGCCGCTCAAAGAATTTTCAGCTTCTCTTCTATTTGGTTGTTGTTGTTGTTGTTGTGTTCTACTCAGATGAATAGGCTGTTAAGTAGTGCTCCCACAATGCTACCTGCATTCAACGCATTTGCTATTCTGGTATGCACTTTAACTGAATATATTACTTGAATGCAGTCTCCCGAACAATGTTGTAACTCATGTGAAGATGTCCGTGAAGCATACAGAAAAAAAGGTTGGGGCGTATCAAATCCAGATTCGATCGATCAGGTACACCAATGAATTTTGGGCTACGCATATAACATATGATACCCTTCATGTAACTTGTGTGTTTCCTTCACCTTCAAGGAAATTTAATTTGTATGGTGTGCACTGTTCTGTAGTGCAAAAGCGAGGGCTTCCTTCAAACAATAAAAGATGAAGAAGGTGAAGGATGCAACATTTATGGCATTCTGGAAATTAACAAGGTTGCTGGGAATTTCCACTTTGCTCCAGGGAAAAGCTTTCAGCAGTCAAATGTTCATGTTCACGATCTGCTTCCATTCCAAAAGGATAGCTTCAATGTAATTTGTAAATATTTCTTTGTACTTGACATACTGAGGTTTTTCTTGCCAATATTCTTGCTTTAAATATCCAAACTTATCCTTTTATCCTTTACAATGCCAGCTCAGCCATAAGATAAATAAGTTGAGTTTTGGAGAACCCTTTCCTGGTGTGATCAATCCTCTTGACGGGTAAATTCTGTTTTGTTTGTAATGTTGTTGATTTCCTCATATCCTTTTGTGTGTTTGAGAAAAAAATATGTGATGATTTGACGTTTCATACTTCGCCAATGTGTAGGGCGCAATGGATCCAGCATTCATCATATGGAATGGCTCAATACTTTGTTAAGGTTTGTCTTCTCGGTCCTTGCAAAGCTAGCTCAACTTGCTAATTTCATTTCTAATTTGCCCCTGATTTTGTTAGATCCTTGTTCAGTTATTCCTGGTACTTCCAACATGATTGTAGTTCGAACACATGATTATAATATTATCATGCTCTACTTTTGCCCTCTTGTTTTCCAGGTTGTTCCCACTGTATACTCTCACCTAAATGAGCAAATTATTCTCTCCAATCAGGTATCTTGTGACTTTCTCCCTTGTGTGCACAAGCGTAATAACTTATGTGGGTGCATTTATATTATTAGCATTTCTCAAGATGCTGTTATTCTTTGCTGTAGTTTTCTGTGACAGAACATTCCAGAAGTGGTGATAGTGGTCGGGTACAAGCTCTTCCTGGCGTGTTTTTCTTTTATGACCTTTCACCAATTAAGGTACCATCTTGAAGTACTTGAATTTGGCTTGACTATACTCCATTCTGTTGTTTTCCATTAGTTCAGTCATCTGTTACGACATTCACTGATTGTCTTTATTATTCAGATGACAGGGGGATTTTTTTTTCCTCGAGACCTTTAGTCATGCATTTTATATTGATATTTTTGCAAGGCATCAGTCAGTATATTTGTATAACTTTAGCATACATGCCTTTAACAGGTCACGTTCACGGAGCGCCATGTGTCATTCTTACACTTCTTAACTAATGTATGCGCTATTGTTGGAGGTAATATTTCCCTTGGTGCCTTTTTTCTTTAAACTAATTAGCTATTTCTGTTGAATCATGCCTTTTATGTTCATATGTTTACTGAACTGTTATGCTTCAGTTGAACATTTAATTAAGGCCATTCCTGATTCATGAGTAAAATATGACCCCTTTGCTAGCCATGTCCTGGACTTGGAAAACTATGAACTCAATCAATATGGCCAACATCCTTTCAGCAGTTCAACCAATGACCAAAGGCACATGTCCTCTTGTTTTACAGGCGTGTTCACTGTTTCTGGAATCATAGATTCGTTTGTCTACCATGGCCAGAGGGCAATCACTAAGAAGAGGGAACTCGGCAAATTCACCTGAGTTTTCAATCAAGCCTTCCTATTGCTGCAGAACCTCCTTTTGAACGACTCTAGTCTATAGCTGCAGTAGAAAGCGAGTCTTCTCTGAGTCCGAAAAGTGTACAACTGAACCAACAGGTCGGTATCTTTGTCACAACTTGTGCTCTGGAACTCCTGGTGCTCTGCCTGCTTACCTCCGGCTGAAGCTGCCAGCATACAAAATGGCTCCTCTGGTGTACTGTGATGTTGGTATATCGCTCAGGCAAATGGAACATTTCAGAGGTGCTCAATTTTTGTACACTTAACTTAAGTCCACAAGGACAAAGGTTTTGTCGTTCTAAACTGCTAGTTTTTGCATCTTTGTAAATCCGTGTAAGCGGGCTGTAGACTGTACAATACTCATGACAGGTTTTATTTTTCTTAGACATTTTGTAGCTCTTACAGGCCAGGTCAAAAAAAAAACCCCGTAAAGACCATTTGAAGGAAACTAAGTTCAATTTGTCAGGGTGTTTTTTGTAACTTCTCTTCCTGGTAACCTTTTGAAGGTATTGCTATCGTAAGAAGAAAAAAGTATAGATAACCCACAGAAGTATCCTGTTTGGATCACATAACCCCCCAATGTTTAAAACCGAGTTCTTAATCCCCTGAACTATTTTAAACCGGACATATCACCCCCTGGCACCCACTTAAGTGGTTTGGGAAGGTGGTTTTGCATATGTGGCGCCTGGGCTGGGCCCATTGACCGGCCACGTCGGACTGGGCCTGCTGGGTGTGGTCTAAACGACGCCCTCGAGCAGGTTCGACCCAGACCCAGCCTCTTCGCCTCCCAATGGACTTAGTGTGAGCTTTGTAATTTTTCAGCAGTGTACTACAGCAATATAATTTCAGAGCAAATTGTTGATCATTATACTGTTCTGTATGCAATGCTATGTAAAAGAAGGAAACTTTTGACAGCAAATATTTTATCACTGTACTGTTCTGTATGGAATAGTGTGTTGCAAGATATTTTATCAGAAGTGTACAAATTATTGGCATCAAATTCAGAAATAGATAGCAAATTTCCATAGCATTGAAGATCTTAAATTCACACAATAAGTTCCATGGCATACTCAGGTTCAACCTGATAAAAGCTACAGGTCTTTGACATGCAAAACTCCACAAACAATACTTAATTGTCAAGGAATTTGATGTTTCACATCAAATAAAAGCACACACTTCTATCTGGTGTTACACATCAACTACGTGACATTGAAAAACAATCTGGGCATTCACTTTTTCCCAATGAGAAGCCATTCCAGCCTGTTATTTCTTGGCACTTGCATCTGCTGTGAGCTTGAAGAAGCCCTGTTGTGACTCCTACTGTGGCTTCCCCTTGGAACTGGTTGAGAAGATGCAGTAGGCATTGCAGTTTGACTTGCGGCTGATTGTTTCTTTCTTGTTGGATTAGATGCTGCTTGAGAAGATGGTCTTGCTGAAGTAGATGTTGGTTGCTTCTTTGTCCTCTTCCCTAGGTGTGCCACCTGAAACAAAATGATCAGTACTGATTTTCAGAGAGAACATATATCACATTAAAATTTAGAGATAACGGTTACCTGTTGTGTGTTTTTTTCTAAATCTTTTTGCTGCTTTCTCCTTGCTCTTTTTGCTGCTCTTGTGTAGCTAGCATTTTGTTTCTTACCTCTGTTTGGATTCTGCTCACAGGTTCTCTTGTTATGAGTAAAACTCCCACACATAGAACAAGCAATTTTAATGCCTTTCTTCGAAAGCTTGTTCCCCTGAGGTTTCTCACCTTCTTCTCTTCTTCCTTTTGTCTTCTTTCTTCCTGGCATTACCCTATAAGGAGGTGGATGAGGTTTTGGCATGTCAGCAACTGGCCAACTCTCTTTTCCCTCCACTGGTTGCAGGACATGATCATATATCTTGTTGTACTCAGAGATCTTGTAGCATGGGGCAATGTAATCATCTATCACTCCCAGCAGGCCCAGTCCGACGTGGCCGGTCGATGGGCCCAGCCCAGGCGCCACATATGCAAAACCACCTTCCCAAACCACTTAAGTGGGTGCCACGGGGTGATATGTCTGGTTTAGAAAAGTTCAGGGGATGGATTAAGAACTCGGTTTTAAACATTGGGGGGTTATGTGATCCAAACGGGATACTTCTGGGGGTTATCTATACTTTTTTCTCGCAAGAATGTTGATTTAGTCGTAGGTGCTTATCGCCATGTTTTGTAGTCATGGTTTTGTTGACAGATGACACTGGTTACTCCACGTGTTCTACCATGACTAGCATAATGCTCGTGCATTGCAGTGAAGCCAACTAAAGGTGAGAAGTTAGGCCAGTGGCTTAGTAGATCGTGGCTTAGTAGATCATCAACGTACATTGGTGTCTTGCTACTGTTATGTTCTTCATAGTTAAAAGAGAACGAAATGAGGAGAAGCGGTTTGCACGCGGCATGTGTTGGAGAATTTTAAGTGGCCGTGTAAGAAAAGTTATTGGGTAGAGAAACTAAAGCCAAGAGCATGGTCTTAACTCTGTATTCGCTATTTGTGTCTTTTCAAAAGTGCTGGTCTCACATGTAAGTATGGAAGTGATAGTGATTTTGTTTTAGGTCCACATGTAAGTAAAATTATATTTGTTTATCTATGTCTCTTTTTCCAACAACAACAACAACAACAAAGCCTTTAGTCCCAAACAAGTTGGGGCAGGTTAGAGATGAAACCCATAAGATCTCGCAACCAACTCATGGCTCTGGCACATGGATAGCAAGCTTCCACGCACCCCTGTCCATAGCTAGCTCTTTGGTGATACTCCAATCCTTCAGGTTTCTCTTAACGGACGCCTCCCATGTCAAATTCGGTCTACCCCGCCCTCTCTTGACATTTTCCGCACGTTTTAGCCGTCCGCTATGCACTGGAGCTTCTGGAGGCCTACGCTGAATATGCCCAAACCATCTCAGATGATGTTGGATAAGCTTCTCTTCAATTGGTGCTACCCCAACTTTATCTCGTATATCATCATTCCGGACTCTATCCTTCCTCGTGTGGGCACACATCCATCTCAACATACGCATCTCCGCCACACCTAACTGTTGAACATGTTGCCTTTTAGTCAGCCAACACTCAGCGCCATACAACATTGCGGGTCGAACCGCCGTCCTGTAGAACCTGCCTTTTAGCTTTTGTGGCACTCTCTTGTCATAGAGAATGCCAGAAGCTTGGCGCCACTTCATCCATCCGGCTTTGATTCGATGGTTCACATCTTCATCAATACCCCCATCCTCCTGCAACATTGACCCCAAATACCGAAAGGTGTCCTTCCGAGGTACCACCTGGTCGTCAAGGCTAACCTCCTCCTCCTCCTCACACCTAGTAGTACTGAAACCGCACATCATGTACTCGGTTTTAGTTCTACTAAGCCTAAACCCTTTCGATTCCAAGGTTTGTCTCCATAACTCTAACTTCCTATTTACCC
This sequence comes from Triticum dicoccoides, assembly GCF_002162155.2. Taxonomy (NCBI): domain Eukaryota; kingdom Viridiplantae; phylum Streptophyta; class Magnoliopsida; order Poales; family Poaceae; genus Triticum; species Triticum dicoccoides. The sequence continues at coordinate 557,472,894 of NC_041382.1, forward strand.
CCGTCTGACTATCGTCAACTAGCACCACATCATCCGCAAAGAGCATACACCATGGGATATCTTCCTTGTATATCCCTTGTGACCTTATCCATCACCAATGCAAAAAAGATAAGGGCTCAAAGCCGACCCCTGATGCAGTCCTATCTTAATCGGGAAGTCATCGGTGTCGACATCACTTGTTCGAACACTTGTCACAACATTATCGTACATGTCCTTGATGATGGTAATGTTCTTTGCTGTGACTTTGTGTTTCTCCAAGGCCCACCACATGACATTCCGCGGTATCTTATCATAGGCCTTCTTCAAGTCAATGAACACCACATGCAAGTCCTTCTTTTGCTCCCTATATCTCTCCATAAGTTGTCGTACCAAGAAAATGGCTTCCATGGTCGACCTCCCAGGCATGAAATCAAACTGATTTTTGGTCACACCTGTCATTCTTCTTAAGCGGTGCTCAATGACTCTCTCCCATAGCTTCATTGTATGGCTCATCGGCCTAATTCCACGGTAATTAGTACAACTCTGAACATCCCCCTTGTTCTTGAAGATTGGTACAAATATACTCCGTCTCCATTCTTCTGGCATCTTGTTTGCCCGAAAAATAAGGTTGAAAAGCTTGGTTAGCCATACTATCGCTATGTCCCCGAGACCTTTCCACACCTCAATGGGGATACAATCAGGGCCCATCGCCTTGCCTCCTTTCATCCTTTTTAAAGCCTCCTTGACCTTAGACTCTTGGATTCGCCGCACAAAACGCATGCTGGTCTCATCAAAGGAGTCGTCCAGTTCAATGGTAGAACTCTCATTCTCCCCATTGAATAGCTTGTTAAAGTACTCCCGCCATCTTTGCTTAATCTCCTCGTCCTTCACCAAGAGTTGGCCTACTCCGTCCTTGATGCATTTGACTTGGCCAATATCCCTCGTCTTCCTCTCTCGGATCTTGGCCATCTTATAGATGTCCCTTTCGCCTTCCTTCGTGCCTAACCGTTGGTAGAGGTCCTCATATGCCCGACCCCTTGCTTCACCAACAGCTCGCTTTGCAGCCTTCTTCGCCATCTTGTACTTCTCTATGTTGTCTGCACTCCTATCCAGGTATAGGCGTCTAAAGCAATATTTCTTCTCTTTAATTGCCTTATGGACATCATCATTCCACCACCAGGTATCCTTATCTTCGCTTCTCCTTCCCCTAGACACTCCAAACTCCTCCGAGGCAATCTTACGAATGCAAGTCGCCATCTTCATCCACACATTGTCCGCATCCCCTTGATACGTCTCCAACGTATCTATAATTTATGAAGTATTCATGCCAATATATTATCATTCTTGGATGTTTTACAATCATTTTATAGCAACTTTATATCATTTTTTGGGACTAACCTATTGACCTAGTGCCCAGTGCCAGTTGCTATTTTTTTGCTTGTTTTTTTACATCGCAGAAAATATTAAACGGAGTCCAAACACCACGAAACTTTTTGTGGATTTTTTATGGACCGAAAGACCCCCTGATGGGCCAAAGCAGCACCTGGGGGGTGCCCCGAGGGGGGCACAGCCCACCAGGGCCCCCTAGCACGCCCAGGTGGGTTGTGCCCACCTCGGTGGCCTCCTGCACCCCTTCTTTGCACTATAAATTCCCAAATATTCCGAAACCCTTCGGGGTTAACCTAGATCAGAAGTTCCGCCGCCGCAGGGCTCCGTAGCAACCGAACACCAATCTAGACCCGTTCCGGCACCCTGCCGGAGGGGGGAATCATCTTCGGTGGCCATCTTCATCATCCCGGCGGCCACCACGATGAGGAGGGAGTATTCCACCCTCAGGGCTGAGGGTTTGTACCAGTAGCTATGTGATTAATCTCTCTCTCGTGATCTATATCATGGGCTTTGTTAATATAGTCAGATCATATGATGTTTCTCCTGTCTATACCCTTGTTGTGATGAATTGAATCTTTACCCTTTGAAGTTTTGTCTGGTCGGATTGAATATTCAGATATGAGAACACATGATGTATGTCTTGCGGTATGAATACTTGAGGTGACAATGGGGTATCATATTGATTCACTTGATATGTGTTTTGGCATTCAACTCGTGGATTCCCACGATGACATTGGGGTAATCTATGCATAGGGGTTGATGCACGTTTTTATTATCTTTCTCCGATAAGAACTTTGGGGTCTCCTTGTAGTTCTTTGTGTTGGATTGAGTATTATGAATATGAGTTTGCTTTGGTGTTATTTTAGTACAAACTCTAGGATAGATCGAACGGAAAGAATAGCTTTGTTTTATTTACTATGAACTCTTGAATAGATCAAACGGAAAGAATAGCTTTGAGGTGGTTTCGTACCCTACAAACAATTTCTATCTTTTGTTCTCCGCTAATAGGAACTCGGGAGTGATTCTTTATTGCACTTTGAGGGATAATCATATGATCCAACTATGTTAGCACTGTTGAGAGATTTCAGTAGTGAAAGTACGGACCCTAGGCCTTGTTTTTAAGCATTGCAACACCGTTTTTGTGACCATTTACTATTTGTTACCTTGCTGTTTTTATTTATTCATATTATAAAAATATATTTCTACCATCCATATTACACTTTTATCACCATCTCTTCGCTGAACTAGTGCACCTATACAATTTTCCATTGTATTGGGTGTGTTGGGGACACAAGAGATTTCTTGTATTTGGTTGCAGGGTCGTTTGAGAGAGACCATATTCATCCTACACCTCTCACGGATTGATAAACCTTAGGTCATCCACTTGAGGGAAAATTGCTACTGTCCTACAAAACTCTGCGCTTGGAGGCCCAACACGTGTCTACAAGAATAAAGTTGCGTACTAGACATCAAGCTCTTTTCTGGCGCCGTTGTCGGGGAGGTGAGTGCTTGAAGGTATATCTTTAGATCTTGCAATTGAATCTTTTAGTTTCTTGTTTTATCACTAGTTTGTTTTATAAAATAAAACTACATAAAAATGGAATTTAGGTTGCATCATATTATTGATCATCTTTATAATATGTTTCTTGAAAATGATGGTTCGGAAAATTGTGCTCAATTGTTAGAAGAAGAAGTCAATAAAATGTTTGGACAAAATATTTGAATGATGAGCATGATTGCAATGTTGTTAGTATAAATTCTTTGAATATCCAAAATGCTAATGATGATTGCACAAGTCATGACAAAAATGTTTCTTATAAGCATGTCAATTTTTGCGGAGTGAATTGGGAATGCATTTGCACACCAAAAAGGGAAGATAGATTTTGTAAGAAGTATAAATATTTAGAAATGAAAAAGTTGCAAGAGAGGCTAGATGATTGTGCTGAAAGATGTAATTTTTTTCACCACCCTTGTGAACTTTGCAATGAATGTGGTCATTTAAATCTCCAATGCAAATTGTTTCATGATCAAATTGTGTCCAAAAATTGTGATAACTTGATTTCCCTTGAGCATCATAAAGAGCTTAGTCTTCTTTTGGGGTATGAAGAAATGAAACATATAACTAAGGGTTTTCCAAATCCCGAGAGATTTCTTGATTTTGATCTAGAGGAAATTTATATGTTTTGTGAAGTAAATTGCATTGAGAATCCTTATATTGCCAACTATCTAAAGACAAGAAAACAAATAGAATATGAAGAGAGTACTAATGAAAGGGAAAGTATTTCCCAATACCCTCATAGTGTTTATTATGATGAATCAGGTAACAAGGAGGAGCTTCTTATCCAATCAATCTCTTCAACAAGAAGCTTGAAAGAATTAATTAAACCCACACATGATGTGGTGAAGAAGAAGAAAAGAAGAAAGAATAAAGGTAAAAAGGTATCTCTCCCAAATAATGTTGCTCCTATCACTATTGTGCCTCATGAAAGTGAATCAAATATGTTGATGAAGGATGATGATATTGAGTATGATTTTGTGATACCTACTACTTGTTGTAACGATTATGATTGGGAAGACAACGATATCCCTTATGATTTTGAAAATCTTTTTAGCACTTTCTTGGAAGAATATGATAATAATGTTTTCTATACTATTGGTGCCATTCATGCTATTGATAAGAATGATTGTGATAATATGCAAAACCACAAGCTTGGGGATGCTATGTTTAATGAGTATGATATGTTTGAAGATTTATTTGCTGGAAATAATGCGTGTCCTAAGCTTGGGTATGCTTTGCTTAATGAATAGTATCCTTTGATTCCTTCTACTTTCGATAAGAAAATTTATTATGATGATAGCATGGCTCCTATTTATGATGATTACATTGATGAAAGTGGGTTTGGAAGAGTGTCAACTCTAGGTAGTAGTGATCCCACTATTTGGAGGGTGTTGAATCTTATTACAATATTGATGAAAGTGGATTTGGAGAGGTCGTGACTTCATATAGTGATACATTCACTATTTTGGAAGAGGTTTCAATTGACTATGACAATGAAGTTGCTATCTATGATGATTATTATGATGACATGTATGCCATAAAGAGTAATAAATCTTCTATGCTTGTGCATCATGAAAAGAGTGTTGTTTGTGATAGCTATATCGTTGAATCCATTCAAGATGTTTCTGAAAATTATTATGAGGAAGGACCTTATTCTCTTACATATCTCAGTAATATCAAGTTTCTTCTCCATGTGTTGATTGCTTTGAAGTTGCACTTGTTTTGCCTTCCTATGCTAGTTGATTCTTGTTCCCATAAGTTGTTTGCTCACAAAATCCCTATGCATATGATGTGGGTTAGACCTAAATGTGCTAGTCATATGCTTCATGATGCTCTCTTCATGTTTCAATTCTTTTCTTTCATGCGAGCATCATTGGAATCATCATGCCTAGCTTAAAAGGCCTAAAAGAAAATCGCTTGTTGGGAGACAACCCAACACTTTTACCCACTATTTTTGTGTGTTCACACGATTAAGCTACTGTAGTAATCATGTTTTATTGCTTTTGTTTCAACAAGTGCCAAGTAAGACCTTTGGGATGGCTTACGGTGGTAGTTGATTTGACCTTGCTGAAAAACAGAAACTTTTGCGCTTAGGAAAACAATTCTCATTTTTAACAGAAGTGTGATAAAATTCTGATTATTTTTGAAGAACATTAATAGATAAATTGCTCAGGTTGTCCTAATTTTTCAGAATTTTTGGTGTAGCATAAGTATGGTTGGAGTACAGATCATTACAGACTGTTTTGTTTTTGACAGATTTTGTTTTCAATGCATAGTTTGCTTGTTTTCTAGTTTCTATGGATTATATTGCTCAATATAAATTGTGGAAATGATATGATATAGTAGGCATTGTGTGAGAACAATTATGAATCTTGTCTTTGACAGTACCAAAAGTGAAATGGTTTACTCTTTATCATACTAACATATCTCACAAAGTTCCGTTAAGTTTTGTGTGATTGAAGTTTTCAAGTTTTGGGTGAGATATCAATATGAGGAGAATAAGGAGTGACAAGAACCTAAGCTTGTGCATGCCAAAGGCACCCCCAAGGAAATATTCAAGGAAGATCCAAGCAACTAAGCTTGGGGATGCCCCGGAAGGCATCCCCTCTTTTGTCTCCAACATTATCGGTAACCTCACTTGGAGCTATGTTTTCATTCGTCACATGATACGAGTTTTACTTGGAGCGTCAATTTATGTTGTTAGGATTTGCTTGCTGTTATTTAGAATAATTTTTTGCATATTTTATTTCAATAAAAGTGGCAATGATAGCCTTTGTCATGCTTATTTTGCAAGTATACATGTTGCTGTTGAAAACAGAAAGTTTATAGCTGTTGCAAAAATTCCCTAGAAAAATCAGAATGCGATAAAATGTTGAAACTCTTTGCAAAATGAGATATGATAAATTTTATACAGTGTGGTATATTTTCATAATTTTTGGAGTTGAATAAGTATTGATACTCTTGCATTCTTTACAGACTGTACTGTTTTGGCAGATTGCTGTTATGCTTGCATTGTTTGCATATGTTTGCTTGTTTAATGATTCTATTTGAAGATAGGAGTATTAAATATGCAGAGGAATTTAGTATGCAATGTTGAATAATAATTTTAGTGATTTTCTACAGTAGAGAATGATAAGGTTTTTGCATTAGTTTATACTAATTTATCTCACGAGTTCTTGTTGAGTTTTGTATGGATGAAGCTTTTGAGATTTAGGAAAACCATGACATGAGAAGAATTAAGGAGACACAAAAGCTCAAGCTTGGGGATGCCCAAGGCATCCCAGATAATATTCAAGAAGTCCCAAGTATCTAAGCTTGGGGATGCCCCGGTAGGCATCCCACCTTTTCTCTTCAACAATTATCGGTTAGTATCGGTTGAGCCTAAGTTTTTGCTTCTTCACATGAGTTGTGCTATCCTTGGAATGTCATTTTATTTTGTTTTGCTTGCTGTTTTAAATAAAATAGAGTCCTCAAATAATTTCCAGGGAGGCCAAGTAAGTGGCATTCACATCCCGTCAACGAAGCTCTTTTCTATGTCATTTACTCTTGTGCTTCACTTATATCCTATGAGTGAATTGTTGAATAAATTGAATGTCATGAAGTTGAAATCATATCATGCCTAGTGGTAGCTTCACATTGGGTTTAGAAAGTGAAATCTTTTAAGGCTTGACAATCACAATATTGGTCATACAAGCAATTCACGAATAATTAGTATAAGGAAGAGAACTTTCACATATAAATACACTATCATGGAAATCTTTTGTGATTGTGAGCCCCCATCAAAATATTATATGCCAAAATTGTTGACGTTGGAAAAGGAAGACAACTTAATGGTTTATGTTTGTTCATATTCACATAGAAGTTATACTGTCATAGATCCTTCAACATGTGGTGCTTCCCCCCATATTTGCTAGCCAAAAATTCCGCACCAAGCAGAGATACTACTTGTGCATCCAAAAACCCTGAAACCCAAATCTTATATTCAAGAGTCCACCATACGTACCTAAGGATTGAGCAAGATCCTTCAAGTAAGTTGTCATCGGTGCAATAAGGCAATAAAAATTGCTTCTAAAAGTGTAAGATCATTTAGTGTAAGAGAAAATTGAGCGTTGTACGAACTTGTGATGGTACAGTAATAAAAGCGACAGAATGCATAATAAAGGTTGCTATCACAAGGGGCAATATAACGTGACGTTCTTTTGCACTAAGGGATTGAGCATACAAATAAATAAGCGCATGACAACATCTGCTTCCCTCTGCGAAGGGCCTATCTTTTACTTTTATGTATTTACTTTTATGCAAGAGTCAAAGTTTTTCTCTCTATTCCTTTTTATTTTTCTCTTTTGGCAAGCATCATGTGGTGAGGAAAGATCTAGGCACATATGTATAGTTGAATATGGGTAGCATGAGTTATTATTGTTGACATCACCCTTAAGGTGAATACATTGGGAGGCAAAACAATAAGCCCCTATATTTCTATGTGTCCGGTTGAAACGTTTTGCTCATGTGTATGCAGTGAGTGTTAGCAATCATAGAAGACTATATGATGGTTGAGTATGTGGAGCTCTTACTTAAACTGTGTTGAATAAGTTGAATTGCAATTGCTTGGTGACTGAGAACATAGGTTGTTGGGTTTTAAGAGAATTCATTGTTTGAACCTTAACATGTGAATTGGTTGCTACTATAACATGAGCAGTTTTATAAGAAAGAATTGTTGTTATGATGCTAGGAAAAAGTGACTGAAATTACCATTGATCAAAATTGTGCACTTTCCTAGCATTCACACTTCATAATTATTTCTTTTGTCATTTACCTACTCGAGGACGAGTAGGAATTAAGCTTGGGGATGCTGATACATCTCCAACGTATCTATAATGTATGAAGTATTCATGCCAATATATTATCATTCTCGGATGTTTTACAATCATTTTATAGCAACTTTATATCATTTTTTGTGACTAACCTATTGACCCAGTGCCCAGTGCCAGTTGCTATTTTTTTGCTTGTTTTTTTACATCGTGGAAAATCAAAATTAAATGGAGTCTAAACACCGTGAAACTTTTTGTGGATTTTTATGGATCGGAAGACCCCCGATGGGCCAACGCAACACCTGGGGGTGCCCCGAGGGGGGCACAACCCACCAAGGTGCGCCAGCGCGCCATGGCGCCCCCAGGTGGGTTGTGCCCACCTCGGTGGCCTCCCGCACCCTTTCTTTGCACTATAAATTCCCAAATATTCCGAAACCCTTCGGGGTTAACCTAGATCAGAAGTTCCGCCGTCGCAGGATCTATACCTGTCGTGGAATTGTCATGGCAGATGTCCTCGCTGAAAGGACTTAGTCGTGAGGCCAACACATCTATGTGGTAGCTTGAGAGGGGTTAAGCGGGACGAGAGACGCGAGGTTTTACCCAGGTTCGGTCCCTCACGGTGGAGGTAAAAGCCTACATCCTGCTTCATTGATATTGATGATGATGATCACGACTACAAGGGTGCTTGAGGGAGTCCTGGATTAGGGGGTCTCCGGATAGCCGGACTATCTCCATTGGCCGGACTGTTAGACTACGAAGATACAAGATTGAAGACTTTGTCTCGTGTCCGGGTGGGACTCTACTTGGCGTGGAAGGCAAGCTAGGCAATACGGATATGGATATCTCCTCCTTTGTAACCGACCTTGTGTAACCCTAACCCTCTTCGGTGTCTATATAAACCGAAGGATTTTAGTCCGTAGGACAACAATCACAACATACAATCATACCGTAGGCTAGCTTCTAGGGTTTAGCCTCTCTGATCTCGTGGTAGATCTACTCTTGTACTACCCATTTCATCAATATTAATCAAGCAGGATGTAGGGTTTTACCTCCATCAAGAGGGCCCGAACCTGGGTAAAACATCGTGTCCCCTGCCTCCTGTTACCATTCGGCTTAGACGCACAGTTCGGGACCCCCTACCCGAGATCCGCCGGTTTTGACACCGACATTGGTGCTTTCATTGAGAGTTCCTCTGCGTCGTCGCCGTTAGGCTTGATGGCTCCTACTATCATTTATAGTGATGCGGTCCAGGGTGAGACTTTTCTCCCTGGACAGATCTTCGTATTCGGCGGCTTTGCACTGCGGGCTAATTCGCTTGGCCATCTAGAGCAGATTGAAAGCTATGCCCCTGGCCATCAGGTCAGATTTGGAAGTTTGAACTACACGACCGACATCCACGGAGACTTGATCTTCGACGGATTCGAGCCACAGCCGGGCGCGCCGCACTGTCGCGATGGGTATGACCTAGCTCTGTTGCCGAACAGTACCCCAGAGGCCGCGCCCGCATCAGCTCCGACCCTTAGTTCGAAGCCAACTGCGCCAATCGAGGACAGGTGGTTAGACACCACCTCAGGGGCTGCAGTCTCAACGGCGATCGAGCCAAACACCGATCATGGAATTCACCGCCGCGGATATCTTTCAGCACTCGCCCTTCGGCGACATTCTGAATTCACTAAGATCTCTCTCTTTGTCAGGAGAGCCCTGGTCGGATTATGGCCAACAGGATTGGGATGCGGACGGCGAAGAAATTCGACGCCCACCCACCACCCACTTCGTAGCCACTGTCGATGATTTAACCGACATGCTCGACTTCGACTCTGAAGACATCGACGGTATGGATGACGATGTAGGAGACGAACATGAACCAGCACCTATAGGGCACTGGAAAGCCACCTCATCATATGACATATACATGGTGGATACACCCAAAGAAGGCAATGGCGATGGGATAGCGGAGGATGACCCCTCCAAGAAGCGACCCAAACGCCAACGTCAGCAGCGCCGCTCTAAGTCCTGCCAAAGCAAAAGTGGTGATACCGGCACCGGAGATAATAACACTCCAGATAGTGCCGAAGAAAACAACAAACCCCTCCAGCAAGATTTAGAGCAGGAGGATGGAGGAGCCAGCTCTCCCGAGAGAGCGGCAGACGGAGAGGAGGAGGATGACAATCACATGCCCCCCTCCGAAGACGAGGCAAGCCTCGGCGATGATGAATTTGCCGTACCAGAGGATCCCGTCGAACAAGAGTGCTTCAAGCGCCGGCTTATGGCCACGACAAATAGCCTGAAGAAAAAGCAGCAGCAGCTTCAAGCTGATCAAGATCTGCTAGCTGACAAATGGACTGAAGTCCTCGCGGCTGAGGAATATAAACTCAAGCGCCCCTCCAAGAGTTACCCAACGCGCAGGTTACTACCCCGACTGGAGGAAGAAGCGTATGAGACGGCTGATCGTCCACCTCGTGGCTGCGATAGAGAGGCATTCCAGCCAAAAGCTTAGCCTCCACCCCAACGCCATTCAAATAAAAAGGCATGGGGAGATACGCCAGACCTGCGAGACATATTGGAGGACAAGGCAAAGCATTCAAGATCAATCTACGGATCACGAGGGTGCACTACTCTGCGAGACGACAAACGTCACACCGGATACAGTAAAAGCAAACCCGACCGGGCCGAACACAGCAGGCAAGACCCATTCGAGCTGCGTCGAGATATAGCCCAATATAGAGGCGCCGCACACCCCTTATGCTTCACAGACGAAGTAATGGAACATCAATTCCCAGAAGGTTTCAAACATGTAAATATTGAATCATACGACGGCACAACAGATCCCCCAGTATGGATTTAGGACTTCCTTCTCCACATCCACATGGCCTGCGGCGATGACTTACACGCCATCAAATACCTCCCACTAAAGCTCAAAGGACCAGCGCGGCATTGGCTTAACAGCTTGCCAGCGGACTGCATTAGCTGTTGGGAAGATCTGGAAGCCGCATTCCTCGACAACTTTCAGGGCACTTATGTACGACCACCAGACGCCGATGATTTGAGCCACATAATTCAGCAGCCAGAAGAGTCGGCCAGGCAATTCTGGACTCGGTTCCTTACAAAAAAATCAAATCGTCGACTGTCCGGATGCGGAGGCCTTAGCGGCTTTCAAGCACAACATCCGAGATGAGTGGCTCGCCCGGCACCTTGGTCAGGAAAAGCCGAAATCTATGACAGCTCTCACGACGCTCATGACCCGCTTTTGTGCGGGAGAAGACAGCTGGCTGGCTTGCAGTAATAACATATCAAAGAACCAGGGTACCTCAGATACCAAGGATGGCAATAGCAGGTCATGTCGCAACAAGCATAAGCGCCGCATTAACAGCGAAAATACTGAGGATACGACAATCAATGCCGGATTCAAAGGCTCTAAACCCGGTCAGCGGAAAAAGCCATTCAAACAAAGTACGTCGGGTCCGTCCAGCTTGGACCGTATACTCGATCGCTCGTGTCAAATACACGACACCCCAGACAAGCCAGCCAATCACACCAACAGGATTTGCTGGGTGTTCAAGCAGGCCGGCAAGTTAATTGCCGAAAACAAGGACAATGGGCTGCATAGCGATGACGAGGAGGAGCCCCGGCAGCCGCACACTGGAGGACATAAGAGGTTTCCCCCGCAAGTGCGGACGGTGAACATGATATACGCAACCCACATCCCTAAGAGGGAGCGGAAGCGTGCGCTCAGGGACGTATATGCGTTGGAGCCAGTCGCCCCAAAGTTCAACCCTTGGTCCTCATGTCCGATCACCTTCGATCGCAGGGACCACCCCACTAGTATCCGTCATGGCGAATTCGCCGCACTGGTCCTAGACCCAATCATCGACAGATTTCACCTCACTCGAGTCCTTATGGTTGGCGGCAGTAGCCTGAACCTGCTTTATCAGGACACAGTGTGCAAAATGGGTATAGACCCCTCATGGATCAAACCCACAAAGACGACCTTTAAGGGCGTCATTTCAGGTGTAGAGGCCCATTGCACAGGCTCAATTACACTGGAAGTGGTCTTCGGATCCCTGAATAACTTCCGAAGCGAAGAGTTAATCTTCGATATAGTCCCATTCCGCAGTGGTTATCATGCGCTGCTCGGGCGAACCGCATTTGCTAGATTCAAGGCGGTACCGCATTATGCATACCTCAAGCTCAAGATGCTAGGACCTCGCGGAGTTATCACAGTCAATGGAAACATAGAGCGCTCTCTCCGAACAGAGGAGCACACCGCAGCCCTCGCAGCAAAAACGCAAAGCAGCCTCTCAAGGCAATCAACCAGTTCGGCGCTTCACAGCCCGGACACCTTCAAGCACGCTCGGGGCAATCGACAAATAGACCGCCTGGCGCGATCTGAGCTCGCGTAGCAATACGGCGGCCACCCCAATCCCAGCCCAGCGGCGAAACTCGTGCCGCGCGTACATAATTACGCATTAAAAATACCATGGGCACAGGTGGGGAGGGGGGCGCAACTACGGCACGCCCCAAGACGCGGCCTAAACCGCACTAGGGGCTTCCCATTCGGTTATTTTCTTTCTTTCAGGACCTTAATCTCTGGAAACACTGTCCGGTAGCACTATTGCCGAACACATGATGCAGCAACCAAGGAGGCAGACATCTACGTTATATCACGAAATTCCCAGGTTGATTACAGTAACGAGTGAAATATTCAATTTAATATCATTCCTCAGCTTTCCCTTGGAAGGGACATAGTCCTACTCTTTGCTTATCGCACTATCTGTATCACTTTCCATTAACGCAATTTTTTAATAAATAATGCATGACATTATGACTATTATTGCATTCTTGTTATATATATATGTGTGTGTTCATTAATGACGCCTTGCAACCGTACACTATGGTACGACCAATACACCAGGGGCTTACGTACCCCACAATGCAGTGTGAAAAGTCCGAACACTTTCACAAGTGCGGCACCCCGAACTTATAGCATTATATGCATCAGCTCCGAATCATGTCTTTGGTCAAATGTTAGGTTTGCCCGGCTCCTATGTTTTGGTACCTTACGTTCGCTCTATCGGCTAAGGTAGCGCTAGGAGAACTACTGCGATTGTGCCCTGGTTTTGCTGGGCTTAGCACCTCTGTAGAGAAAGCTAAAACTGACTATCATGATAAGGCGAGAGACTGGTCACTGTTCGGCGAGGTTTTTCGAGTCCCTAAAGACTTATGCCGCTTAGGGCGAGGGGCCGGCCCTGTCCGGCTTACAGGCATGTATCGCGCCCCGAATTCGGCCTTACGAATACCAGGGGCTTCGCCGAAATTTAAAATTATAGAATTCTATGGCTAAGTGAGAGTGATAAAGCATTATTAGTCCGGTTGCCTTGTTCGTTGTGCTGAGCACCTCCCTCGAAGGACCCAAATATGGGAACAAGAGTGCTCAGGTTTATCCCGAACACCCCAGCACTCATGGCATGGGGGCAGAAGCCGAGGACTAGCCATCTCTCAGATTGGATAAACAGCCAAACAGAAGGTAATATTTTAAATTCAAACAACAAGTTTTCATAAATACAGGATAAAACGAGCAAGTTTACTCAAATATTACATCTTTTGAACACTCGTCCGCGATGAGACGGGCACCCGGCAGAACACCCTCGTAGTACATCTCGGGGTGGCGGTGCTCCTTGCCCTCTGGTGGCCCCTCCTTGATCAGCTTCACGGCGTCTAGCTTGACCCACTGCAATTTCACATGGGCGAAAGCCCGGCGTGCACCTTCAATGCAGACAGATCGCTTGACGACCTCCAGCCGCGGGCAGGCATCCACAAGCCACCTCTCCAGGCCGAAGAAGCTGTTCGGAAGGGCGTCGCCAGGACACAGCCGGACTATAAAGCTCTTCATGGCCTGATCGGCCGCCTTATGCAGCTCGACCATCTGCTTCAGCTGGTCGCTCATTGGCACCGGATGTTCGGCCTCAACATACTGAGACCAGAACAACTTCTCCGTCGAGCTTCCGTCCTCGGCCTGGTAAAATTGTGCGGCATCGGACACACTGCGGGGCAAATCTGCGAATGCTTTTGAAGAGCTCCGGATCCGGGTAAGTAATCAGTAATTTACTTTTACATGCTTGCTTTGCATATAGAAAGCCTTACCCACTGCTATCTTCTTCATCACGTCGATCTCTTGGAGGGCCTTCTGGGCCTTGGCCTTGTCACTCTTTACGCTCTCAAGGGCCTCGGCAAGCTCAGACTCTCGCGTCTTCGAGTCAAGCTCCAACGCCTTGTACTTCGTCACGAGAGCCTGGAGCTCTTGCTGCACCTCGCCCACCCGAGCCTCGTGCTTCTCTCGCTCGGTGCGCTCCTTGGCCGCTTTATCTTCGGCCTCGGTTAGCGCTTGCTTCAGGGTCGCCACCTCGGTCGTGGCCCCTGGCAAACATACAATGATCCTGTCATTTTGCAATCGCGTCCTTTTTTATATATACATATCTATAGACGGGGCATTACTTACCCCTATTCTCCTCGAGCTGCCTCTTGGCAAGGCCGAGCTCTTTCCTGGACCCCTCGAGGTCCTGCTTCAGTACGGCGACCTCCGCAGTCAGCGCGGCGGATACCAGCAGCGAAGCCTGCATACGCATATTGACATACTTATATTAGACTCCTACGATATTATTTGATCCTCTGTTCGGCTTTTCTTTGTGAACACCAAACAGAGCATCAGGGGCTACTGTCTATGCGGTAATATTTATACTACATTTTAAAACACTTACCTCGAAGCCTGTTAGAAGGCTGGCACAGGCTTCAGTCAATCCGCTCTTGGCGGACTGAACCTTCTGGATCACCACACTCATGATAGTGCGGTGCTCCTCGTCGATGGAAGCGCTGCGAAGCGCTTCCAGCAGATTGTACGGCGCCTCTGGATGGACAGAGGTCACCGGCACAGGCGTCTTGCCCCTTTTAGAAGGAGGCCGCCTGCCCGATCCCGGAACCGCTAGAGGGTCCGGCGCAGTGTTCGGCTGAGGGCCGAACTCGGAGCTCTCGGGGGCCCCGTCCCCTCGGCTCCCGGAGTCCGAAAGGTCGCCTTGAGGCACCTCCGAGACTGTCTCCCCTCGATCCGGTGCCTCTTAAGACAACACCTCGGCGTCGTCAGCAGGATGAGGGGAGGTGGCGGTCGGGACTGGATCGCTATCCATGTCCGACGAGCCCAAGGAGCCGTCCGATGATAACTCGATATTGGCTCGTGGCGGCCTGCATAATTGCGTTCGGCGTTAGGGAAAGCAATGCAACGAAGGAATCCTATGAGTTACTCTGGTATCCGAATACTTACGATCTCCCCGGGGGCTTGACCCTGGGCAACCACTCGTCTTTGCCTTCGTCGGCGGCGGTGGAACCGTCCGGAAGGAGAGTCCTTCCCTTCTTGGACCCTTCGGCCTCCCCGGTTGGGGCGGCCTTCCTTTTCCTGTCTCCCCCAGTCGGTGGGGGAGCATCTTCTTCTTCTTCCTCATCTTCGGGGGAAGAGTGCGCCGCAGAATCATCGGACGGTGAGTCCGACGACGCCTGGTGTCGGGAACTCTTTCGAGTTCCCTTGGCCTTCTTGGTCTTCTCCGGCACCGTATAAGGGGCCGGAGTCAACATCTTCGCCAGAAGAGCATCTGCGGGGCCTTCGAGCAGAGGAGCCGGATAGTCGATCTGTCCGGCCATCTTCTGCCAGTCCTGTCAAAGGTACGGGAGTTTAAATCCCGCATAGAGCCAATCTATATAAAATAAGTATCCTGTGAAAGGTAAAGCAGCTTACCACACTGGCTTGGCGCTTCGCGCTGAATCCGTGATCCTCAGTAATAGGGGGGGGGACCTTGGCGCTTTTGAACAGCACCCTCCAGGCGTCTTCATGAGTCGTGTTAAAGAGCCTGTTCAGAGTTCGGTGATGCATCGGATTGAACTCCCATAAGTTGAACTCCCGTTGTTGGCACGGGAGTATCCGGCGGATGAACATAACTTGGACTATGTTGACAAGCTTGAGCTTCTTGTCCACCATGTTTTGAATACATGTTTGGAGTCCGGTCAGCTCTTTCGAATTACCCCAGGACAGGCCCTTCTCTTTCCAGGAGGTGAGCCGAGCGGGGATGCCAGATCGGAACTCGGGGGCCACTGCCCATGCAGGATCGCGCGGCTCGGTGATATAGAACCACCCGATTGCCACCCCTTTATGGTTTCCACAAAGGAGCCCTTGAGCCATGTTACGTTGGGCATCTTGCCCACCATGGCGCCTCCGTTGAGGATGAAGTTCGGCGCCAGATCGTGGAAATCCAGGCCGTAATAAAACATGAGCCCCCGGACGAAGGGGTGGAGAGGGAATCCCAGTACGCGGAGGAAATGGGTGAGGAATACTACCCTCTCATGGGGCCTGGGGGTGGGGATGAGCCGCCCCTCATCTGGGAGCCGGTGCGCGATGTCGTTGGGCAGGTATCCGACTCTCCTCAGTTTCTTGATGTCTCCCTCCATGACGGAGGAGACCATCCACTTGCCTCCTGCTCCGGACATGATTGGAGAAGGTCGAGGTGGGAAGTGCGGACTTGGGCGCTAGAGCTCGAGTGTGCGAAAACGAATGGGCAAGGGAGGAAGAAGGCGTGGATAAAAAGGTGAATCCTTATCCCTTTATATGGGCGGACGAAACTAAGCGTCCCCACTTACCTGGTAAAACTCGCTTATCCCCCAAGCGCCGCAATTGATGACGTGGTTGGGTTACCCACGCCCGTATTGATGAGAATCCCATAATAAGGGGACACGATCTCTGCTTTGACAAGACGTGTCGAAAAACTGCCTCGCGTTATGTGCGGGGCTGGTTAAAAGAAATGGTTCGAATAATCACCGGGCCATGACGTAACGTCATGCTGCCAAAATAAGCCAGCAAATTAGACCTGCAAAAATATTATTCTCTCTACGGTGGAATGTGGAACTTATTTTGCAGGGTCGGACACTTTCCTCATATTCAAATTCTTCTGTGATGTATTCAGAGAAGGAACCCGCCTTGCAATGCCGAAGACAATACTGCGCGCCGGACTCATCGTCATTGAAGCCTGGTTCAGGGGCTACTGAGGGAGTCCTGGATTAGGGGGTCTCCAGACAGCCGGACTATCTCCATTGGCCGGACTGTTAGACTATGAAGATACAAGATTGAAGACTTCGTCTCGTGTCCGGGTGGGACTCTACTTGGCGTGGAAGGCAAGCTAGGCAATACGGATATGGATATCTCCTCCTTTGTAACTGACCTTGTGTAACCCTAACCCTCTCCGGTGTCTATATAAACCGAAGGGTTTTAGTCCGTAGGACAACAATCACAACATACAATCATACCGTAGGCTAGCTTATAGGGTTTAGCCTCTCTGATCTCGTGGTAGATCTACTCTTGTACTACCCATATCATCAATATTAATCAAGCAGGATGTAGGGTTTTACCTCCATCAAGAGGGCCCGAACCTGGGTAAAACATCGTGTCCCCTGCCCCCTGTTACCATCCGGCCTAGACGCACAGTTCGGGACCCCCTACCCGAGATCCGCCAGTTTTGACACCGACAGTGCTCTATCTCGAGAGCTATAGACTTGTTTGTCTAACCCTAATCTGTCTAACTTGTCGAACTTGTCCAACTTGGGGTGCCTGCCCCTCCTTATATATGTTGAAGGGATGGCTTACATGACTAGTCCTATTAGGATTAGGATTGCTCTGTTACAAGTGGAGTCCTAGTCTTGCTTCCTTTGTAGGAGAATATTCCTTATGCCTTTCATCTTAAGCCGACCCACCATAATACGAGCCGGCCTTCCATGAACCGGTTGGGCCACCGGGTCTTGTCGCTCCTCTGATCCGCCCACCGGGTTATTAATGAGTTGTGGAGGTTCAGCGAGTCTCTAGTGAGTCGCCAAGTATAAGCCGGGTCTCCGGTGAGCCGCCAAGTCTGGCCGGGTCATACTGCGGGGTATATCCCCGACATTAGCCCCCAGTTTAATTTTGACTTATCCATGTTAAACTGATCCTGCAAAATAAACACAAGAAAAAAATTGATAGGTTGTGCTCCGGGTTAAAAATTCTTGTAAGCCGACACCTGATCATCCTTAAGTCCTTGTCATTTCCTTCTTCTGGACCGTCCGGGTCAATAGACCAGCTTCATAATCAATTTGCTGACATTGGCTTCTCACATAAATATATTGTGAAGAATAATTGATTCAGTTCCCAATGCTTAAGAAATATTGGTCTTGAAATACTCATCTGATTTCCAGCCGGCTTGAAGGTGTACATCTTGTCAATTTATGATTACCAAAATCGCCGGGTTATAAATAAATGATGCCGAATCATAATTGTTGCCAACGCCGGGTCATAATTGTTGCAAACACCAGGTCAATCTGGTTTGCTCAGAACTGAGGATTTGAAGATTTTTCTCCCTTATATCCATATTACCTGTAGCCCCCTGATACGTCCATTTTGCATCATGCTTTTATATCGATATCTATTGCATTATGGGCTGTTATTACACATTATGTCAAAATACTTATGCCTATTCTCTCTTGTTTTACAAGGTTTCCATAAAGAGGGAGAATGCCGGCAGCTGGGATTCTGGGCTGGAAAAGGAGCAAATATTAGAGACCTATTCTGCACAGCTCCAAAAGTCCTGAAACTTCACGGAAGATGTTTTCAGAATATATAAAAAATACCGAGCGCAAGAAGTTCACCAGGGGGGCCACACCCTGCCCACGAGGGTGGGGGGCGTGCCCTACCCCCCTAGGCGCGCCCCTACCTCGTGGTCCCCCTGGTGGCCCTCTGATGGCCATCTTCTGCTATATGAAGTCTTTCGATGAGGAAAAAATGATAAGCCATCTTCTCAGACGAAACTCCGCCGCCACGAGGCGGAACCTTGGCGGAACCAATCTAGGGCTCTGGCGGAGCTGTTCTGCCGTGGAAACTTCCCTTCGGGAGGGGGAAATCATCGCCATCGTCATCACCAACGCTCCTCTCATCGGGAGAGGGCAATCTCCATCAACAT
Organism: Triticum dicoccoides; assembly: GCF_002162155.2. Classification (NCBI taxonomy): domain Eukaryota; kingdom Viridiplantae; phylum Streptophyta; class Magnoliopsida; order Poales; family Poaceae; genus Triticum; species Triticum dicoccoides. The sequence continues at coordinate 557,491,646 of NC_041382.1, forward strand.
CTTCACCAGCACCATCTCCTCTCAAAACCCTAGTTCATCTCTTGTATCTAATTCTTGTCTCCAAGTCCAAGATTGGTACTAGTAGGTTGCTAGTAGTGTTAATTACTCCTTGTAGTTGATGCTAGTTGGTTTATTTGGTGGAAGATCATATGTTCAGATCCTTTATGCATATTAATACCCCTCTGATCATGAACATGAATATGCTTTGTGAGTAGTTACGTTGTTCCTGAGGACATGGGAGAAGTCTTGCTATTAGTAGTCATGTGAATTTGGTATTCGTTCGATATTTTGATGATATGTATGTTGTCTCTCCTCTAGTGGTGTTATGTGAACGTCGACTACATAACACTTCACCATTATTTGGGCCTAGAGGAAGGCATTGGGAAGTAATAAGTAGATGATGGGTTGCTAGAGTGATAGAAGCTTAAACCCTAGTTTATGCGTTGCTTCGTAAGGGGCTGATTTGGATCCATATCTTTCATGCTATGGTTAGGTTTACCTTAACACTTTTGTTGTAGTTGCGGATGCTTGCAATAGAGGTTAATCATAAGTGGGATGCTTGTCCAAGTAAGTACAGTACCCAAGCACCGGTCCACCCACATATCAGATTATCAAAGTACCGAACGCGAATCATATGAACATGATGAAAACTAGCTTGACGATATTCCCATGTGTCCTCGGGAGCGCTTTTCTCTATGTAAGAGTTTGTCCAGGCTTGTCCTTTGCTACAAAAAGGATTGGGCCACCTTGCTGCACTTTATTTACTTTTGTTACTTGTTGCTCATTACAAATTATCCTATCACAAAACTATCTGTTACCACTTATTTCAGTACTTGTAGAGAATACCTTTCTGGAAACCGCTTATCATTTCCTTCTGCTCCTCGTTGGGTTCGACACTCTTACTTATCGAAAGGACTATGATAGATCCCCTATAATTGTGGGTCATCAAGACTCTTTTTTGGCGCAGTTGCCGGGGAGTGAAGCGCCTTTGGTAGGTGGAATTTGGTAAGGAAAAATTTATATAGTATGCTGAAATTTACTGTCACTTGTTACTATGGAAAGTAATCCTCTGAGGGGCTTGTTTAGGGTATCTTCACCCCGACCGGTAGAGCAAAGAGTTGCTCCTCTACCTACTGAACCTACTGAAAATGAAAATGAAAATGAAAATGTCTGCTTTGAAGTTCCTTCGGGTATGTTAGAAAAACTGCTAGCTAATCCTTTTGCAGGAGACGGAACAATGCATCCTGATGAGCACCTAATATATGTTGATGAAGTTTGTGGATTATTTAAGCTTGCAGGTGTACCCGGAGATGTTGTTAAGAAGAAGCTCTTCCCTTTATCTTTGAAGGAAGATGCATTGACATGGTATAGGCTATGTGATGATATGGGGTCATGGAACTACAAACGATTGAAATTGGAATTTCATCAGAAGTTTTATCCTATGCATCTTGTTCATCGTGATCGCA
>NC_041382.1:557493532-557524621 GCF_002162155.2 Triticum dicoccoides
GAAGGAGAAAGCATCGCTCAAGCTTGGGGGAGGCTTAAATCAATGTTATATTCATGCCCCAATCATGAGCTCTCAAGAGAAATGATTATTCAAAATTATATGCTCGGCTTTCTGATAACAATCGCACCATGCTCGATACTTCTTGTGTTGGCTCTTTTATGACGAAGACTATTGAATTCAAATGGGATTTATTGGAAAGAATTAAACGCAACTCTGAAGATTGGGACCTCGACAAAGGTAAGAAGTCTGGTATGACACCTAAGTTTGATTGTGTTAAATCTTTTATGGATACCGATGTTTTCCATAAATTTAGCACTAAATATGGACTTGACTCTGAGATAGTAGCTTCTTTCTGTGAATCTTTTGCTACTTATGTTGATCTCCCCAAGGAGAAGTGGTTTAAATATCATCCTCCCATAGAATTAAAAGTAGCTGCGCCTATTAAAGTTGAAGAAAAGATTATCACTTATAATGATCCTATTGTTCCTACTTCTTATGTTGAAAAACCACCTTTCCCTGTTAGGATAAAGGATCATGCTAAAGCTTCAACTGTGGTTCGTAAAAGCAATATCAAAACTTACACACCTCCCGAGCAAGTTAAAGTTGAACCTAATATTGCTACTGTTAAAGATCTCTTGGCTGATAATATTGATGGGCATGTTATTCATTTCCTTGATGAGAATGCTAGAATTGCTAAACCTTGTGCCAAAGATAAAAACAGACTTGTGGTAGGCATGCCTGTTATTTCTATTAAAATAGGAGATCATTGTTATCATGGCTTATGTGATATGGGTGCTAGTGCTAGTGCAATACCTTACAACTTATACAAAGAAATTATGCATGATATTGCACCTGCTGAGATAGAAGTTATTGATGTCACAATTAAACTTACCAATAGAGATACTATTTCACCAATGGGAATTGTTAGAGATGTTGAAGTATTGTGTGGGAAAACTAAATATCCTGCTGATTTTCTTGTTCTTGGTTCCCCACAAGATAGCTTTTGTCCCATTATATTTGGTAGACCCTTCTTAAACACTGTTAATGCTAAGATAGATTGCAAAAAGGATGTTGTTACTATCGGTTTAGATGATCTGTCTCATGAATTTAATTTCTCTAAATTTAGTAGACAACACCGTGAAGAAGAATTACCTAGTAAGGATGAAATTATTGGTCTTGCTTCTATTGCCGTACCTCCTAGTGATCCTTTAGAACAATATTTTCTAGACCATGAAAATGGTATGTTTATGAATGAAAGAAGGGAAATAGATGAAGTATTCTTTAATCAGGAACCTATTCTGAAACACAATTTGCCTGTTGAAATCTTAGGGGATCCTCCTCCACCCACGGGCGATCCCGTGTTTGAGCTTAAACCGTTGCCTGGTACTCTTAAATATGCTTATCTTGATGAGAAAAAGATATATCCTATTATTATTAGTGCTAACTTTCAGAGCATGAGGAAGAGAGATTATTGAAAACTCTGAAGAAGCACTGTGCTACTATTTGGTATACTCTTGATGATCTTAAGGGCATTAGTCCCACTCTATGTCAACATAAAATAAATTTGGAAGAAGATGCTAAACCAGTTCGTGATCATCAACGGCGGCTGAATCCTAAAATGAAAGAAGTGGTAAGAAAGGAAATACTAAAGCTCCTTGAGGCAGGTATAATCTATCCCGTTGCTGATAGTCAGTGGGTAAGTCCCGTCCATTGTGTCCCTAAAAAGGGAGGTATTACTGTCGTTCCTAATGATAAAGATGAATTGATTCCTCAAAGAATTATTACAGGTTATAGGAAGGTAATTGATTTCCGCAAATTAAATAAGGCCATTAAAAAGGATCATTACCCCTTACCTTTTATCGATCAAATGCTAGAAAGATTATCCAAACATACACATTTTTGCTTTCTAGATGTGGTTATTCTGGTTTCTCTCAAATACCTGTGTCAGCCAAGGATCAATCAAAGACTACTTTTACTTGCCCTTTTGGTACTTTTGCTTATAGACGTATGCCTTTTGGGTTATGTAATGCACCTACTACCTTTCAAACATGCATGATGGCTATATTCTCTGACTTTTGTGAAAAGATTTGTGAGGTTTTCATGGGCGATTTCTCCGCCTATGGATCTTCTTTTGATGATTACTTGAGCAACCTTGATTGAGTTTTGCAGAGATGTGAAGAAACTAATCTTGTCTTGAATTGGGAAAAGTGCCACTTTATGGTTAATGAGGGTATTGTCTTGGGGCATAAAGTTTCTGAAAGAGGTATTGAAGTTGATAAAGCCAAGGTTGATGCTATTGAAAAGATGCCATGCCCCAAGGACATCAAAGGCATAAGAAGTTTCCTTGGTCACGCTGGATTTTATAGGATGTTCATTAAGGACTTCTCAAAAATTTCTCGGCCTCTGACTAATTTATTACAAAAAGATATACCATTTGTCTTTGATGATGATTGTGTAGAAGCATTTGAAATACTTAAGAAAGCATTGATCTCTACACCTATTGTTCAGCCACCTGATTGGAATTTACCCTTTGAAATTATGTGTGATGCTAGTGATTATGCTATAGGTGCTATTCTAGGGCAAAGAGTTGATAAGAAATTAAACGTTATTCAATATGCTAGTAAAACCTTAGACAATGCTCAAAGAAATTATGCTACTACTGAAAAAGAATTCTTAGCAGTTGTATTTGCTTGTGATAAGTTCATACCTTATATTTGTTGATTCTAAAGTAACTATTCACACTGATCATGCTGCTATTAAATATCTCATGGAAAAGAAAGATGCTAAACCTAGACTTATTAGATGTGTTCTCTTGCTACAAGAATTTGATTTACATATTGTTGATAGAAAGGGAGCTGAGAACCCCGTTGCAGACAACTTGTCTAGGTTAGAAAATGTGCTTGATGACCCACTACCTATTGGTGATTGCTTTCCTGATGAGCAATTAAATGTCATAAATGCTTCTCATACTGCTCCATGGTATGCTGATTATGCTAATTACATTGTTGCCAAATTCATACCACCTAGTTTCACATACCAACAAAAGAAAAAGTTCTTCTATGATTTGAGGCATTACTTTTGGGATGACCCACACCTTTATAAAGAAGGAGTAGATGGTGTTATTAGACATTGTGTACCTGAGCATGAACAGGAACAGATCCTACGCAAGTGTCACTCCAAAGCTTATGGAGGACACCATGCTGGAGATAGAACTGCACATAAGGTATTGCAATCTGGTTTTATTGGCCTACTCTCTTCAAAGATGCCTGTAAGTTTGTCTTATCTTGTGATGAATGTCAAAGAATTGGTAATATTAGTAAACGTCAAGAAATTCCTATGAACTATTCACTCGTTATTGAACCATTTGATGTTTGGGGCTTTGACTATATGGGACCTTTGCCTGCCTCTAATGGATATACACATATTTTAGTTGCTATTGATTACGTTACTAAGTGGGTAGAAGCTATTCCAACTAGTAGTGCTGATCATAACACTTCTATTAAAATTCTTAAAGAAGTTATTTTTCCAAGATTTGGAGTCCCTAGATATTTAATGACTAATGGTGGTTCACGTTTTATTCATGGTGCTTTCTGTAAAATGCTTGCTAAGTGTGATGTTAATCATAGAATTTCATATCCTTATCACCCTCAGTCTAGTGGTCAAGTAGAATTGAGTAATAGAGAACTCAAATTAATTTTGCAAAAGACTGTTAATAGATCTAGAAAGAATTGGTCCAAGAAACTTGATGATGCATTATGGGCCTATAGAACTGCATATAAAAAACTATGGGTATGTCTCCGTATAAAATGGTTTATGGAAAAGCATGTCACTTACCTCTCGAACTAGAACACAAGGCATATTGGGCTATTAAAGAGCTCAATTATGATTTTAAACTTGCCGATGAGAAGAGGTTATTTGATATTAGCTCACTCGATGAATGGAGAACCCAAGCCTACGAAAATGCCAAGTTGTTTAAAGAAAAGGTTAAAAGATGGCATGATAAAAGGATACAAAAGCGTGAGTTTAATGTAGGTGATTATGTATTGCTATACAACTCTCGTTTAAGATTTTTTGCAGGAAAACTTCTCTCTAAATGGGAAGGTCCTTACATTATCGAGGAGGTCTATCATTCCGGTGCCATAAAAATCAACAACTTCGAAGGCACAAATCCGAAGGTGGTGAACGGTCAAAGAATCAAACATTATATCTCACGTAATCCCATAAATGTTGAAACCAATGTTATTGAAACCGTAACCCCGGAGGAATACATAAGAGACACTTTTCGGAACATTTCAGACTCCGAAAATGAATAAGTATGTGGTATGGTAAGTAAACCGACTCCAAAATAGTTTCTAAGGCAATATTTCTCTGTTTTGGAATATTTAGAAAAATAGAAAAATAGGTAGCAGTCCGGGAAGGACACGAGGCCTCCACGAGGGTGGAGGGCGTGCCCTACCCCCTGGGCGCGCCCCCTACCTCGTGGGCACCTCGTGCACTTTCCGGACTCTGTTTTCTTACACGACACGTATTTTGGTCGGTAAAAATTCATTATATAATCTCCGGGAGGTTTTGACTCCCATATCACGCAAAAATCTCCTGTCTTTGTTTCGAGCTGTTTTTCTGACAGATCCAGGTCATCATGTCGTCTTCAAGTGCCCCAAAGGACCAGTTCTTCGAGAAGGTCATCAACCCCTACCTCGCGGAGGTGCTGCAACACCCTCAAACCATTGAGATGCGTGAGGGATTGTTGCGCATCCGCGATGTTGAGGGACCAAGGAAGACCGGAAGCACGGAGGGAAGGCTCGAGGCATTGGAGCAAGAAGTTTTCAAGTGTTAGGATATGGTGGAGCATGGACTCGATTCCAATCACATTATGATCACGGAGTTCACCAACAACCACAAGCTGGACGTCAAGGACATCGGGGAGGCCATCTTCAAGCTTCATGAGAAAAATGAGCACCTCCAAGCCCAGATCTATGACCTGCAAAATCAAAACTGTGAGTATGAATATAGATTCAAGAGGATGAGTTTGGCTGCAGATTTGAGGTTTCAGGAGACTCGATCATCCTTCTATGATGGTGAGCCTATGCCTTGGAAGAAGGACGACAAATCTACGCCATCAACAAAACCATCACCTTCTTCACCAACAAAGGAGACATAATCACATGGGTATGGGCACTGCCTTTGGCAACAGCCAAGCTTGGGGGAGTGCCCCGGTATCGTATCACCATCACTTTTATCTTTACCATTTTTCTTCGTTCGATCCTTTTGGTAATACCTTGATCTAGTAGAATAAAAGCTTTTTAGTATGATCTAGTTGTGAGTTTTGCTTTATGATCCTTCTATGTAATCAAGTCCGTGAGATATATATAATAAATATTAGTTTTGAGTCAAGGGCTTGATTATTTTGCCATGATCTTAAGTGAATAAAAGAAAAGAGAAATAAATAAAAAAGGAAACAAAGAGATCATATGGATCTTATGGAGAGTAATGAGCTCACATAGAAAAAGTATGATGAATAAAAGTTGTTGAGAGTTGACAAACATAGTTTTGGTCATTGTTGCAATTAATAGGAAGTAATAAAGAAAGAGAGGTCTTCACATATAAATGTACTAACTTGGACATCTTTTATGATTGTGATCACTCATTAAAATATGACATGTTAAAGAGTTGACGTTGGACAAGGAAGACAATGTAATGGGTTATGTTTTCTTACATCTGAGATAAATTATATTGTCATGGATCATCCAACATGGTTGAGCTTGCCTTTCCCTCTCATGCTAGCCAAATTCATCGCACCAAGTAGAGATACTACTTGTGCTTCCAAATACCCTTAAACCAGTTTTGCCATGAGAGTCCACCATACCTACATATGCATTGAGTAAGATCCTCCAAGTAAGTTGTCATCGGTGCAAAGCAATAAAAATTGCTCTCTAAATATGTATGACTTATTAGCGTGTGAGAAAATAAGCTTTATACGATCGTGTGATATGGAAGAAATAAAAGCGACAGACTGCATAATAAAGGTCCATATCACAAGTGGCAATATAAAGTGACATTCTTTCGCATTAAGATTTTGTGCATCCAACCATAAAAGCGCATGACAACCTCTGCTTCCCTCTGCGAAGGGCCTATCTTTTACTTTTATCTCCTACCTTGCATAAGAGTCATGGTGATCTTCACCCTTCCTTTTTTACATTTTATCCTTTGGCAAGCACAATATGTTGGAAAGATCCTGGTATATATGGCTAATTGGATGTGAATTTTTATGAACTATTATTGTTGACATTACCCTTGAGGTAAAACGTTGGGAGGCAAAACTATAAGCCCCTATCTTTCTCTGTGTCCGATTAAAACTCCATACCCATAAGTAGTGCGTGAGTGTCAGCAATTGTGAAAGACTATATGATAGTTGAGTATGTAGACTTGCTGAAAAGCTCTTATATATTGACTCTTCCCTATGTTATGATAAATTGCAATTGCCTCAATGACTGAGATTATAGTTTGTTAGTTTTCAATGAAGTTTATGATTCATACTTGAAATTGTGATTGAATTGTTACTCTAGCATAAGAGATCATATGACAAGAATTATATAAGTTGTTGTTCTAAGAATGATCATGATGCCCTCATGTCTGTATTTTTTATCAACACCTCTATCTATAAACATGTGGACATATTTTTTGATTTCGGCTTTCGCTTGAGGACAAGGGAGGTCTAAGCTTGGGGGAGTTGATACGTCCATTTTGCATCATGCTTTTATATCGATATCTATTGCATTATGGGCTGTTATTACACATTATGTCAAAATACTTATGCCTATTCTCTCTTATTTTACAAGGTTTCCATAAAGAGGGAGAATGCCGACAGCTGGGATTCTGGGCTGGAAAAGGAGCAAATATTAGAGACCTATTCTGCACAGCTCCAAAAGTCCTGAAACTTCACGGAAGATGTTTTCAGAATATATAAAGAATACCGAGCGCGAGAAGTTCACCAGGGGGGGCACACCTTGGCCACGAGGGTGGGGGCGCGCCCTACCCCCCTGGGCGCGCCCCCCTACCTCGTGGGCCCCCTGGTGGCCCTCTGATGGCCATCTTCTGCTATATGAAGTCTTTTGATGAGGAAAAAATGATAAGCCAGACGAAACTCCGCCGCCACGAGGCGGAACCTTGGCGGAACCAATCTAGGGCTCTGGCGGAGCTGTTCTGCCAGGGAAACTTCCCTCCGGGAGGGGGAAATCATCGCCATCGTCATCACCAATGCTCCTCTCATCGGGAGAGGGCAATCTCCATCAACATCTTCACCAGCACCATCTCCTCTCAAAACCCTAGTTCATCTCTTGTATCTAATTCTTGTCTCCAAGTCCAAGATTGGTACTAGTAGGTTGCTAGTAGTGTTAATTACTCCTTGTAGTTGATGCTAGTTGGTTTATTTGGTGGAAGATCATATGTTCAGATCCTTTATGCATATTAATACCCCTCTGATCATGAACATGAATATGCTTTGTGAGTAGTTACGTTGTTCCTGAGGACGTGGGAGAAGTCTTGCTATTAGTAGTCATGTGAATTTGGTATTCGTTTGATATTTTGATGAGATGTATGTTGTCTCTACTCTAGTGGTGTTATGTGAATGGCGACTACATAACACTTCACCATTATTTGGGCCTAGAGGAAGGCATTGGGAAGTAATAAGTAGATGATGGGTTGCTAGAGTGACAGAAGCTGAAACCTTAGTTTATGCGTTGCTTCGTAAGGGGCAGATTTGGGTCCATATGTTTCATGCTATGGTTAGGTTTACCTTAATACTTCTGTTGTAGTTGCAGATGCTTGCAATAGAGGTTAATCATAAGTGGGGTGCTTGTCCAAGTAAGTACAGTACCCAAGCACTGGTCCACCCACATATCAGATTATCAAAGTACCGAACGCGAATCATATGAACATGATAAAAACTAGCTTGACGATATTCCCATGTGTCCTCGGGAGCGCTTTTCTCTATATAAGAGTTTGTCCAGGCTTGTCCTTTGCTACAAAAAGGATTGGGCCACCTTGTTGCACTTTATTGACTTTTGTTACTTGTTGCTCGTTACAAATTATCCTATCACAAAACTATCTGTTACCACTTATTTCAGTACTTGTAGAGAATACCTTGCTGGAAACCGCTTATCATTTCCTTCAGCTCCTTGTTGGGTTCGACACTCTTACTTATCGAAAGGACTATGATAGATCCCCTATACTTGTGGGTCATCACCCCCAAGTCTTGAGCAGAGCAAAGTGATGACTTAAGACTTGCTTCAATATAAATACTGCCACTTTGAAGAAATCCATGTTGTTCATCTCAGTCACTAGTAAAGACTGAATGCTCCATATATGTAGCCCCCAAGTGCCGGGTTGTCATGCTTGCAGCAACCTGGGACTTGTAATTGCCTTATGCTCATAAAAACTTCAACCAGTGTAGCCCCCAAGGGCCGGGTCATTATGTAATAATGAGCAGGGACTTTATAGATAAGATCATGTAGACTTGAGCAGCAACGTGTAGCCCCCAAGGGCCGGCTCAGTAAGATAATATTGAGCTGGAACTTTATATATACTTCTTTGAAAAGAACATCATATGATGTAACCCCCATCATGGGGTTTGAACCCAAGTCCACAAGGTTAAGAGCTTTATGCTTTACCAACTGAGCAGTGGACCCTTCAATATAATAGAATAATACTTTGTGTACCTTGAATTGTTGATAGGAGCAATTGGTAGCCCCCAAGGGCCGGCTCATTACAATGGGATGAGTCGGGTCTTCAATAAGTTGATCAAAAAATGACTTTACATTAGCCCCCAAGTGCCATGGTGCATGCTGGCAGTGACATGGGACTTGCATATTTGATGTAATCTCAATTTGAATAATGTAGCCCCCAAGTGCCTGGTCGTAAGCCTACAGCGACTCGGGACTATTCCCTCCATTGTAAAATAAATCATGTCCATTAATAAAATAATAACCATTGCGCCGAAGCGACTTTGAAGACCTCCATCATAATATTGGCTATTGATAACCATAATAAAAATCCAGCCATGTTGGCTATTAAAGATTTGAATAATATAATCCAGTTTGGAAAACTAGTTCCTATGATATTGAATCGTACTGCCGGTTTAGGATACATGTGCAGTAAGGGTGATAACCCAATCTTTAGAAGCCAAAACTTCCAAATGTTTATGATTGTCATATATGGCGACTTATCATCCAAAGTCAAGCCGGGTTAATCGAAACCACACAGATGCTTCAGATATGAACAAAAAGGTCTCAAGACAAAACCAAAGATTGTTTTCAAAAAACTTAAGCCAATCAGAGAAAAAAATGAGGCTTCTGATTCGAATACGATCAGTAAACCGGACCAAAAGGGGTTAAGCTAGGATTCGAATACGATAATGAAGCCCCCTAGTGGTTTTGGCATTGCGCCGATCAAGAGGGTACCGACAACTATGTTCTCTTTGGTTCGAATACGACCTATGTTTGAACAGGAAGCCCCCAAATGACCTTGAGAGTTTTTTAACGACTCTAATTCGAATACGATCAAAGTCGAACCCAAAAAGGGGTTAAGCTATGATTCAAATACGACCATTAATCCCCCTAGTGGGTTTGGCATTGCGCCGATCAAGAGGGTACCGACAGCTATGTTCTCTTTGGTTCGAATACGACCTATGTTTGAACAGGAAGCCCCCAAATGACCTTGAGACTTTTTTAATGACTCTGATTCGAATACGATCAAAGTCAGACCCAAAAGGGGTTAGCTAGATTCAAATACAATCAACCCCCAATGGTCTTTTGAAGCAGGGTACCTATGTTTGAGTTGTGCCTTGCAACAAACTCTCTTTGGTCCCTTTAATTTTTCCTGAGAACTCGAGCTTTGCGAGAGATAAATTCTTCTTGAACCAGATTTTTTTCCAAACGGCCTTTAAACTGGCAACATTTATTGAGCTATGTCCATGTAGCCCTCGAGTCTTTAAGATGACTCAATGAGTTGACTTGAGATTCTCCATAGTTGACCGTGATATAGACCAGTTTGAGTCCTGCATGGAAGAACTTGCAAGCCAGAGTAATTGCTCTTTTAAAGAAAGAAATATGTAATATAAAAATATACTAGATGAATTTCACCCGATACGTCAAGCCAGTAATTATCCACCGCGGAGTTGATGATCACCTTGGTGAAGCTGAAATCAATCACGTCCGAGTCGGCCACGAGAGCAGGAAGATGAGCCGGCCGTGGAGTTGTAAGCCGGTGTGAACGGGTGAATCAATCGCAGTAGCGGTAAGCCACGCGGTTGGACGAGTCAATCATGGGAGCGGTCTCGGCGAGTTGATGTAGACCGAACTGCACGGGCAGCGGCTTGCTCACACCCATTCAACAGAATGCGGGCGCGGATGCCAGTGCATGATGAGGCTAAAGCACACTTCATAGACACAGCATGGCACCACCTTTATAATGAATCACTGTCTTGCACATAAAAATATACAGACCAAAGTAATTGTTCTCTGATGAAAACAATATGTGTTAATAAGATAAACTCAGATGAATATCACCTGATTTGTTCAGACGACTGATGGTCCGTTCATCGCGGCAGAGGCGGCTTAGTTAAACCGGTGATTCATTATGGTCCTGGCGGTTCAGGCAAACCAGTGACTCCCGGCGGTTCAACGCGGCAGAGGTGACTCAACATGTTCCCGACGACTCTTGCCCTTCCGGATCAGTAGGTCCACACACTTCATGGCTGTTTCTTACGAGCTCTTTCTTGTTGCTTTGTCCCTCATATGAATAATTTAGTCTTGGACCCTGATTTAGCCTTTGTACTTAAAGTAACACTCTGGCTGCAAACATGCTGCATCGAAGTCCATCTTGATGGCGTGCATGTACACCAAAGGATAGCCTTTGACTCTTAGTCCAGCTCCCTACAGGTATCCCGTGCATGTTTCTTTGCTTCCATCAGGCACCCAGCACCCGCAAAGGCAATAAACAGCACGGCAGGCGGCCGGTGAAGCCAGCACGGCGGGTCAACAAAGCAAAGACGAGGCCAGGGCGGCTCGATGCGGGTGGTTATTGTGTGGTGCAACGCAGGAGGTAGCCGCGAGCAGCGACCTGGTCCAGGCGCGCGGGTGGTTTGACAATGGAAACAAGGGCCGCGACGGCGGCTTAATTAGTGGCATTGGCAATTTGAAGCAGAGGCAGCACGAGGGCGGGTTGCCCGGCCGGCTCAAAGCACGGCGGCAGTAGCCACAGGGCGGCTCAAGGCGAGGCGCTTAGAAACGACGACGGCGACCGGTGACCCGAAGCGAGGCCGGCGAGCCGGAGGCGCGACGGGGCAGGCCGAGGCACCCCTAAGAGAGATCGAGCAGCAGAGTACAACTGGGCGGCTTACCGGCGGTTTGGAAACGAGGCAGCCCACAGCTGGTGATGTGCGGTTGGTCAGAAACGGATTCCGCGACGGCTCGAGGTATGGCGGCGACTCGACGTGGTAGTAAAGCACGACAGAGGCGGAGTGAAGAGCAGCATCTCGAGGCCACTGCGACTCGGATGCAGGCACGACGCAGGGTGAGTCCGAGGCCGACCGAACGGAGGTGCGCGGCGGTCGCAAGCGGTAGACAAAGGCTCGGAGTAGGAGTCCGGGCGGCTCAAGGCCACGGTAGAAGCAACTCAGCGGTCGGCGGATTAATCGCGAGGCCGCGAAGGTGATGGCGGTTCACAACCGTAGTTGAGATGGACAACGGCTCACAGGCGCAGACGGGGCCCTTGGACAGCGGCGGCTCATCATTGGCGCGGGAAGGCCGGCTTGGTTCTGACCACGACCGAGACGGCGGTTCGGCCACCGCGCAAGATTACGACAGCGGGAGCGGCAGCTCGCAAGTGAGGCCGGGCGCTTGGCGGCTCACAGCAGCAGTTGGTCAAAGGCCGTCGGCGGTAGATCACGTTAGAAGTGAACTATCAAAATGGACCGTGCGTTGCAACGGGAGAATATATATATATATATAATTTTTAATGGTCATGACCACATTTTGTTGCATCAGGGAGATACACTATCACTCTCAATTTCGTGAAATTATGCCATTTTTTAAACTGTGCACATATTTGAAATCGTAAACATTTCTCAAATTTGTGGACACTTTTACAAATTTCTGAACATTTTCTAAAATTAAGAACATTATTTGATTCATGAACATTTGTATTCTATTTTAAAACATTTTTTTAAGTGTCAACAACTTCTTAAACAATTTTCTTGAATCGGTGAACATTTCTAGAATCGACGAACATTATTTTGGAAATTGGTGGAACAATTTTTGAAATCCATGAACATTTTCTGAAATGCATAATCATTTTTTAATCAATGAACATTTAATGAATGAATAAACTATTTTGTAAGTCATGAATAGTTTTAAATTTTAAGGACATTTTTCCATTCATAAACATTTTTTGAATTGGCGAAATTCTGTTCAATTTCATTACAATTTTTTAATACACGAACCTTTTAAAAAAATCATGAACATTGGTTTTCAAAATTTGGAACATTTTTTGAATAAGCATACATTTTTCTTACAAAATCGCGAACATTTTTTGACTCAACAAACATTTTTTGATTTATTAAACATTTTATTTCAAAATTATCTTTTTTCAAAATTTTCGGGCCTTTTTTGAATTCTATAATTATTTATGATGTATATTGAGAATATAGTAACTTCTGCCAAGAAAATAATTCTAGAAAATCATACACTTGCACTCACCTTCGCGCAGTATTATTTTTTTTCTATTCCTGCTATACATCGCCTTGTATGTGTTCAGATTGTGTTTTTTTATATGAAGGCAATCATGTGTTGTTTCCATTGATTAAGGAGAGTGTCCAATAGCCATCTGAAGAAACCAACGATATTTTTGTTTATGACTGTCACTTAAAATTTAAAATACCCTAATAAGAAAGAACTTACACCAAAGTTCAGCTGAGTGCAATTTAAAAAATAGTGAAATTACTATTTCTTTTGTGCTAGGTCGATTGTCGTAAATCATCATCTGACTCAGTTAGCCGATGAATGGTTTGTTTCATAAAGTCAAATTATATACGCATACTTTCAAGTGTGTAGTACTCCATAATTTTTTTTGTTAATTAACATGCACAACGGCTGAATGCATAACCGAACATACAGAAAAACCTAGAAGGTCCCTGATGGCTCATATTCATACCAATCTACACGGTCTGGAAACTTAATTACTATGGATAACAGAACATCTCCAGGCAAGACCAGAGGATCTCAGTCTATTTCCCTACCGGATAAAATCTCAAAGAGCAAGATTATTGTAGAAAATACAGCAAAAAGGAGGCGTACCATCATGAAGTAATACATTAGTATGCCAGCAATCCATGAGATTGTGCATCACGTCCGTCTTTCCGTTGAAGAGAAATTGATAGAAGAATTTAACATTACACGTGCAACATGGTTCCTAAATTATCTGCACAGGAAATTTTATATATACATCATAAGAGTAAACTTTATTTGATTCCAAATCTTGTATTCAATGGAGCAGAGAACAGATCATGGATTTAAGGAATGGAGTTACAGTATGATGTAATCATGCGTAAATGTAGTTCTTATGTAAATAGCGGCAATAAATACACTATGATGACAATAGCCACATCTCGCGTAGCGCTAAGTGCTGCTATGACCAATTGACTCATGCCCAAACACCTATCATGTATAAACATACATATATGACTGATTGTTACAACTGAGTGCTTCCCAATTTTTCGGGTTACAACAGGCAACTGAAGGATGTACATAATCACAAACTGTCTTCAGTCATAATGCAGATGAAGGTACAAAATTATTTGTTTTCTCAATGCATCAAAGCTCACTTCCAATAAGATGGAGGTGCAGCATGCCGAGAGGGAGGGAGGGAGCGGAAGAGAGAAGGAGGTGCTAGTCACCTTGTAAGTACAGATGGAAATGCTCTTACTTGGTCGAAGTTGCATGGTCTCTGCGGTGTTAATGAATTGCACACCTTGAGAGAAGAAATACTATATAGCAGGTATGTAGTAGTTGGATAAAAAATAAAGAAGATGTGCCATGATGATAACTAATATTATACAACAACAATAATATTCTCAAAACTCCTCAAAACTAAACCTCTAACTACTGTCAGCGGCTTGCATCGAGTTGCAGGAGGCCCATATTAGAACTGTAGGGAGATGAAACATATAAAGTCTTATTACATAAAAACATGGAAGCATAAACATCATTTACTCGGGTATGTCATCTAGGAGCTTGCTCCACCCAGTCAAACACAACCCTTGCAAGCTCGTGTGTCCTATTCCTAGATTCAGTATCATTGCTTAGTTCTGCCTATCAGACAACAACTCCTTCCTTTGTCCTTGTTCGAACACCAAAAATAAAGAAATCAGTGATCAAACCCTCCCACCCCAACCCAATAGAAATTGTAGGACTATCTAATTGTCATTCAGGCTGTAGTATGCTCACTATCAACCCCACCAACACAAAATTAGTCCATCAGAAATGCTACCAAAATAAGCCACATAATTTTTCCTACACTACAATTCAGGATCTACAAACACCAAATTCATGTTGCTATTCGAACAAACAAATAGTCTGCATCAACTACTGCATGGTACACAAAAAACAGGGAATCGCATCTTGATTCAACCAGGCACATTAGGAATTATTTTCCCTATTAATTCCACCAACCGCGCGGGCATATCTCCCTTCCTTGTCGGCTCTATTCATCTGCTGCTGCTGCAGCATAAACACCATTGAGTGATTTAGCCAATGTGAAACTAACGTTTTACTTGTATTTAACTTAAACTGGAAGTAAAAAACTAAACTATGCACATCAGCAGAAATGATTATTAACAAAGCCAGAATGTAGTGCCACATGAAATAACACCAGATAAAGCATGCTTGGTCGTTAGCAGTACAATGGGCTAGCCACACGTCCAACTTTGGCCTGCTCAACCTTCACGACGACCAGCGATCTGCCCGTTGTTATTTTTAACGTATCCCAGTGGTCGTTGTTGATTAGTAACCTTATTTTTGGAGTAATTAACGATTATATCTTTTATCTCGGGAAAGAAGGATATATGTCAATCTACAAGTTAGGTTTATTCCTTATCCAGGACTCGTGTCCATGAGAACCAAGGCGGTGCAACCCCATCCCATAGATCGTAGGCATGGAGTGTGACCCTGATCTCGCCTTGGAGGCAGCCTAGCAGAGGAACATCGTAGCAACATACAAGATCCTCTCCCTAAGTTCATAGAAGGTTTGTCCCAAATTTTCTGTTTATTTTGATTTTCCTCTTCATCGACCTCACATCTGGAAGTTGCCTGTCTTGTGGCCGAGGATACATGGCATTCATCGCCGTATTGGCGGCGTGGAAGGCGCCTTCAAGCCTGCACTTGCGGCTCGGGTCGACGAGGCAGCCGCAACAGGCCAACAGCCGCAACGGACCAAAGAAATTAGATCCATCCAGCTTACTGCAATGGAATCGACTAGGTTCGACATCTTGGTGCTCTTGTGTTCACCCCCTTCGTCGCTGGCCAGTAAAATTAGCAGATTTCTACTTACCTCTGAGCCGCCAACCTGCATCTTCCTTTCAAAGAACCAGAGACACCGATGGTGAGGGGCGATGGAGGCGCGGGCGAGACCATGAATCGACGGGCGCACATGGGAGGGCGGCAAATCGATGGTGGCGCAGGTGAGGTTAGCTTGAGATCTGAGATATTAGCGAGTCTATTTTTTCTTTTCTTTTTTCTTTCAGAGGTAAGCGTACAGTCGTCACAGGAGATTATTAAGAAGATAATACCTTGAGTGCAGCCGCGTAATCTGAAACTTCATAAGTCCATCTGCTAATGAATTTAATTATTACTATGTTAGGGAGACTATCAAGGAATATATCAAAAGGTTGCAGCAGCAAGCTGCAGTGTTGTTGTGTGTTTAGTCAGTCTGAAAAACTGTAGATGCTTGCATTTTGATGACTACTAATGCTATCTGCCTTGTCAATCTGAATGATTCATCATGTGCAGCGATAAATAGAAGTTAACTGTGAGATGTCATATTGCTAAATTGTGGCAATAAAATATTCAGAACAACCTGAGCTGATTACGGGAAGCATACTTGTTCTGTTTCCTTAATACATTAATTTGGTTCTCCATGCAACAGGGTCACATGCAAGATTACGGGAAGCATATAACCTGAGCTCTACCAGGGTATGAGCTAACAGCACCTGATCAAGTGGTTCATTAGAAGGAATACATTAACAGTGCCCCACCCTTTTTTTGGCCATATATACATAGGTGCCAACAATTTTTGGTTGTTGTAATTCACAAGAAGGACTGACTCATCGTACTAACAACATGATGCCACTAGTTAATGCAAGTCTTAATCTGTAGTAATCGATTTGCTTCATGTTTTAGTTTTTACCTTATCAATAAACAGTGACACAAGTACTTCTGTACGTACTTTATTTGATTTAGCATTCAGTTATTCATTTTCAGTACATCAACATTCACTTAGTTAATTTAATTGTACTTTGTATAGTCTTTGTGCACACTTCTAACTATATCTGTATAGGTTATCACAATGAGTCATCACAGGTATGGAAACTTGACAGCATTAGCTCCGGAAAGATGCTTTCTACTCACAGTTGAACAAGTCTGGACTGATACAAGGTATTGCTAGGTGGACCTTGCCAGAGCAATCAAGTAAATTAGCAGATTTCAGCAGGAAAAGGGTTACTCACAGGCCTCATAAGCAATATGAGGAACCCGGGAAGAAGTACAAGTTAGCTACAAAAGGTACTACACAAACATAAAAATATTATTCAAGTATCTTCTACGGGATGATATAATGTGGTTGCTTTTTTTCATAGATGGAAATGATGCGCCAACAAATACACCAATCTTGTTTAGTACAAAATGGGATGCAGATGATTCCAAAAGTGCGTTTCTAAGAATCATGTATTTTACCAATAATTGTTTCTACGCTTTATTGTCTTCTAGTCACTCATAACATATTGCAACTATGAATGATGAAGTTGATGCCAGCAATGACGGTGACATGGGAAATGATATGATGAAGTTCATACATTCATTATACTATTATACTTTGTGTCAATTTATTTAGAAGACTGACTTTCATAAACTACTCAACATTTTGTAGGACTGATGGTCCACCATAATATATAGAAGCAACAGGAGGGATAGCTGATGAAGAATGATATCCATTCAAACAATGGTGGTGTTCCTCAAGTGAAGATTAATAATATTTTCTTTTCTAGTTGTCTCATTTTCCAGATAGATATTATCAAGTACATTGGTTATATAAGGAATGATTTTGACTCCATTTCTTAAATGATATTTTAATTCTAGAATTGTATGTCGGAATATTGGTATGTCTATTAATAAAAGTGGCTATGATCTTTTCAATTCAGGTTCTTTTGTTTCTATATTAATGTGGATGTTAATATTCAAATGTTGGATGCTACATAAAGTGATTGTTGAACGAAAAGTTATACTATATGTAGGTTGTTCTGAAGAATATCAAATTGTGAAGAGAGCGTGGTTGGTAATAGCATTATTAACGATGACAAAAGTGGTTGTTAATACTACAATTATGGTCGTTATTACCTTGGGATTGACGACCACACACCATTCCGTCGTTAGAAGAATAACGACCACAAAAGGTATGTGGTCGTTATACTTTTAACGAGGGAGCCTACAACGACCAGCAGATTGTGGTCGTTAATGACCTTTAACAACCACAATTCAATCTTTCACGACCACATTTGTCATCGTTAAAAACTGTTTTCCTAGTAGTTTATAGGTGCAAGAAAAAAAGATGCTAGCAACATTGCTGCACCTAACTGTAAATATCGAGTCCCCAGCCACTTGTTTGGCTTTCCTAAAAGAAGTTGCCATCTATATTGATCAATCACCCAGCCAACATCCCTTTCGAGACAACTATTTCGTTGCTTTGCTGATCGTGCCTATTCTCGGTTTGCACAACATCTCCTTCAGCCCGGTCAAGCTACAAAATTTTGCAAAATAGACCGTCCTTTGCCCTGACATTGGGGAAAGTTGTAGGCACCTTCGTTGTTGAATCTGCGAACAACCAAAAAGATCAAATCAATGTCCATGCCTCCAAAATCAACTCAGTATTTCCTCTCTCAATCTCCTCGCTTGTTCTATCCTCGCTCTGCTCATCCATGGGAGGCGGTAGAGCTAGAACAGGGGAGCCGGTGTGGGCTGGAGGCTATCCACGAGGAGGGTCTGCATGGGATCCGGCAAGCATCATCTCTGTAGCAGGTTGTGAGCCATATTGGATTGGAGAAGACATGGGTGTGGAGCCGGCGAGTAGCACCCCGGGGGAGTGGAAACGAAGGTGCCAGGGAAAGGTGATGGTATCCTTGTCCATGACATGACGGGGCCATGGCAGATTGGGGAGGCGTAGCGGTGGCGAGATGAGTCACCGCGACGGGGTCGCGCAGAATCATGGCGTCCGCCGGTGCTCCATCGCGGCTCCCGGCGGGGTGGCGTTCTCCAGTGAGCCGACGGCTGGGGCTTTTTCAAGGCTATTGAACGTTGGCAGGGTACTACGATGGTGACTACAACGGAAGGGGGTAGGTCGGCGAGGGCTGCCGGGAGAGGAGTCCGGAGGGATGCGGTCCGGCGGCCGAGGGAACCCTAGCGCCGGGGCTATTGCCTTCTCATACGGGAGAGAGGCTTTCAGGAGTTTTTCTTTTCAATACAGGACAGCCCATAAGAGAAGGGATAATAAAAGGATCAATGTAAGAGAAGGCACATAATAAAAGGATCAATAGCACGAGCGAGCCTAGCGTGCGACGTTTTTATTAGTACCACCTCGCGTATACGTTTAAATTCAAACTGAAAGCGTAAATTTACGGGAAGAAAGCGCATTGTGACGGTGAACCCACGGAGTCAACCCGTGCTTTATTATCATATATATATTATATTATATTATTATATATATATATATATATATTATTAGGGAGAGATGCACCAGGTGGTTGGTAAGGCCGCGGAGGCGGCGGCTTCATGTCCAGGGTAAGATGAGGCGGCACCGGCGACTTACGGCGACGGGGTGATGCATGGGCGGTTCGGCCTGGACAGAGAACATTAGCTCTGGTGATGCATGGGCGGCAGATCGGCAATGGCTCAGACACGACCAGGGAAGAAACGAGACCGAGGCCACGGCGGCTGGGGCAGCTTACAGACGAAACTGGCATCTCAGCAGAGACGCATTGGAGGCCGACGCAGAGTCCAGACAAACCACGGGTCGTGGTCAACTTTGGATTTTTTTCCCTTTGCTCCTTGGCGTTACATTGCTAACCTTCTCTCCCCCTTCTCGTTTTCCAAATTGCTTTGATTAATTTTGTTGCCGTCCGTTTCGTTGGCTCGGCGACTTCGCCAGCGACGTATCTGACGTACAACTGTTTTTTTATTGATCCAATTTGGCCTTGACCTCTGATGACTTGCCAATACAACTGATGTCAGCTGCCAAAAAAGAAATTTCTAATCTTGATCTAGCGAACGCATAGTTGATGCAGATCCTTCCAAAACCGGATTTCCTTCATCCAACAATTGCGAACTTCTCAAACCCTGAAAAAGTCCCTCCAAGAACTCAACACCACCGTGCGCAGGCCCCACGGTGGGCGCCAACTATCATGGAATTGTCACGGCAGATGTCCTCGCTGAAAGGACTTAGTCGTGAGGCCAACGCATCTATGTGGTAGCTTGAGAGGGGTTGAGCGGGATGAGAGATGTGAGGTTTTACCCAGGTTCGGCCCCTCACGGTGGAGGTAAAAGCCTACATCCTGCTTCATTGATATTGATGATGATGATCACGACTACAAGGGTGCTTGAGGGAGTCCTGCATTAGGGGGTCTCCGGACAGCCGGACTATCTCCATTGGCCAGACTGTTAGACTACGAAGATACAAGATTGAAGACTTCGTCTCGTGTCCGGGTGGGACTCTACTTGGCATGGAAGGCAAGCTAGGCAATACGGATATGGATATCTCCTCCTTTGTAACCTCGGTAAAACATCGTGTCCCCTGCCTCCTGTTACCATCCGGCCTAGACGCACAGTTCGGGACCCCCTACCCGAGATCCGCCGGTTTTGACACCGACAGTGCTCTATCTCGAGAGCTATAGGCTTGTTTGTCTAACCCTAATCTGTCTGACTTGTCAAACTTGTCCAACTTGGCGTGCCTGCTGCTCCTTATATATGTTGAAGGGGCGGCTTACATGACTAGTCCTATTAGGATTATGATTGCTCTATTACAAGTGGAGTCCTAGTCTTGCTTCCTTTGTAGGAGAATATTCCTTATGCCTTTCATCTTAAGCCGGCCCACCATAATACGAGCCGACCTTCCATGAACAGGTTGGGCCACCGGGTCTTGTCACTCCTCTGATCCGCCCACCAGATTATTAATGAGTTGTGGAGGTTCAACGAGTCTCTAGTGAGTCGCCAAGTATAAGTCGGGTCTCTGGTGAGCCGCCAAGTCTGGCCGGGTCATATTTCCGGCCGGGTCATACCGCGGGGTATATCCCCGACAAGACCCATTTCGGCACCCTACCAGAGGGGGGGAATCATCTCCCGTGGCCATCTTCATCATCCCGGCGGCCACCACGATGAGGAGGGAGTAGTCCCCCCTCGGGGCTGAGGGTTTGTACCAGTAGCTATGTGATTAATCTCTCTCTCTCTCTCTCTCTCTTGTGATCTACACATGGGCTTTGTTAATATAGTCGGATCATATGATGTTTGTCCCCTTTATACCCTTGTTGTGATGAATTGAATCTTTATCCTTTGAAGTTTTGTCTTGTCGGATTGAATATTCAGATATGAGAACACATGATGTATGTCTTGCGGTATGAATACTTGAGGTGACAATGGGGTATCATATTGATTCACTTGATATGTGTTTTGGCATTCAACTCGCGAATTCCCGCGGTGACATTAGGGTAATCTATGCATAGGGGTTGATGCACGTTTTTATTATCTTTTCTCCGATAGAAACTTTGTGGTCTTGCTACCTCTTGAGCATGCGTTGATTTTCCCTTGAAGAGGAAAGGGTGATGCAACAAAGTAGTGTAAGTATTTCCCTCAGATTTTGAGAACCAAGGTATCAATCTAGTAGGAGACTACACGCAAGTTGCCTAGTACCTGCACAAACAATCAAGACCTTGCAACCAACGTGATAAAGGGGTTGTCAATCTCTTCATGGCCACTTGCAAAAGTGAGATCTGATAAAGATAGTAAGATATTTTTTTGGTATTTTTGTTGTATAGAGTGAAAAGTAAAGATTGCAAAATAAAATTAATAGTAAAGTAGAATTGTAGATCGGAAACTTATATGATATAAAATAGACCCAGGGGCCATAGGTTTCACTAGTGGCTTCTCTCATGATAGCAAGTATTATGGTGGGTGAACAAATTACTGCCGAGCAATTGACAGAAAAGTGCATAGTTATGAGAATATCTAGGCATGATCGTGAAATATAGGCATCACGTCCGTATTAAGTAGACCGAAACAATTCTGCATCTACTACTATTACTCCACACATCGACCGCTATCCAGCATGCATCTAGAGTATTAAGTTCATACGAACAGAGTAACACATTAGGCAAGATGACATGATGTAGAGGGATAAACTCAAGCAATGTGATATAAACCCCATCTTCTTATCCTCGATGGCAACAATACAATACGTGTCGGTTCCCTTTCTGTCACTGGGATCGAGCACCGCAAGATTGAACCCAAAGCTAAGCACTTCTCCCATTGCAAGAAAGATCAATCTAGTAGGCCAAACTAAACCGATAATTAGAAGAGGATTGCAAAGATATCAAATCATGCATATAAGAATTCATAGAAGAATCAAATATTTTTCATAGATAATCTTGATCATAAACCCGCAGTTCATCGGATCTCGGCAAACACACCGTAAAAAGTATTACATCGAATAGATCTCCAAGAACATCGAGGAGAACTTTGTATTGAGAACCAAAGAGAAAGAAGAAGACATCTAGATAATAACTATGGACCCGAAGGTCTGTGGCAAACTACTCACACATCATCGGAGATGCTATGGTGTTGATGTAGAAGCCCTCTGTGATTGAATCCCCCTCCGGCAGATCGCCAAAAAAGGCCCCAAGATGGGATCTCACGAGTACAGAAGGTTGCAGCGGTGAAAAGTGGTTTCGTGGCTCTCCTGGATGTATTCAGGGTATAAGAGTATATATAGGCGAAAGAAGTAGGTCGGTAGAGCTACGAGGGGCCCACAAGGGTGGGGGCGCACCTACCCCCCTGGGCGCGCTATCTTGCCTCGTGGCCGCCTCGTTGCGTCTCTGACTTCCACTCCAAGTCTCCTGGATTGCGTTTGTTCCAAGAAAGATCCTCGCGAAGGTTTCATTCCATTTGGACTCCGTTTGTTATTCCTTTTCTGCGAAACACTGAAATAGGCAACAAACATCAATTTGCACTAGGCCTTCTGTTAATAGGTTAGTCCCAAAAATAATATAAAAAGTATATTAAAGCCCATTAAACGTCCAAAACAAATAATATAATAGCATGGAACAATAAAGAATTATAGATATGTTGGAGACATATCAGCATCCTCAAGCTTAATTCCTGCTCGTCCTCGAGTAGGTAAATGATAAAAACAGAATTTTTGATGTGAAATGTTACCTAACATAATTTTCAATGTAATTCTCTTTATTGTGGCATGAATGTTTAGGTCCAAAAGATTGTAGACAAAAGTTTAATATTGACATAAAAATAATTATACTTCAAGCATGCTAACCAAGCAATTATGTCTTATCAAAATAACATAGCCAAAGAATGCTTATCCCTACAAAATCATATAGTTTGGCCATGCTTCATTTTCGTCACACAAAATGCTCCCATCATGCACAACCCCGATGACAAGCCAAGCAATTGTTTCATACTTAGCCTTTTCAAACTCTTTCAACTTTCACGCAATATATGAGCACGAGCCATGGACATAACACTATGGGTGGAATAGAATATGATGATGGAGGTTGTGTGAGAAGACAAAAAGGAGAAAGTCTCACATTGACGTGGCTAATCAATGGGCTATGGAGATGCCCATCAATTGATGTCAATGCAAGGAGTAGGGATTGCCATGCAACAGATGCACTAGATCTATAAGTATATGAAAGCTCAACAAAAGAAACTAAGTGGTTGTGCATCCAACTTGCTTGCTCACGAAGACCTAGGGCATTTTGAGGAAGCCCATCATTGGAATATACAAGCCAACTTATATAATGAAAAATTCCCACTAGTATATGAAAGTGACAAAATAAGAGACTCTCTATCATGAAGATCATGGTTCTACTTTGAAGCACAAGTGTGGAAAAAGGATAGTAACATTTCCACTTCTCTCTTTTTCTCTCATTTTTTTATTTGGGCCTTTTTTCTCTTTTTTTATGGCCTCTTTTTTTCGTCCGGAATATCATCCCGACTTGTGGGGGAATCATAGTCTCCATCATCCTTTCCTCACATGGGACAATGCTCTAATAATGAAAATCATCACACTTTTATTTACTTACAACTCAAGAATTACAACTCGATACTTAGAACAAAATATGACTCTATGTGAATGCCTCTGGCGGTGTACCGGGATGTGCAATGAATCAAGAGTGACATGTATGAAAGAATTATGAAGGTGGCTTTGCCACAAATACGATGTCAACTTCATGATCATGCAAAGCAATATGACAATGATGGAGCGTGTCATAATAAATGGAACGGTGGAAAGTTGCATGTCAATATATCTCGGAATGGCTATGGGAATGCCATAATAGGTAGGTATGGTGGCTGTTTTGAGAAATATATAAGGAGGCTTATGTGTGATAGAGTGTATCATATCACGGGGTTTGGATGCATGAGCGAAGTTTGCACCAACTCTTGAGGTGAGAAAGGGCAATGCACGGTACCGAAGAGGCTAGCAATGATGGAAGGGTGAGAGTGCGTATAATCCATGGACTCAACATTAGTCATAAAGAACTCACATACTTATTGCAAAAATCTACAACTCATCAAAAGCAAGCACTACGCACATGCTCCTAGGGGGATAGATTGGTAGGAAAAGACCAGCGCTCGTCCCCGACCGCCATCATAAGGGAAGTAATCAAAGAACACCTCATGCTTCAAATTTGTCACACAACGTTTATCATACGTGCATGCTACGGGACTTGCAAACTTCAACACAGGTATTTTTAAATTCCGCAATTACTCAACTAGCACAACTCTAATATTACCATCTTTATATCTCAAAACAACTATCAAGTATCAAACTTCTCATAGTATTTAATGCACTCTATATGAAAGTTTTTATTATACCCATCCTGGATGCCTATCATATTAAGACTAATTTTATAGCCAAAGCAAATTATCATGTTGTTCTAGAAGGCTCTCAAAATAATATAAGTGAAGCATGAGAGATCAATAATTTCTATAAAATAAAACCACCACCGTGCTCTAAAAAGGTATAAGTGAAGCACTAGAGCAAAATTATCTAGCTCAAAAGATATAAGTGAAGCACATAGAGTATTCTAATAAATTCCGATTCATGTGTGTCTCTCCAAAAGGAGTGTACAGAAAGGATGATTGTGGTAAACTAAAAATCAAAGACTCAAATCATACAAGACGCTCCAAGAAAAACACATATCATGTGGTGAATAAAAATATAGCCTCAAGTAAAATTACCGATAGACGAAGACGAAAGAGGGGATGCCTTTCAGGGAATCCCCAAGCTTAGGCTTTTGGTTGTACTTGAATTTTACCTTGTGGTGCCTTGGGCATCCCCAAGATTAGGCTCTTGCCACTCCTTATTCCAAAATCCGTCAAATCTTTACCCAAAAACTTGAAAACTTCACAACACAAAACTCAACAGAAAATCTCATGAGCTCCGTTAGTATAAGAAAACAAACCACCATTTTAATGTACTGTAATGAACTCATTCTTTATTTATATTGGTGTTAAACCTACTATATTCCAACTTCTATATGGTTCATACCCCCCGATACTAGCCATAGATTCATCAAAATAATCAAACAACACACGAAAAATAGAATCTGTCAAAAACAGAACAGTCTGTAGTAATCTAGAGGTTTCGAATACTTCTGTAACTCCAAAAATTCTGAAAAATTAGAATGACCTAAATAATTTGTATATTGATCTACTGTATTTATAATTGGTATTTTATTGCTCTCTGGTAAAAATTTAAAATTATTCTCGTGAGCGCATGCTTTCTGTTTTTTACAGCAAGATCAAATAACAATCACCCAAGAAGATCCTAAAGGCTTTACTTGGCACAAACACTAATTAAAACATAGAAACACAATCATAATAGAGGATAGATGAATTATTTATTACTAAACATGAACAAAAATCAAGGAACAAAAATAAAATTGGGTTGCTGATGACCCACAAGTGTAGGGGATCTACCGTAGCTTTTTGATAAGTAAGAGTGTCGAACCCAGCGAGGAGCAGAAGGAAATGATAAGAAGTTTTCAGTAAGGTATTCTCTGCAAGCACTGAAATTATCGGTAACAGATAGTTTTGTGATAAGGTAATTTATAATGAGTAGCAAGTAATAAAAGTAAATAAGATGCAGCAAGGTGGCCCGATCCTTTTTGTAGCAAAGGACAAGTCTGGACAAACTCTTATATGAAGGAAAGTGCTCCCGAGGACACATGGGAATTATCGTCAAGCTAGTTTTCACCATGTTCATATGATTCATGTTCGGTACTTTGATAATTTGATATGTGGGTGGACCGGTGTTTGGGTACTGTCCTTACTTGGACAAGCATCCCACTTATGATTAACCCTCATTGCAAGCATCCGCAATTACAACAGAAGTATTAAGGTAAACCTAACCATAGCATGAAACACATGGATCCAAATCAGCCCCTTACGAAGTAACGCATAAACTAGGGTTTAAGCTTATGTCACTCTAGCAACCCATCATCTACTTATTACTTCCCAATGCCTCCCTCTAGGCCCAAACAATGGTGAAGTGTCATGTATTCGACGTTCACATGACACCACTAGAGGGATGACAACATACATCTCATCAAAATATCGAACGAATACCAAATTCACATGACTACTTATAGCAAGACTTCTCCCATGTCCTCAGGAACAAACGTAACTACTCACAAAGCATATTCATGTTCATAATCAGAGGGGTGTTAATATGCATAATGGATCTGAACATATGATCTTCCACCAAGTAAACCAACTAGCATCAACTACAAGGAGTAATCAACACTACTAGCAACCCATAGGTACCAATCTGAGCTTTAGATACAAAGATTGGATACAAGAGATGAACTAGGGTTTGAGATGAGATGGTGCTGGTGAAGATGTTGATGGAGATTGACCCCCTCCCAATAAGAGGATTGCTGGTGATGACGATGGTGATGATTTCCCCCTCCCGAAGGGAAGTTTTCCCGGCAGAACAACTCTGCCGGAGCCCTAGATTGGTTCCGCCAAGGTTCCGCCTCGTGGCGGTGGAGTTTCTTCCCCAAAGCTTGCTTATAATTTTTTTGTCAGACGAAAGACCTCATGTAGCAGAAGATGGGCATCAGAGGGCCACCAGGGAGCCCACGAGGCAGGGGGTGCGCCCAGGGGGGTAGGGCGCGCCCCCACCCTCGTGGCTAGGGTGTGGCCCCCCTCTAGAACTTCTTTCTCCCGATATTTTTTATATATTCTGGAAATAACTTTCGTGAAGTTTCAGAACTTTTGGAGCTGTGCAGAATAGGTCTCTAATATTTGCTCCTTTTCCAGCCCAGAATCCCAGCTGCCGATATTCTCCCTCTTCATGTAAACCTTGTAAAGTAAGAGAGAATAGGCATAAGTATTGTGACATAATGTGTAATAACAGCCCATAATGCAATAAATATCGACATAAAAGCATGATGCAAAATGGACATATCAACTCCCCCAAGCTTAGACCTCGCTTGTCCTCAAGCGAAAGCCGAAATCAAAAAATATGTTCACATGTTTGGAGACAGAGGTGTCGATAAAAATAAAGTACGGACCTGAGGGCATCATGATCATTCTTAGAACATCAATATATATATATATATATATATAGGAAAAAGCAAAGATATAAAGTTTCACTCGCGCGGTTGCAATCAGAAGCGCTCATTCGTGTGGGGATCTGGTCCCTCCTCTTACCTCATTTGCTTTTTCCTGATATTTTTCCTTTGATGCTTTTTTCCTCCTATAGAGATTGTTGGACCATGCTGCCTGCAAGAGAACAGAACCGTGAAGGCACTAGGCTGCTGTCCAGCAGGCAGGACCACCAGCGGTCGGCCCGAACGGTTCCAGGATGGAACTGGAGAACTGTTGGGCATTGGTTTGAACCTTTTCTTTCCTTGCGTTTTTTCACTCGAGACACTTAGGCCTCATTGACTATGTAGGATGCCATCTGTGTTGATGTCTTAAAAAACAATCTGTGTCGATACTTGATAGCAGCCCATAGCCCATTAGATGCAGGTGCTATGGGCTCAAAATTGGGCCGTTTTCCACTAATAATATACTATAATCTTTGTTTTCCCCTAATCCATATGACATGCATGATGCCATGTGGCATTGTTAGAAACCCTAAGGCTGGTTGTAATGGGAAGTATCATATAGTAGTATCATGCATATGATACTAGTGTATGATTCTACCTTCCTAATGCATAGTATATATTAATATCATGTAGTATTCTATTTATTGCCATGCATGACACAAAGCAGCATAGCATTTATTATGATACTGTATCATGATATGATACTCCACAATCTCTTTCTTCATTTAAGGCTATGACACCTCATCAAAATTGCCTAGTTGGCATGCATGATACTAGCTATGATACTACTATTACAACTAGCCTAATCGTTGTGCACCGGTACCAGTCCTGCACCGCCCAACCCTGCCCAAGCGAGCGTTATTCATCCCCATGGATACGACATGCTATCTGGTGCACCCGTGAGCAGGCACCAGCACTGCGCCGACCACTTTAGGGGAAAAGCAGACCCGTGACCATCAACGCAGTGAAACGATCGGAATGTCGCTTGCATCCTCTCCTAACTCGCCTGCCCAGATAGAGAGAGAGAGAGAGAGAGCCCAAAATAGGTAGATACTGAGAGAGGAGATACAACCTCGTCATAGCAAGATCAGCGTGCTGGAGACCGAGCGACGTCCTTTTCAATGGAGAAGAACGGCAGCACTGCACAGGCGATGGAGGTCGACGAACTAAAAGGTAAGCATATTTTTGCAAGGGGAGAGAACTGCGCTGCGAAAGCTTTCACCGTTTTCTTAGAACTACTAGATCATTAGATGCAATAGTAGTTAATACTCTTTTTTGGTTGCTCCGCTTGATTTTGTTGCACTAGATGCATACACCGCAGTCCCTAGTGTGGATCAGAACACACAACCAGCCAACAAGAGCACACCTGGCGCTGAGAGGATTGATGGGGAAAACACGGACGAGGAGGAAAAGATTGTCAGTATTAACCTTGACGTATCTGCAGTTTCAGTTGTTGTTTGTTTCCCTCGATAGTTAAATAAGTTCAGTTGGATGTGTTGTTCTGAATGTCAACTGAATGCCAGAAGCGAGCTGCGTTCTCGCTGCGGCCTTGTCTTTTTTAGATCAAGTTAGTTAGCTTTAGACTCGGCACGATTCAGGCTCGTAGGATGGCACATGCAATTGTTGGATCGTGGCGAGTTTTCAGTTTTTCTGTCAGCGACTAATAAAAGTAAGAATAGAAAAGAAGCACTCTTTACGCGTCGCAAAAGCTCTCTCTCTCTCTATGGTTGCATTCCTGCTCTCTGTTCCCTTCCACCTCCTGTGCGTGTATTGTGTTATTCAGAGAGAAAGATTAGAGTTTGAGAGCGACTAGATCACAGCCTCAAAACCAACAACGGTTAGCAAACCAGCGGAAGGCGCCGAAGCAGACAACAGCCGGCAAGGTATTTCTCGCACTAGGCAAGCATCCACCCTCTCCCACATAAACAATTGCCATCAGATTTCCATGATATACGCACGTACTAAATCACAAAGTTTCAGTATAGGAGGACTAGATCATTTTAGAATCATACACTTATCGTTCCAACTCTGAACACACTATGCACCAGCATGGTTTCCATCAAGCTTAGAGGTTGTATTAATCTTACAGGAACAAAGAGGGGAAGCATAGCATCGGAGGGAAGCCTGGGGGCGATCGAGCGGGCGATGGAAGAAGTGAAGCTTGGGAAGAAAATTGTGTTCGAACCAGCTGTGTGCATGTCTTTCAACTCTGAGCAGGAGGCATATGAGTTTTACAATGCGCACTCCTGGGAAGTCAGGTTCGGCATCAAGCGTGGGAACAAGTACATCAACGGCAACCCTACAAATCTAAACAAGATTTACTGTGCTCATGCGAGGTTAGCTAACATGTCAGTTTTTTAAAATTAATGTAAATTGATTCGAGATATGTGGCTAACAGACTCGTTTTTGTTATCTTGGATGAAGGGCAAATATAGTAAACAAAATTCAAGATCATCCAGGACGCAATGTCGTTAACCGTTAACGTACCCAGCCGCCCATGGAATTGTAGACGGCACGGGTTCGCTCACTAGGGGCCTGGTCGTCGTGGAACACCCTCACCGATGCAACTTGATCGCGCCACCCGCCGTCCGTGAAACGGACGAGGTACGATTGTACCGAGAGGGCGGACACGTCGACGGCTACCCTCGTTGAACTCGACGAGGATTGCTTCCTTCAACGCCCCCGGTCGACGCACGCCGCGGTGATCACCATTGCGGTGGCTCGGAGACGGTTCTCTTCTTCCACCATGGCGGGTGTGCCCTCAATCATGCAGTAAGACATGAACGGACAGTTGTTTGGGTCGGAGGAAAACGACATTGGGAGCTCACGTTCTCCATCGGTGGTATGGTTTTTGGTTGGTTTCTACCACTGAAGCGTAACACAAAGGCTATTTTGTGGTTTTGGCATGACCCGCGGTCTATTTTATATATAAACATGCACGTCTTCAAATGAATGCGTCACACACTGAGCCTGCTGACAGCTGCCAGGCTACCTTCTTATGGCGTGCAAGGGCATACCATTGGTTAAATGAAAGACATCAAACCAGGGCACGCATCTGTACAGAAGACCAGGGCACGCCACGTACAGAAGACAGTAGTAACCAGGCGGGCTCGAATTAGGCACTGTGTGCGTATCAATGACACACGGATGTGTGTTCTGAACCTTACCCTTGACGATTGAAGACATTTTTGACCGGGGAGAGATCTTGAGTAGCGCGCTCTGCCGTTTTAGCCGATAGCGAACCACATCTGTTTGTCATCGCCATATGCCCACGTATAGGTGGATCAGCAAAATCAACAACATCAGGCAGCACGGGGCACCAGTGAAACATCTTCCATCTAGTTTACCAATTTGAGAACTGTAAGCAACTGCGCGTTTACCAATTTTCCAGGTGTATAAGAAACTTTCTTTCTAGGCGCATGTTCGGCTACCTAATGGAGTGATTGAGAGATGCTGGGTAGGAAGAGAAAGAGAGATGATTGATGTAGGACGTGAGATCGATATACAATACAATTGCATCATTTGGGCGTCTGGATGGGGGGCACGTCTTATGGGTGAACGAGACACCCCCTTCGACCTCAACGACATATCACACGGAATCTCTGTCATGCACTGCGAGAACCATCAATACACCTACAGTAGGAACCCTTTATTAAGGAACAAGAACCCTTCCATATAACATGGACTGTGAGCATATCGATAGCTCTTACTCGTCGTTGATGGGAAAGAGGGCGAGAGTGATCAACCATGATTGTTCAATTTGGTCGGAACGTCATATAGTGCACGGGGATGGCACTCCTCTTAACAGGTGACCAAGGAACTAAGGTGACATTTTTATTCTTGGTCTCACAAAAGTTTTCCAATGCGCCCATGCATTCACATATCATATGGAACCTCTGCTTTTGCGTTATATTGGATGTGTGTGT
>NC_041382.1:557524974-557539565 GCF_002162155.2 Triticum dicoccoides
GGGGGTGGAGGGAGAGAGTGATAGATCCTTCCTCGTATATCGTTGTATCAAAAAGATTGCATAGTGCCACACGGGCGTCCCGGGGGGCATCTTATGGGTGAACGAGACCCCCATTCGGCTCCATCGACATATCACACGGCCTTTTGTTATGCATTGTGAGAACCATCCATACTTGCACAGCAGGCACCCTTATTTTATGGAACGAGAACCCTTCCATATAGAAAAGACCGGGGGGCTATTTGACACCTGCTACCCGTCCCTTATCATTACATCGGATGGTGATGTGAACGGCGGAGATAGAGATCGAACATCATTTCAAAATTTACCAAAAAAGGCGCATTGCACACCAGATGGGGGGCTCCTCTAGTGGAAGAATCGCTCTTTTTATGCATGAGAACCCTCTTCTAGCAAGGTGAGAACCTTTTCACACTCGTTGGATGGATCACTCTTTTTATGAACCCGAACCTTTCATATTCGTTGGAAGGATCCATGTTTTTATGCATGTGAACATTTTCTCTTCATCGCACACCATTGGACAGTGTGTGAATAGGAAAAAGTAGAACCATGCAGATAGCAGCATGACACACTCCTAAATTCGAATGAGATGCATTCGTACATATGCGAATATAATACACAACTTTTCTCTCCCAATCATAGTAATTTCGAATGACCGGAGGGGAGAAAGTGAGAGGAACCATTTTAATAATGAATGAGAACCCTTCTATGAAAATGTGTGAACCTTTCACGCTCGACAGGAGGGATCCATCATTTTATGCATGCGAACCCTTCTCAATCACACACCGCATGATAACGTATCACCGCATCGGTGCAATGCAAGGACCATTCATTTTATGCATAAAAACTATTTATAAACCTGACGTGGTAAATAGACGCTCTTCCACGCGTGTGCAAGTTTAACCGGGGAGAAGTAATTTTCTGATGTAATGTACCAATCATAGGACCTTTGTTATGCATTGTGAGAACCACCCACACACTCGCAGTAGGAACCCTTATTTATGGAACGAGAACCCTTCTATATATCGTAGACCAGGGGCCTATTGCACCCAGGGTCCGGGGGGGCGGGGGGCTCTCTTATTGGTGAACGAGAACCCTCAGATGGCAAGGTAAGAACCTTTCGTACTCGTCGAAAGGATCCTTCTTTTTATGCAGGCGAACATTTTCCCTCCATTGCACACCATTGGACAATGTGTGCATGGGAAAAGGGTCGAAACATGCAAACAGTCATTGAACCTCATTTCAATTTTGCAAAACTTTGCGTTGTGCACCGGGGAGGCGGGAGGGTGGGGGACTTCTCGTACTAGAGAACGAGAAACCTCATATGGCAAGGTCAGAACCTTTCGTACTCGACAGAATGATCTCTCTTTTCATGCAAACGAACCTTTTCTCTCCAACGCACACCAGTGGACAGTATGTGAATAGGAAAAAGTAGAACCATACTGACGGCAACACGTCACACTCTTGATTTCGAATGAGAAGTGTTCCTACTTATGCGGATATAACACACAACCTTTTTCTTATCACAACTAACGAATCAAACGGAACATAATTCAAAAGTGGGCCAATAAAACAATGCATGAAATTTGTCATTACAAGTCCAGCAACATGTTCGAAATAAAAGGACATAACATGAGGTCAATACAACTTCTCTGAAAATAATATGAGATTACATGACAAACCCGATTGTACTCATAACATCAGGCCATAAAAAATGACCGGCCCCCATACTGGAATACATTAGTTCTCAACTACACTTACCAAAAACTTAGGCGACCAAGACAGGGTCACCAGCAAAACCTTACACGCTAGGTTGGTGTTGCTGGAAACTTAGTCGGCTAAGAAAGTGATGGCCATCATTGTTGTAGGCTGGCTGGCAGCCGGAGGACGGCGAATGCCCAATGAAGGACACGACTGACGACGAGCCTACGCCACCCTTCTCGTCCGCGTCACCCTTACTGGTGCATTGCATCATGACCATCGGCGAGGCCCGTGCCCATTACATGGACATGGTGCATGAGGAGCGGGATGAGCAGTTTCAGGAGGCACAGGCCGACGCCACCCACAACCACCAACTCCTCCAGGAGCACCTGCAGGCGGAGGAGCAGCTCACCGCTGGCAGGGCGACCGCGCCGGACGCGGACCTGGCGGAGCAGGCGACGCTGCTCGACTCCTACCACTCTGCCCGCGAGATCTGCCTCGCCCGCTGGTGGTACCGGTAGCGGGCGGTGAAACTGGTGGCCACCTACAAGGAGTGCGGTGAGGCGGCAGACGAGCTGTTCGGCAAGACCGGCGACAAGGACGACATCGCCGGCTCTGTAGAGGTCGCGCCTCGCTACCACAACCACGAAGCTGGCACGTCCGCGGGCACCGCAGACAACGAGGAAGAGTAGTGCATGGTAGGTCGCCGCCGCTCGGGTCCCAAGAATGCCATTGCTCCTCCACTTGGTGGGCTGAGCACCTCGGTCGATTAGTCGTTTGGCGGTGACATGGAGGTGGACAACTTTAGTTGTCGGGGCTTCGGAGGCGGAGGTTACGAAGGAGGAGCTGGAGAAGGTGAAGCTTCATTTTTTGGGGCTCATGGCCGGAAATGGGGAATGGGTGCCGGCGATCTTTTAGTTTAGGTATTATACCTCTAGAGTGAGACGAGCACTGCTTCTAGGTGAATTATGTCTGAAATGTAATAAATTCCTTCATGTTTTATATGAAATCTAATGAAAATCCGTCGTTTTGCATGAACTTTGTCTGGTTCATATGAAAATCCGGTTGTGTTTGCACAAATTCCGTCTGTTAGTTCGGATAGTGTTTGCAATGTATGTGGCAGCCTTGGATATCGCCCTCCCGTATCCGTGTTCGTGGACAAGTCCTCTCTGTCCACAGACAGACGCAGGGAGAAAATTTACCGGTCGCTGTTGGAGATGCCCTAAAGCCCTATTCAGCCCCAAGACTATTTACAGGGGAGGGGCGAGTAGAAAAAACAATGTTTTTACCGTGGCAAAAGTCAAATGCTCGCCCCCCAAAAAAACAACTCTCGTGTCTCATGCAATCATGGATTCAGAGGTCTACTGGCCCTTTTTTGTCGGTTCTCTCTTGTACGTCATCACGCAAACAGGGGAGGGCGGCCCATGATCGGAGTCACGCGGAGTCGTCTAAAGGGTAGCGCGGCTACTCCTTCGGATACCAGGCTGCCCATTTGGTGTTCTACCAAAAAGCCCAATAGCAGCAGAAGATCGACGAACTTGGTTTCTTCGTAGGGCGGCAGCGCGCAGCAGATCTAAGGTATGTACTTCCCCCTCTGAACTGATTGATAAAACAAGTCGACGAATCTAGTCCTAGCTGCTGAAGCGATCCTGCGGCGAGGGGCAGTGTCGTCTCAATCAATATCATAGTACTTCGATTCCACCATGGGTCATGTGTGCATTATTTCTAAAACTCACCCATCGGTTTGCACGATTTTTATGTATAGATCGATCATGTACACCCATGTATGAGCGCATGACCTATAGCATCCTCGATCCTGAAATCCTGTTTTCGTCGAGTGCACCGTGCAACGAGGATTTTTGCAAAGGCATCCCGCATGTGTAATGTTGAATGTGCTTCTGATGAAAAATTGACTTCTTTCAGGTTGGCATTTCTTGATGCAGGGATGGATGGCTACGGGATCCTAGCTTCGGGATCGAGCGCACGCGGACAGATTGATGATGCATCATCCGAAACAGAAGAAGAAGAGAGTATTGGTTTCCCTGCAGGAGGTGGTGTTGCGGAGTCAGAGTTAGATGAAGAAGATCAGAACCAGCCTAATGGGAAGGCGCCCGCCATTAGCTCGAGGTGCAGCGTTAAGAAGCTTCACGATTTGATCGCTTCGCTTGACGAGCAGAAAAGACAATACATCCTGGAGATGGAGTTTGCCTCTCCTTGTACTGTACGAACATGGTTTGCTCAGTCAACAACTAACATAAATCACAGGCTTACTACTTAGGAACAAAATCGATAAACAACGAAGATCCAACTGAACATATGTACAATGTAGGAAATGATGAGTGATGTAGTTGTAGTTCGTCACGACACTGAAAGAACAAAAGAAGTGCCATACATTCTCTTATTTTCAGAGCTATAAACATTCAGCAAACACTAGAAACTGACGAAATGCATGCATAGGTTCATCTGACCACCTTAGGGAGTAACCCTAATGTGCATGTTGCAGCCCTGCCTCTTTATTTAGTCATTTATTCCATGGGTGAGCCAAAGACAGAACCACCATGCAAAATAAAAAGCCTATTACTCAACATAGATTTTTTTCACTTCAAACACAAACTGTCGATAAAACAGAGAAAATACCTGCTTCCCACTGTTGTTGTGACTTGCTGCACCATGGAGGGGGTCGACGTCGACGGCAACAGGGACGATGGCTCCTGCAAACACGTCTCCCATTCCATGAACTCTCGCGGGGAGACTTTGGCTTCCGTTGCTTGCATGTCCATCTCTGGACCATTCCATGCCGACAAAACTATAGCTAAACAGTGTCGTTAGCGGAGCGCAGGGGCACCGGTGGCCGGTGGGGAGAGATACTTGATGTATGCAAAGATAGTAGCGAACCGTGGCGTCAGTTATTGCATGCAGATGTCCAGTGGCGTTTGTGATTACTACGCAGCTGGACAGCTATCGCCAATGCATAAAAAGAGGCCATCAAGTGGCACTTGATTCACGTGCAAACGGTTTTGAACCGTGTAAACAAAGCTAGAAGAAAATGGCAAGTTTTAATGCCCGGAAGAGTGCAGGGCGGCTAGGAACTTTTTGCAAATGACCTCTGAGGGAGTCCTGGATTAGGGGGTGTTCGGATAGCCGGACTATACCTTCAGCCAGACTCCAGGACTATGAAGATACAAGATTAAAGACTTCGTCCCGTGTCCGGATGGGACTTTTCTTGGCGTGGAAGGCAAGCTTGGCGATGCGGATATTCAAGATCTCCTACCATTGTAACCGACTTTGTGTAACCCTAACCCTCTCCGGTGTCTATATAAACCGGAGGGTTTTAGTCCGTAGGACAACTTCATCATACAACAATCATACCATAGGCTAGCTTCTAGTGTTTAGCCTCCTTGATCTCGTGGTAGATCTACTCTTGTACTACCCATATCATCAATATTAATCAAGCAGGACGTAGGGTTTTACCTCCATCAAGAGGGCCCGAACCTGGATAAAACATCGTGTTCCTTGCCTCCTGTTACCATCCGGCCTAGACGCACAGTTCGGGACCCCCTACCCGAGATCCGCCGGTTTTGACACCGACATTGGTGCTTTCATTAAGAGTTCCTCTGTGTCGTCGCTTTTAAGCCCGATGGCTCCTTCGATCATCAATAACGATGCAGTCCAGGGTGAGACTTTTCTCCTCGGACAGATCTTCGTCTTCGGCAGCTTCGCACTGCGGGCCATCGCTTGGCCACCTTGAGCAGATCGAAAGCTACGCCCCTGGCCATTAGGTCAGGTTTGGAAGCCTAAACTACACGGCTGACATCCGCGGGGACTTGATCATCGACGGATTCGAGCCACAACCAAGCGCGCCACACTGTCTCGATGGGCATGATATAGCTCTGCCGCCGAACAGCGCCTTGGAGGCCGCACACGCATCGGTTCCGACCATTGATTCGGAGCCTACTGCGCCGATCGAGGATCAGCGGTTGGACGCTGCCTCAGGGGCTGCGATCTCAGAGGCGATTGAGCCGAACTCCAGCCCCGCACTCTGCATGGCCCGTGACTCTGAGGAGCCGGATTCCTTTCCGAACTCCGAGCCCCCCGCGCCCCTGCCGATCGAATCCGATTGGGCGCCAATAATGGAGTTCACCGCCGCGGACATCTTTCAGCACTCGCCCTTCGGCGACATCCTGAATTCTCTAAAGTCTCTCCCTTTATCAGGAGAGCCCTGGCCGGACTACGGTCAGCAAGGTTGGGATACGGACGATGAAGAAATTCAAAACCCACCCACCACCCACTTCGTAGCCACTGTCGACGACTTAACCGACATGCTTGACTTCGACTCCGAAGACATCGACGGCATGGACGACGATGCAGGAGACGAACAAGAACCAGCACCTGTAGGGCGCTGGAAGGCCACCTCGTCATATGACATATATATGGTGGACACTCCAAAGGATGGAGATGGCGATGGAATAGCGGGGGACGATACCTCTAAGAAAC
Source organism: Triticum dicoccoides (assembly GCF_002162155.2). Taxonomy (NCBI): domain Eukaryota; kingdom Viridiplantae; phylum Streptophyta; class Magnoliopsida; order Poales; family Poaceae; genus Triticum; species Triticum dicoccoides. The sequence continues at coordinate 557,531,185 of NC_041382.1, forward strand.
AGCCCAAGCGCCGACGTCAGCGGCGCCGCTCTAAATCCCGCCAAAGCAAAAACGGTGATTTCGGCACGGGAGATAATACTACTCCGGACAGCGCCGAAGAACACCCCCTCCAGCAAGATTCAGCACAGGAGGACAGAGAAGCCAGCCCTCACAAGAGGGCGGCGGACCAAGAGGTTGAGGACAATAATTATATGCCTCCCTCCAAAGACGAGGCAAGCCTCGACGACGACAAGTTCGTCGTACCAGAGGATCTCGCCGAACAAGAGCGTTTTAAACGCAGGCTTATGGCCACGGCAAGCAGTCTCAAGAAAAAGCAGCAACAACTTAGAGCTGATCAGGATTTGCTAGCTGACAGATGGACTGAAGTCCTTGCGGCCGAAGAATATGAACTCGAACGCCCTCCAAGAGTTACCCAAAGCGCAGGCTGCTACCCCGACTAGAGGAGGAAGCACCTACATCACCAGCGCATGACATGGCCGACCGACCACCTCGTGGCCGCGACAGAGAGGCCTCTTGGCCCTCCACTCAAGCCATGTCCTGACGCCGCGCCAAGCATACTAAGGCACGGGAAAATGCGCCCGACCTGCACGACATACTGGAGGACAAGGCAAGGCAAACAAGATCGATCTACGGATCGCGCAGGCGCCCCACGGCACATGACGGTGATCGTCACTCCGGATGCAATAAATCTGGCCGGGCCGAACTCAACAGACAAACCTCCTTCGAGCTGCGTCGCGATATAGCCCAATACAGAGGCGCCGCACACCCACTATGCTTTGCAGATGAAGTAATGGATCATAAAATCCCTAAGGGCTTCAAACCCGTAAACATTGAATCGTACGATGGCACAACAGATCCTGCGGTATGGATCGAGGATTATCTCCTTCATATCCACATGGCCCGCGGTGATGATCTACACGCCATCAAATACCTCCCACTCAAACTTAAGGGACCGGCCCGGCATTGGCTTAACAGCTTGCCAGCAGACTCAATCGGTTCTTGGGAGGACCTAGAAGCCGCATTCCTTGACAACTTCCAGGGCACTTATGTGTGACCACCGGACGCCGATGACCTAAGCCACATAATTCAGCAGCCAGAGGAATCGGCCAGGCAATTCTAGACACGGTTCCTAACAAAGAAAAACTAGATAGTCGACTGTCCGGATGCAGAGGCCTTAGCGGCCTTCAAGCATAATATCCGTGACGAGTGGCTTGCCCGGCACCTGGGACAGGAAAAGCCGAAATCTATGGCAGCCCTCACGACACTCATGACCCGCTTTTGCGCGGGAGAAGACAGCTGGCTAGCTCGCAGCAACAACTTAACCAAGAACCCTGATAATTCGAATACCAAGGACAAAAGTGACAGGTCGCGTCGGAACAAACAAAAGCGCCGCGTTAACAGCGACAGCAACAAGGATACGGCAGTTAATGCCGGATTCCAAGGCTACAAATCCGGTCAACGGAAAAAGCCATTCAAAAGAAATACTCAGGGCTCGTCCAGTTTGGACCGAATACTCGACCGCTTGTGCCAGATACATAGCACCCCCGAAAAGCCAGCCAATCAAACCAACATGGACTGTTGGGTGTTCAAGCAGGCATGCAAGTTAAGAGCCGAAAACAAAGACAAGGGGCTGCATAGCGACGACGAGGAGGAGCCCAGGTCGCCGAACAACAGTAGACAGAAGGGATTTCCCCCGCAAGTGCGGACGGTGAACATGATATACGCAACCCACATCCCCAAGAGGGAGCGGAAGCGTGCGTTACGGGACGTATACGCGATAGAGCTAGTGGCCCCAAAGTTCAACCCATGGTCCTCCTGCCCGATCACCTTTGATCGAAGGGACCACCCCACTAGCATCCGCCACGGCGGCTTCGCCGCATTGGTTCTAGACCCAATCATTGACGGATTCCATCTCACAAGAGTCCTCATGGACGGCGGCAGCAGCCTGAACCTGCTTTACCAGGATACAGTGCGAAAAATGGGCATAGATCCCTCGAGGATCAAGCCCACCAAAACGACCTTTAAAGGCGTCATACCAGGTGTAGAAGCCAACTGTACAGGCTCAGTCACACTAGAAGTGGTCTTCGGATCTCCGGATAACTTCCGAAGCGATGAGTTAATCTTCGACATAGTCCCGTTCCGTAGTGGCTATCACGCACTGCTCGGGCGAACCGCATTCGCAAAATTCAACGTGGTACCGCACTATGCATACCTCAAGATCAAGATGCTAGGCCCTAGAGGAGTAATCACGGTCAATGGGAACACTGAACGCTCCCTCCGAACGGAGGAACACATGGCAGCGCTCACAGCAGAAGTACAAAGCAGCCTCTCTAGGCAGTTCTCCAGTTCGGCCTTCAAAAAGCCGGACACTGTCAAGCGCGCCTGGAGTACCCCACAACAAGACTGCCTGGCACGTTCTGAGCTAGCGTAGCAATGCGGCCCCTACCCTAGCCCTCGCGATATAGCGAAACAAGTGCTTCATGTACATAACTACGCTCTTGAAATACCATGGGCACAGGGGAAGGGGCACTATCACGGCACACCCGAAATACGGCTTAAACCGCACCAGGGGCTGCCGGAATCCTTTTTTCTTTTTCCTTTTTTCTCTCAGGACTCCATACTTCGGATGACCCGTTCGGCAATTCAACTGCCGCACAAACGATGCAAGATCCAGGAAAGCAGACAAGCCAAGCCGCATTATGGAACTCCCAGGTGGTCTCTATTACGAGCAGTATACCTGTTTTTTAATACAATTCCGCGGCCTGCCCCTGGCCAGGACATGTCAAATAGTCCAATTTCTTTTGCTTATCGCACTATTTGTATCATTCCGCTTTCATAGCAGCCTTTCTATAAACAATGCATAACTTTTTGTCTATTTTTTGCATTATCCTCTTTTTATATATATGTTTATCAATAACATGTTGCATCCGTACATTGCGGTACGGAAAAAATACGCCAGGGGCTTCAGTACCCATCAATATGGCGTGAGAAGTCCGTACACTTTCACAAGTGCGGCACCCCGAACTTATAGCACTATATGCATCAGCTCTGAATCATGATTTGGGTCAATAGTTGGGTTTGCCCGGCTCCTATGTTTTGGTGCCTTACGTTCCGCTATATTGGCTAAGGTAGCACTAGGAGAACTACTGCGATTGTGCCCCAGTTGAGCTGGGCTGAGCACCTCAGTAGAGAAAGCTAAAACTAACTGTCATGACGAGGCGACAGACCGGTCGCTGTTCGAGAGGTTTTTCGAGTCCTTAAAGACTTATGCCGCTTCGAGCGAGGAACCGGCTTTGTCCGACCAAGGCATGGATAGCGCCCCGAACTCGGTCTTCCGAATACTAGGGGCTTCGCCGAAATTTAAAATTATAGAGTTTTATGGCTAAGTGAGAGTGTTCAAGCATTATAGTCCGATTGCCTTGTTCGTTGTGCTGAGAGCCTCCCTCGACGGACCCAATCATGGGAAAAAGAGCGCTCAGGTTTATCCCGAACACCCCAGCACTAGTGGCATGGGGGCAGAAGCCGACGACTGGCCATCTCTCAATTTTTTGATAAACGGCCACACAGAAAGTAATATTTTAAATTCAAGCATTGCTTAGCGCATATGAACAAGTTTTCAGCGCACAGGATAACACGAGCGAGTTCATTCAAAAATTACATCCTTGGTGCATTCATCCGCCATAAGGCGGGCACCGGCCAGAACATCCTTGTAATAGTTCTCGGGCTTGCGATGCTCCTTCCCCGGCGGCGGCCCGTCCCTCACAAGCTTCTCACCGTCCAGCTTACCCCAGTGCACCTTTGCACGGGCAAGGGCCCTACGGGCACCTTCGATGCAGACGGAGCGCTTGATGACCTCGAGCCTTGGACAAGCCTCCACCAGCCGCCGCACCAGTCCAAAGTAGCTCCCAAGCAGGGCCTCTCTAGGCCACAGCTAAACTATGAAGCCCTTCAGGGCCTGTTGGGCCGCCTTGTGGAGCTCAACTAGCTGCTTTAGCTGGTCGCTCAAGGGCACAGGGTGTACGGCCTCAGCATACTGAGACCAGAACACCTTCTCCGTCGAGCTTCCTTCCTCGGCTCGGTAGAATGCAGCGGCATCGGATACGCTGCGGGGAAGATCTGCGAATGCCCCTGGAGAGCTCCGGATTCGGGTAAGTAACAAGTAATTTACTTTTATATGTCTACTTTGCATAGAGAATGCCTTGCCCGCCGCTATCTTTTTCACCGCATCCAATTCCTGGAGGGCCTTCTGGGCTTCGGCCTTGGCAGATTTGGTAGTTTTAAGGGCCGCAGCAAGCTCGGACGCTCGCGTCTTCGAGTCGAGCTCCAAACTCTCATGTTTTTTTATGAGAGCCTGAAGCTCTTGCTGCACCTCGCCGACCTGCGCCTCAAATTTCTCCCACTCGGTGCGCTCCGTGGCCGCTCTCTTCTTGGCCTCGGACAGCGCCTGCTTGAGGGTCGCCACCTCAGTTGTGGCCCCTACAATAAGCAGTATACTCCTGTCATTTTTTGCAATTGCGTCTTCTCATAGGCATTTTTTTCTATAAGGTATCTCTTACCTTCTTTCTCCTCGAGCTGTCGTTTGGCAAGGCCGAGCTCTTGCTCGGTCCGCTCAAGGCCCTGCTTCAGGGCACCCACCTTCGCAGTCAGTGCGGCGGTGGCCAGCAGCGAAGCCTGCATACGTATATTGACTCCTTTTTAGTTAGACTCCTGCGATATTTAATAAATCCTCTATTCGGCTTTTCTTTCCGAACGCCAAACAGAGCATCAGGGGCTACTGTCTATGCGGTAATATTCTTACATATTTCTACTTACCTCGAAGCCTGTTAGAAGGCTAGTACAAGCTTTAGTAAGTCTGTTTTGGGCAGACCGAACCTTCTGGACCACCGTACTCATGATGGCACGGTGCTCCTCGTCGATGGAGGTGCCCTTAAGCACCTCCAGCAGATTGTCTAGCGCCTCCAGTTAGACGGAGGACGCCGGCTCAATAGGCTTGCTCCTCTTGGCAGGAGTTCGCCTGCCGCGGTCCGGAACCGTTGATGATTCCGGCGCGGTGTCTGGCTTAAAGCCGGACTTGGAGCCCTGGGGGGTCTTGTCCCCTTTACTCCTGGAGTCCGGGAGGTCGCCTCGCGGCTCCTCCTGGACCACCTCCTCTTGCCCCGGAGCTTGTCGCGATGCTACTTCGGCGTCATCCGCAGCACAGGGGGAGGCAGTGGGCGAAACTGAATTCACGTCTGATGAATCCAGGGAGCCACTCGACGACTCGTCGAGCCCGTACTTGGGCGGGCTGCATGATTATATTCGACATTAGGGAAAGCTGTGCAACAAAAGGAATATCATGAGTTACTCTGGTATCCGAACACTTACGATTTCGCCGGACGCTTGGCCCTGTCCGGCCACTCCTCTTCGTCCTCGTCGGCGTCGGGGGCGTAGTCCGGCGGAGGGGTTTTCCTCTTCTTGGACCCCTCGGCCCCCCTACTAGGGTGGCCTTCCTCTTCTTTCCTCCCCCCGCTGGAGGGGGAGAGGTCTCTTCTTCCTCCTCCTCGTCTTCACGGGAGGAGTGCGTCTCGGACTCATCGGATGACGAGTCCGACACCACCATATGCCGGGAACTCTTTCGAGTCCCCGTGGCCTTCTTCTTCTTGGCCTTATTCTCCGGCACCACATAAGGTGCCGGAACCAGCAGCTTCACTAAGAGAGCAGGGGCTGGGTCTTCGGGCAAGGGAGCCGGACAGTTAATCAGTCCGGACTTCGCCTGCCAACCCTGTCAAAGGTGAGGGAGTTTAGATCCCGCATAGAATCAAACTATGAAGAAAACTTAACATCCTGTAAAAGGTGAAAATATTTTACCTCGCCAGAAGGACGCTGTGAGCTGAATCCGCGGTCTTCGGAGGCGGATGTGGGAGCCTCGACGCCTTTGGTTAGCCCCTTCCAGACATCTTCGTACGTCGTGTCGAAGAGCCTGCTCAGAGTTCGGTGCTGTGCCGGGTTGAACTCCCACAAATTGAAGTCCCGTTCTTAACACGGAAGGATCCGGCGGATGAGCATGACCTGGACTACGTTGACAAGCCTGAGCTACTTGTTCACCAGGGACTGGATGCATTTTTGCAGTCCGGTCACCTCTTCTTCGTCGCCCCATGACAAGCCCGTCTCCTTCCAGGACGAGAGCCGCGTAGGGGGTCCGGATCAGAATTCAGGGGCTACGATCCACTTCGGATTGCGTGGCTCGGTGATGTAAAACCACCCTGACTGCCACCCCTTCAAGGTCTCCTCAAAGGAGCCCTCGAGCCATAGGACGTTGGCTATTTTGCCCGCCATGGCACCTCCGCACTCCGCCTGGTTGCCGCGCACCACCTTTGGCTTGACGTTGAAGGTCTTGAGCCAGAGGCCGAAATGGGGGCGGATGCAGAGGAAAGCCTCACACACGACGATAAACGCCGAGATATTGAGGATGAAGTTCGGGGCCAGATCATGGAAATCTAGGCCATAGTAGAACATGAGCCCGCGGACAAATGGGTGGAGAGGAAAACCCAGTCCGCGGAGGAAGTGGGGAAGAAATACTACCCTCTCATGGGGCCTTGGGGTGGGGAGAAGCTACCCCTCCTCAAGAAGCCGGTGCGCGATGTCTTTGGACAGGTATCCGGCCTTCCTTAGCCTTTTGACATGGCCCTCCTTGACGGAGGAGACCATCCACTTGCCTCCCGCTCCGGACATTGTTGGAGAAGGTTGAGGTAGGAAGTGCGGGCTTGGGCGCTAGAGCTCGGGTGCGCAGAAGATGGATAGGCAAGGGAGGAAGAAGGCGTAGGTAAAAAGGTGGATCCTTATCCCCTTATATGAGCGGATGCGACTATGCGTACCCACCAGCCTAGTAAAACTCGCTTGCCTTCCAAGCGCCGTGATAAATGGCGCAGTTGGGTTACCCACGTCCGTACTGATGAGAATCCCGTAAATGGGGGACACGATCTCTGCTTTAACAAGACGTGCCAAGGAAACCGCCTCGCAAAACACGCTGAGGTGGAAAAGTGAAAACGACTCGAATAAAGGCTTGGCCGTAGTGTGATGTCACGCTGCGGAATACGTTAGCAGATTAGATTTGTGTTAATATTATTCTCTCTATGGCAATACGTGGAAACTTATTTTGCGGAGCCGGACACTACTCTTGGTGTTTACAAACTTTTATGAAGAATTTGGAGGAGGAACCCGCCTTGCAATGCCAAAGACAATCTGCTCGCCGGACTCGTCGTCATTGAAGCCTGGTTCAGGGGCTACTGAGGGAGTCCTGGATTAGGGGGTGTTCGGGTAGCCGGACTATACCTTCAGCCAGACTCCAGGACTATGAAGATACAAGATTGAAGACTTCGTCCCGTGTCCGGATGGGACTTTCCTTGGAGTGGAAGGCAAGCTTGGCGATGCGGATATTCAAGATCTCCTACCATTGTAACCGACTTTGTGTAACCCTAACCCTCTCCGGTGTCTATATAAACCGGAAGGTTTTAGTCCATAGGACAACTTCATCATACAACAATCATACCATAGGCTAGCTTCTAGGGTTTAGCCTCCTTGATCTCGTGGTAGATCTACTCTTGTACTACCCATATCATCAATATTAATCAAGCAGGACGTAGGGTTTTACCTCCATCAAGAGGGCCCGAACCTGGGTAAAACATCGTGTTCCTTGCCTCCTGTTACCATCCGGCCTAGACGCATAGTTTGGGACCCCCTACCCGAGATCCGCCGGTTTTGACACCGACAACCTCCATCACCCACTGTACATGTTTGCCCGAAATAGTTACTATCACAAACTGCCGGATAAGAATGACGAGGCAGCCTTTGTCCTAAAAACTGCTGCAAAGTCAGACACTAGCTTGCCATTCAGGACTACAAGTACATAAAGGTGCATGCTGAGCATACCTCTTGCGTCATGGCGAAATTCAACAATTCAGATAATAGGAACCTTATCCACACAAAGGTGCAGATCTCAAAGAGCATCAACGGTTCCGATAACCACCCTCCTAGCTAGTGTGGATATCAAATCCATGCTATATATATGTGTGTTTTCATATGATCTCTTATGTTAAAGTAATAATTCCATCACTTTTTCAAGTACGAATCATAAACTTCATTGAGAACCAACAAACTCTAATCTCAGTCATTGAGGCAATTGCAATTTATCATAACATAGGAAAGAGTCAATATAAGAGCTTTTCAGGAAGTCCACATACTCAACTATGATTTAGTCTTTCACAATTGCTGACACTATATTTATGGTTATGAAGTTTTAATCGGACACAGAGAAAGATAGGGGCTTATAGTTTTGCCTCCCAACGTTTTACCTCAAGGGTAATGTCAACAATAATAGTTCATGAAAACTCATATCCAATTTG
>NC_041382.1:557540018-557564176 GCF_002162155.2 Triticum dicoccoides
CTTTCCAACACATTGTGCTTGCCAAAGGATAAAATGAAAAAGGGAAAGGTGAATATCACCATGACTCTTTGCATGAAGTATAAGACAATAATAAAAGATAGGCCCTTCACAGAGGGAAGCAGAGGTTGTCATGCGCTTTTATAGTTGGATGCACGAAGTCTTAATGCAAAAGAATGTCACTTTATATTGCCACTTGTGATATGGACCTTTATTATGCAGTCGTCGCTTTTATTTCTTCCATATCACAAGATCATATAAAGCTTATTTTCTCCACACTAATAAGTCATACATATTTAGAGAGGAAATTTTATTGCTTGCACCGATGACAACTTACTTGAAGGATCTTACTCAATCCATAGGTAGATATGGTGGACTCTCATGGCAAAACTGGGTTTAGGAATATTTGGAAGCACAAGTAGTATCTCTACTTGGTGCAAAGAAATTGGCTAGCATGAGAGGGAAAGGAAAGCTCAACATGTTGGATAATCCATGACAATATAATTTATCTTAGATGTAAGAAAACATAACCCATTACGCTGTCTTCCTTGTCCAACGTCAACTCTTTAGCATGTCATATTTTAATGAGTGCTCACAATCATAAAAGATGTCCAAGATAGTATATTTATATGTGAACCTCTCTTTCTTTATTACTTCCTATTAATTGCAACGATGACCAAAACTATGTTTGTCAACTCTCAACAACTTTTATTCATCATACTCTTTATATGTGAGCTCATTACTCTTCATAAGATCCATATGATCTCTTTATTTCTTTTTTTCCTTCTCTTTTATTTTATTCCCTCAAGATCATAGCAAAATAATCAAGCCCTTGACTCAACACTAATCTTTACTATATAGCTCACAGACTCGATTACATAGGAAGATCATAAAGCAAAGCTCAGAACTAGATCGTACTAAAAGTTTATTCTACTAGACCAAGATATTATCAAAAGGATCGAACTAAGAAAAATGGTAAAGATAAAAGTGATGGTGATAAGATACTGGGGCCCTCCCCCAAGCTTGGCAATTGACAAGGGGAGTGCCCATACCCGATGCTCAATTCTTCTTTGTTGGTGAATAAGGTGTTGGTGATGATGGGTAGTCGCACATCGAGCCTAAGAGATCCTCCAGTTTGCGGATAATGCCCTTGAGTGCGATGATATGCTCCTTCAACAAAATATTTTCACTTGTGAGATACTTGTTTTGAATGCGAGCTAATTCAATCATCTTGAAAGCTTCAATCTCCGTTGGGGTAAGGAGATTGTGGTGAGGTTGAAGGATGTCTTCTTCTGCTACTGCCGGAACTTGATCCCCCATGGCCTTCTTGATCTCATCATCCTGGTTGATCTCTCCGGGTTCTTATCTCTTCAGCTCTGTCTTCATTAGCCAAGCATCGTTGCCCTCATTGTTGGAGGAGGAGGGACATGACATGATGCTTGGCCTTGACAACCTTGGCAGAGAACATCTCGAAACAAGAACAGGAGATTTTTGCGTGCTACGGTGGTCAAAACCTTCGGGAGGTTATATAGTGAATTTTTACCGACCAAAAGAAGTATCGTGCAAGAAAATGGAGTCCGGGGAGCACACGAGGTGCCCACGAGATAGGGGGCGCGTCCAGGGGGTAGGGCGCGCCCTCCACCCTCCTGGAAGCCCCGTGTCCTTTCCGGTCTGCTTCTTATTTTCCTATTTTTTATAAATTCCAAAATAGAGAATATTGCCATTAGAACTGTTTTGGAGTTGGTTTACTTACCGTACCACGTACCTATTCCTTTTCGGAGTCTGAAACATTCTGGAAAGTGTCCTTTATGTATTCCTCCGGGGTTACAGTTTCAATAATATTATTCTCAAAATTTATGGGATTACCTGAGATATAGTGTTTGTTTCTTTGACCGTTCACCACCTTTGGATTTGTGCCTTCGAAGTTGTTGATTTTTATGGCACCGGAGCGACAGACCTCCTCGATGACGTAAGGACCTTCCCATTTAGAGAGATGTTTGCCTGCAAAAATCTTAAACGAGAGTTGTATAACATACATAATCACCTACATTGAACTCACATTTTTGTATCATTTTATCATGCCATCTTTTAACTTTTTCTTTAAACAGCTTGGCATTTTCATAAGCCTGGGTTCTCCATTCATCAAGTGAGCTAATGTCAAAAAGCCTCTTCTCACCGGCAAGTTTGAAGTCATAGTTGAGCTCTTTAATAGCCCAATATGCCTTATGTTCTAATTCAAGAGGTAAGTGACATGCTTTTCCATAAACCATTTTATACGGAGACATACCCATAGGATTTTTGTATGCAGTTCTATAAGCCCATAATGCATCATCAAGTTTCTTGGACCAATTCTTTCTAGATCTGTTAACAGTCTTTTGTAAAATTAATTTAAGCTCTCTGTTGCTAAGTTCTACTTGACCACTAGATTGTGGATGATATGGAGATGCAATTCTATGATTAACATCATACTTAGCAAGCATTTTACGAAAGGCGCCATGAATAAAATGTGAACCACCATTAGTCATTAAATATCTAGGGACTCCAAACCTTGGAAAAATAACTTCTTTAAGCATCTTAATAGAGGTGTTATGATCAGCACTACTAGTTGGAATAGCTTCTACCCACTTAGTAACGTAATCAACAGCAACTAAAATATGTGTATACCCATTAGAGGAAGGAAACAGTCCCATATAATCGAAGCCCCAAACATCAAATGGTTCAGTAACAAGTGAATAATTCATAGGAATTTCTTGACGTCTACTAATATTACCAATTCTTTGACATTCATCGCAAGAGAAAACAAACTTACGGGCATCCTTGAAGAGAGTGGGCCAATAAAAACCGGATTGCAATACCTTGTGTGCAGTTCTATCTCCAGCATGGTGTCCTCCATAAGCATCGGAGTGACATTTGTGTAAGATCTGTTCCTGTTCATTCTCAGGTACACAACATCTAATAACACCATCTACTCCTTCTTTATAAAGATGTGGGTCATCCTAGAAGTAATGTCTTAAATCATAGAAGAACTTTTTCTTTTGATGGTATGTGAAACTAGGTGGTATAAACTTAGCAACAATATAATTAGCATAATCAGCATACCATGGACCAGTACCATTTATGATAGCTAATTGTTCATCAGGAGAGCTACCATCAATAGGTAGTGGGTCATCAAGAACATTCTCTAACATAGACAAGTTGTCTGCAATGGGGTTCTCAGCTTCCTTTCTATCAATAATATGCAAATCAAATTCTTGTAGTAGGAGAACCCATATAATAAGCGTAGGTTTAGCATCTTTATTTTCCATAAGATATTTAATAGCAACATGATCAGTGTGAATAGTTACTTTAGAATCAACAATATAAGGTCTGAACTTATCACAAGCAAATACAACTGCTAAGAATTCTTTTTCAGTAGTAGCATAATTTCTTTGGGCGTTGTCTAGAGTTTTACTAGCATATTGGATAACATTTAATTTCTTATCAACTCTTTGTCCTAGAACAGCACTTACAACATAATCACTAGCATCGCACATAATTTCAAAGGGTAAATTCCAATCAGGTGGCTGAACAGTAGGTGCAGAAATCAAGGCTTTCTTAAGTATTTCAAATGCTTCTACACAATCATCATCAAAGACAAAAGGGATATCTTTTTGTAATAGGTTAGTCAAAGGCCGAGAAATTTTTGAGAAGTCCTTAATGAACCTCCTATAAAAAGCGGCATGACCAAGGAAACTTCTTATACCTTTGATGTCCTTGGGACATGGCATCTTTTCAATAGCATCAACTTTAGCTTTGTCAATTTCAATACCTCTTTCATAAATTTTATGCCCCAAGACAACACCTTCATTAACCATAAAGTGGCACTTCTCCCAATTCAAGACAAGGTTAGTTTCTTCACATCTCTGCAAAACTCGATCAAGGTTGCTCAAGCAATCATCAAAAGAGGATCCATAATCAGAGAAATCATCCATGAAAACTTCACAGATCTTTTCACAAAAGTCAGAGAATATAGCCATCATGCATCTTTGAAAGGTAGCAGGTGCATTACATAAACCAAAAGGCATACGTCTATAAGCAAAGGTACCGAGAGGGCAAGTAAAAGTACTCTTTTCTTGATCATCAGCTGACACAGGTATCTGAGAGAAACCAGAATAACCATCTAGAAAGCAAAAGTGTGTATGTTTAGATAATCTTTCTAGCATTTTATCAATGAAAGGCAAAGGGTAATGATCCTTTTTAGTAGCTTTATTTAATTTGTGGAAATCAATTACCATCCTATAACCAGTAATACCTCCTTTCTTAGGGACACAATGGACAGGGCTTACCCACTGTTGGTGTCAAAACCGGCGGATCTCGGGTAGGGGGTCCCGAACTATGCGTCTAAGGCGGATGGTAACAGGAGGCAGGGAACACGATGTTTTACCCAGGTTCGGGCCCTCTTGATGGAGGTAAAACCCTACGTCCTGCTTGATTAATATTGATGATATGGGTAGTACAAGACTAGATCTACCACAAGATCAGAGAGGCTAAACCCTAGAAGCTAGCCTATGGTATGATTGTATGTTATTGTTGTGTCCTACGGACTAAAACCCTCCGGTTTATATATACACCAAAGAGGGTTAGGGTTACACAAGGTCGGTTACAAAGGAGGAGATATCCATATCTGTACTGCCTAGCTTGCCTTCCACGCCAAGGAGAGTCCTATCCGAACACGAGATGAAGTCTTCAATCTTGTATCTTCATAGTCTAACAGTCTGGCCAAAGGATATAGTCCGGCTTTCCGGAGACCCCCTAATCCAGGACTCCCTCAGTAGCCCCTGAACCAGGCTTTAATGACGATGAGTCCGGCGCGCAGTGTTGTCTTCGGCATTGCAAGGCGGGTTCTTCCTCCGAATACATCACAGAAAAATTTGAATACAAGGATAGTGTCCGACCCTGCAAAATAAGTTCCACATACCACCGTAGAGAGAATAATATTTCCACAAATCCAATTTGCTGACTTGTTTTGGCAACACGACATTATGTCATGGCCCGGTGATTATTCAAACCATTTCCTTTAACTAGCCCCGCACATAACGCGAGGCAGTTTTTTGACACGTCTTGTCAAAGCAAAGATCGTGTCCCCTATCACGGGATTCTCATCAATACGGGCGTGGGTAACCCAACCGTGCCATCGATTACGACGCTTGGGGAATAAGCGAGTTTTACCAGGCTAGTGGGGACGCATAGTTTCGTCCGCCCATATAAAGGGATAAGGATTCACCTTTTCATCCACGCCTTCTTCCTCCTTTGCTCATCCATTTTCGCACACTCGAGCTCCAACACCCAAGTCCACATCCTTTCCCTCAACCTTCTCCAAACATGTCCGGAGCGGGAGGAAAATGGATGGCTTCCTCCGTTACGGAGGGACATATCAAGAAGCTAAGCGGAGTCGGATACTTAGCCGCGAATATCCCGCATCGGCTGCCCACTGCGGGGCAGATCGTCCCTACACCGGAACCTCACGAGAGGGTAGTTTTCCTCCACCACTTCCTCCGTGGACTGGGGTTTCCCCTCCATCCATTCGTCCATGGTCTCATGTTCTACTACGGGCTAGACTTTCATGATCTGGCCCCGAACTTCGTCCTCAAAATTTCGGCGTTCATTGTCGTGTGTGAGGCTTTCCTTCGCATTCGGTCCCACTTCGGCCTGTGGTTAAAGACCTTCAATATCAAGCCGAAGGTGGTGGGAGGCCAACAAGCAGAATGCGGCGGAGCCATGGTGGGCAAGATTCCCAATGTTATATGGCTTGAAGGCTCCTTTGTGGAGACCATAAAGGGGTGGTAATCGGCGTGGTTCTACATCACCGAGCCGCGCGACGCCAAATGGGCGGCGGCCCCCGAGTTTCGATCCGGATTTCCTACACGGCTCACTTCCTGGAAAGAGAAGGGCTTGTCGTGGGGTTCATCGATGGAGCTGGATGGAATCCAGAAATGTATCCGGAGTATGGCAAGCAAGAAGCTCAAGCTTGTCAACATAGTCCAAGTCATGCTCATCCGCTGGATCCTCCCGTGTCAACAACGGGATTTTAACTTGTGGGAGTTCGACCCGGCCCAGCACCAGACTCTGAGCGAGCTCTTCGATACGACGCACAAGGACGTCTGGAAGGTGCTGTTCAAGGGCGCCGAGGTCCCTCCTTCTCTCGCCGAGGACCGCGGGCTAAGCGCAAAGCGCCTAGCGCGTTCGGTGAGTTCAATACGTCTCGTAGGATATTTATTTCCCCTAGCTTAATCATGTGCGGGGTCTGATCTCCATGCCTTTGACAGGACTGGGTGGAGATGTCGGGGCAGATTAACTGTCCGGCCCCTCTGCCCGAAGACACTGCGGGCGCTCTCCTGACGGAGATGCTGACTCCGGCTCCTTACAAGGTGCCGGAGAAGACCAAGAAGGCCAAGGGAACCCGAAAGAGTTCCCGACGCCAGGGTTTATCAGACTTATTGTCCGATAACTCCACGGCGCACTCCTCCCCCAAAGACGAGGAGGAAGATGAAGACACTCGCCCTCCAGTCGGGGGAGACAAGAAAAGGAAGGCCGCCCCAACCGGGGGGCTGAAGGGTCCAAGAAGGGAAGGACTCTCCTTTTGGACTACTCTACCACCGCCACCGAAGGCGAAGATGAGTGGCTGCCTAGGGCCAAGCCCATGGGGAAATCACAAGTATTCGGATGCCAGAGTAACTCATGGCATTCCTTTGTCGCACTGCTTCTCCTGACGCTGAATTATGACTATGCAGACCGCCACAAGCCCGTATCGACGTATCGTCGAACGACTCCCTGGGCTCGTCAGATATGGATAGCGGTCCACTTCCGACCGCCACCTCCCCTTGCCATACGGACAACATCGAGGTATTGTCTCAAGAGGCACCAGGTCGAGGGGAGACAATCCCGGAGGCGCCTCAAGGTGACCTTCCGGACTCCGGGAGCAGAGGGAAAAAGGCCCCTGAGGGCTCCGAGTTCGGCCCTCAGCCGAACACCGCGCCGGAACCTCCAGTGGTTCCGGACTTGGGCAGGCGGCTTCCTTCCAAGAGGGGCAAGACGCCTGTGCGGGTGACCTCTGTCCATCCAGAGGCACCGGACAATCTGCTGGGAGCGCTTCGTAGTGCTTCCATCGACGAGGAGCACTGCACTATTATGAGTGCGGTGGTCCAGAAGGTTCAGTCCGCCAAGAGCGGACTGACTGAAGCATGTGCCAGCCTTCTAACAGGCTTTGAGGTAAGTGTTAAAATATAGGAAAAATATTACCGCATAGACAGTAGCCCCTGATGCTCTGTTCGGTGTTCACAAAGAAAAGCTGAACAGAGGATAAAACAATATCACAGGAGTCTAATATAAGTATGTCAATATGCGTATGCAGGCTTCGCTGCTGGCCTCAGCCGCACTGACTGCGGAGGTCGCCACACAGAAGCAGGACCTCGAGAGGTCCAAGAAAGAGCCTGACCTTGCCAAGAGGCAGCTCGAGGAGAACAAGGGTAAGTAATACCCTATATATATATATGTATATATAAAAGAAGACGTGATTGCAAAATGACAGGATCATCATATATTTGCCAGGGGCCACGACCGAGGTGGCGACCCTGAAGCAAGCGCTATCCAAGGCCGAAGACAAAGCGGCCAAGGAGCGCACCAAGCGGGAAAGGCAAGAGGCTCGGGTGGGCGAGGTGCAGCAAGAGCTCCAGGCTCTCATGATGAAGCACAAGGTGTTGGAGCTTGACTCGAAGACGTGAGAGTCTGAGCTTGCCGCGGCCCTCGAGAGCGCAAAGAGTGCCAAGGCCGAAGCCCAAAAGGCTCTCCAGGAGATTGACGCGATGAAGAAAATAGCGGTGGGTAAGGCATTCTATATGCAAAGCAAGCATGTGAAAGTAAATTACCTATTACTTACCCGGATCCGGAGCTCTCCAGGAGCATTCACAGATTTGCCCCGCAGCGTGTTGGATGCCGCACAGTTTTACTAGGCCGAGGAGGGAAGCTCAATGGAGAAGCTGTTCTGGTCTCAGTATACTGGGACTGAACACCCAGTGCCTGTGAGCGACCAGCTGAAGCAGCTGGTCGAGCTACACAAGGCGGTCGAACAGGCCATGAAGGGCTTTATAGTCCGGTTGTGGCCTGGCGACGCCCTTCCGAACAGCTACTTCGGCTTGGTGAGGCGGCTTGTGGATGCCTGCCCATGGATGGAAGTCGTCAAGCGGTCCGTCTGCATCGAAGGTGCACGCCGGGCTTTCGCCCATGTGAAGGTGCAATGGGCCAAGCTAGACGCCATGAAGCTGATCAAGGAAGGACCGCCCTAGGGCAAGGAGCATCGCACCCCCGAAATTTATCATGAGGGTGTCCCGAAGGGTGCCCGCCTTGTAGCAGACGAATGTACAAAGGATGTAATATTTGAGTAAACTTGCTCGTGTGATCCTGTATGATGAAAAATTGTTTCATATGAGCTATGCAATGCTTGTTTGAATTTAAAATATTACCTTCTGTTTGGCTGTTTATCCAATCCGAGAGATGGCTAGTCCTTGGCTTTTGCCCCCATGCCACGAGTGTTGGGGTGTTCAGGATAAACCTGAGCACTCTTGTTCCCATTTTTGGGTCCTTTGAGGGAGGTGCTCAGCACAGCGAACAAGGCAACCGGACTAATAATGCTTTATCACTCTCACTTAGCCATAGAATTCTATAATTTTAAATTTCGGCGAAGCCCCTAGTATTCGGAAGGCCGAATTCAGGGTGCGATACACGCCTTTAAGCCGGATAGGACCGGCTCCTCGCTCTAAGCGGCATAAGTCTTTAGGGACTCGAAACCTCGTCGAATAGCGACCAGTCTCTCGCCTTATCATGACAGTCAGTTTTAGCTTTCTCTACTAAGGTGCTTAGCCCAGCAGAACCGGGGCATAATCGCAGTAGTTCTCCTAGCGCTACCTTAGCCGATAGAGCGGAACGTAAGGTACCAAAACATAGGAGCCGGGCAAACCCAACATTTGACCAAAGACATGATTCGGAGCTGATGCATATAATGCTATAAGTTCGGGGTGCCGCACTTGTGAAAGTGTTCGTACTTCTCACACCGCATTGTGGGGTACTTAAGCACCTGGTGTATTGGCCGTACCAAAGTGTATGGTTGCAAGGCATCATTAAGGAACACATATATATAAAAAAAGAAGAATGCAATAATAGTCTTAATGCTATGCATTGTTTATTCAAATAGATACGTTAAAGCAGAATGATACAGATAGTGCGATAAGCAAAAAGTAGGACTATGTCCCTTCCAAGGGCAAGCTGAGGAATAGTATTAAAGCAAATATTTCACTCGTTATCGTAATCCACCTGGGAGTTCCGTGGCGTGACGTAGCTTTTTGCCTCCTTGGTTGCTGCATCATGTGTTTGGCAATCATGCTGCCGGACAGGGTTTCTAAAGATTAAAGTCCTGAAAGAGAAAAATAACAAAGCGGGAAGCCCCTAGTGCGGTTTAGGCCGCATATTGGGGCGTGCCGTAGTTGTGCCCCCTCCCCGCCTGTGCCCATGGTATTTTTAATGAGTAATTATGTACGCGTGGCACGAATTTCGCTGTTTGGCTGGGACTGGGGTGGGGGCCGCATTGCTACGCGAGCTCAGGTCGTGCCAGGCGGTCTAGTTGCCGATTACTACGAGCGCGCTTGAAGGTGTCCGGGTCTTGAAACACCAAACTGGTGGGTTGCCTTGAAAGGCTACTTTGCGCTTCTGCTGTGAGGGCCGCAGTGTGCTCCTCCGTGCGGAGAGAGCGTTCTGTGTTTCCATTAACTGTGATGACCCCCCGAGGTCCTGGCATCTTAAGCTTGAGGTATGCATAATGCGGTACCACATTGAATCTCGCAAATGCGGTTCGCCCGAGGAGTGCATGATAGCCACTGCGGAACGGGACTACATCGAAGATTAATTCTTTGCTTCGGAAGTTGTCCGGGGATCTAAAGACCACTTCCAGTGTAATTGAGCCTGTGCAATTGTCACATCCCTAGTCTGGTATGACCTAGACTAGCTAGTCATTTGTGCATCATGTTTATATTCCATTTAAATTTGAAATGAGGATTGGTGGAACCCTCAGAATCATCTCTGAAAATGACCTAAATAAAAATTGCTCCAAAAAGGTCCAAGGAAATGTTCATGTTGCTCTCTGAAAATATTGGTCAGAGGTAAAATTCCAAAAAATATTTTAGGAGCTCATGGATATTTAATCTTGGCCATTGGAATTAATGCATAAATATTTGCATTGGAAATATATTAGTTATATATATTAATATATGTCCAAATACTATGCCACTTGTTGGGGAGCTCTGGAATAATGCCATTAGTTCCTACAAAAATTGGCATAAGGTAATAAATTGATTTAGTATTATTACTAAATCAAAACAGACGTCAGAAAATTAGAAAAACAGAAATAAAGAGGAGAAACTTACCTGCGGCCCAGCTCCTGTGCGGCCTGGCCGGCCCAACAGCCAGCGCCGGCCCAGCCCACTGGCCCTCCTCTGTCGTCTTCGTCCTCGACAGGGGGATGGGCGCGTGCCCGACGCGCGCGCGCTCCGCCGCGCCACGCCACCAGCCTCCCTGCCTGCCTGCCCTCTCCCCTCCTCGTCTGGACGCCCCTGGAGACGCCACGCGCCGCCCCGACCCCTCTCACTCTTCCCTCCCGTGCTCCTCCTCTCCCCCTGCTCTCTCCCTCGCACACCCGAGCGCCATCACCGCTGCCGCTCGCCGTTGCCGCGGCCACCGGCCTCCCCTCGCCCTCCGCCCGAGCCTAGAAGCTCCGCCTTGTCGTCCGGATCATCCTCGACGAGCCAAGTGACCAGGGACGCGCCCCATCACCGACACCGTCGTCTTCTTCATCGCCGGCCGCCGTGGATCCCCATCGCCGCCCCGCCGTCTCCAGTGCGTCCCCGAGCCCGCTTCGACGCCCGCTGCAACCGCGGTGAGCTCCGCCACCGTTTCCCCCTCTCCGCTTAGTCACCCGCACGCCGTAGCCCTTTCTCCACCATGGCCGAACCTCCGCCGCCGCCGAGCTCGCCGTCGACGCAGCTCCAGTGACCATTTGGTCACCCCGGCGAGTCCAACACACTCGTAAGGCCCCGTAGAGCATCCCTAGCGCTTTGCTTCGCTCGTCTTCGAGCTCCAAACGCGTTTTCGTGCACGACCGAACTCCGGCGGCCGCAGCCGAGCTCGCCGCCGTCGACTCCGGCCACCCCAGGCCCAGCCACGGCCACCGCCCGACGCGCCATCGAGCTAGCTCTCCAACGCGCCTAGCCACGCGCCATTTGGAGCACCACAGAGGAAACCCGGGGCACAAGTACGCCGCGGACCTCGCCGGCGACTAACCGCCGGCGGGTTTGACTTGTTTTGACTTGGGGTTTGACCCCCCAGGGTTGCTGACTAGTGGGGCCAGGCCCTGCTAATTTTAGTTAAATAGTAACTAAACCTAATTAGCCACTAACACTGACCAGTGGGCCCCAGCGCCACTAATCCTTTAGTTAGGATTAAACTAACCCTGTTTAACCCCCTGTCACTGACGTGTGGACCCCACGTGTCAGATTTGACCTGGACAGCCGCGTTGACCCACTGATGTAGTGATGACGTCATGCTGACGCAATTATATATTTTCTGGAATTAAAATAATTCAGGAAATTCCAGAAAATGATTTAAACTTCAAAAATTCATAACAATTCAACCGTAGCTCAGATTAAAATAATTTATATATGAAAAATTATCAGAAAAATGTAATCCATCCATCTGTACTAGTCTCATGCATGACAAACCAACTTATACATGCTGAATATGGGAAAACACATTATGGCATATATAAGAGCCTACTTTGGAAGTGCATTTGAGCTTTTGGGTTCAAATGGATTTCAAACCAAGTGATTACTAGTTGCATTGGCTCAAACAGCATCACATCTACATGCCATGTTCATGCATCATATTGTTGCATATGATTGTGTATTGATTGCCGGCACTGTTCCTTCTAGATAGGTCCTGCTCCGGAGATGTTCCAGAGTACCTGTCTGTGAAGCAGTGCCTCCCTTGTTGATTTACCAGGCAAGCAAACCCCCTTGTTCATTTCGATAAAACCCTACCCTCTCGCTCCTGCTCTCAGTTATTGCATTAGGACAACAACGATTCATCTGCTACTTTGTGCTGCGGTAGTTGAACCCATTCCTCTGCATGACCTGTCATTGCCACAGTAAATAGTTGAAACCCACTAGCATGTGTAGGAGTTGATTGAGCCATGTTGTGTTCCTACCATGCTATGCCTGCTATTGCTTAGAGTTGTGTCAGGTCTGATTCATTGGGAATGAATTGGAGTGTTACGATATGTTCTGGTGCTGAGAGTTAAGTGTGTGAACACGATTTGGTAAAGGTAGCGGTGAGAGGCCATGTAGGAGTACATGGTGGGTTGTCTCACTGGAACCGTCCTTAAGCACTGAGTTCTATGTATGTTGTCCAATGACTCGATACTACCACACATTGGAATGCTTAAGTGCCCCTCTCGACTTATTAGCCAACTTGATCTCTGTCCAGGAGTCGCAACTAGTTTCTGGTGTTTGTAGGTAGTGCTATTTTTCTACCAAGTGGCACCCGGCAGGGTGGGCTTGGGACAGACTAGGCACACGTGGCCCGGTGTACCGAGTGGCACCCGGATGGTGGGCTCGGGAACCCTGCTCACATCGTTTGGGGCCGTGAGCGACACCCCGGCCGGATCTCCTTGCGGATGGAACCCGAATAGGCGATAAACCTGGGCTAGAGTCTTGTGTGGTTAGTCAGGTCGTGGCTGACACCCTCGCCAGGCTTCCGCTTGAAGGTTGCCGAGATACATGACGTGTACATGGCGGTAAGTGGCGAGAGCGTGTGTGAAGAAGTACACCCCTGTAGGGTTAACATGATCTATTCGAATAGCCGGGTCCGCGGTTATGGACTTCTTGGATGCTTACATGGTACATAGACAACTTGAAGTGGATACTATAAAATGCTCAAGACAAGTGTGAGTGCTATGGATGGCCTTCTCGTAGGGAGACGGGGATGAATCCATAGTAGTGTATTGTGTGGTGATTAGTGGACTCGTGTACGTTGTCTCACCTCAAGAGTTTCTGGTAGTCGTAGAACAGGATAGCCACAGAGTCAAAGCTGGCTTGCTGCAACTAAACCCCACATTACCCTCTTGATACAAATGCATGTATGATAGGATCTGATGTAAGTCTTGCTGAGTACCTTTGTACTCATGTTGCTTTATTTATGTTTTTGCAGCGGAGACTTCGGTCTTAATAGTGTTCTCGTGGACTTCGACGAGTAGCTTGTACCTCAGCTACGATCTTGATCGGACGTTGTAGATAGTCAGGCTTTCAGCCTTTTTCATTTATAGATGTCTGTACTCAGACATGTAATGCTTCCGTTTGTTGTTTGATTGCTCTGAATGTTGGGTCATGTGACCCTTGTTTGTAATAAATGCTATGATGGCTCTTCTGAGCCTTTATCTATATGAGTTGTTGAGTTATGCTGTGATGCCATGTTGTACAGCACATACTTGCATGTTATGCGTATGTGTAATGTGTATTGCTATGTGTGGGATCTGACTATCTAGTTGTTTATCCTTAGTAGTCTCTCTTACCGGGAAATGTCTCCTAGTGCTTCCATTGAGCCCTGGTAGCTTGCTACTGCTCCGGAACACTTAGGCTGGCCGGCATGTGTCCTTCTTCGATCCTGTGTCTGTCCCTTCGGGGAAATGTCATGCGATGAATACTGGAGTCCTGTTAGCCCGCTACAGCCCGGTTCACCGGAGTCCTGTTAGCCCAGTGCTGCAGCCTGGATTCACTCGCTGATGACCGACACGTTCGATGCTGGGTCATGGATGCCTGTCCCTGTAAGTTTGTGCCACTTTGGGTTTACGACTAGCCATGTCAGCCCGGGCTCCTTATCATATGGATGCTAGCGACACTGTCATATACGTGTGCCAAAAGGCGCAAACGGTCCCGGGCAAACGTAAGGCGACACCCGTGGGGATACCGTGCGTGAGGCCGCAAAGTGATATGAGGTGTTACATGCTAGATCGATGTGGCATTGAGTCGGGGTCCTGACAGCAATGGGCCTCTACACCTGGAATGACGCCTTTAAAGGTCATTTTTGTGGGTTTGATCCTTGAGGGGTCTATACCCATTTTGCACACTGTGTCCTGATAAAGCAGGTTCAGGTTGCTGCCTCCATCCATAAGGACTCGAGTGAGGTGAAATCCGTCAATGATTGGGTCTAGGACTAGTGCGGCAAACCCGCCATGACGGATACTAGTGGGGTGGTCCCTGTGATCGAAGGTGATCGGACAGGAGGACCATGGGTTGAACTTTGGGGCAACTGGCTCCAACGCATATACGTCCCTAAGCGCACGCTTCCGCTCCCTCTTGGGTATGTGGGTTGCGTATATCATGTTCACCGTCCGCACTTGTGGGGGGAACCTCTTCTGTCCTCCGGTGTTCGGCTGCCGGGGCTCTTCCTCGTCATCGCTATGTGGCCCCTTATCTTTGTTTTCGGCAATTAACTTGCCGGCCTGCTTGAATACCCAACAATCCCTATTGGTGTGGTTGGCTGGCTTGTCGGGGGTGCCGTGTATTTGGCACGAGCGATCGAGTATGCGGTCCAAACTAGACGGGCCCGGAGTGCTTCTTCTAAATGGATTTTTCCGCTAACCGGGTTTAGAGCCTTTGAATCCGGCATTGACTGCCGTATCTTCAGTATTATCGCTGTTAATGCGGCGCTTATGTTTCTTGCGACGTGACCTGTTGTTGCCGTCCTTGGTATCCAAAGTACCATGGTTCTTTGATATGTTATTACTACGAGCCAGCCAGTTGTCTTCTCCCGCACAAAAGCGGGTCATGAGTGTCATGAGGGCTGCCATAGATTTCGGCTTTTCCTGACCAAGGTGCCTGGCTAGCCACTCGTCGCAGATGTTGTGTTTGAAAGCTGCTAGGGCCTCTGCATCCGGACAGTTGACGATTTGATTTTTCTTTGTTAGGAACCGAGTCCAGAATTGCCTGGCCGATTCTTCTGGCTGCTGAATTATGTGGCTCAAGTCATCGGCATCTGGTGGTCGCACATAAGTGCCCTGAAAGTTGCCGAGGAATGCGGCCTCCAGATCTTCCCAACAGCTAATGGACTCTGCTGGCAAGCTGTTAAGCCAATGCCACGTTGGTCCTTTGAGCTTTAGTGGGAGGTATTTGATGGCGTGTAAGTCATCACCGCGGGCCATGTGGATGTGGAGGAGGAAATCCTTGATCCATACCGCAGGATCTGTAGTGTCGTCGTATGATTCAATATTTACGGGTTTGAAGCCCTCTGGGATTTGATGATCCATTACTTCGTCTGTGAAGCATAGGGGGTGTGCAGCGCCTCTGTATTGGGCTATATCGCGACGCAGCTCGAATGGGTCTTGCCCGCTGTGTTCTGCCCGGCCGGATTTACTTTTACTGTATCCGGTGTGACGTGTATCGTCTTGCATAGTGGCGCGCCCTCGTGATCCGTAGATCGATCTTGCATGTTTTGCTTTGTCCTCCAATATGTCTCGCAGGTCCGGCGTATTTCCCCATGCCTTTTTATTTGAATGGCATCGGGGTGCAGGCTGAGTTTTTGGCTGGAATGCCTCTCTATCGCCGCCACGAGGTGGCTGATCAGCCGCGTCATACACTTCTTCCTCCAGTCGGGGTAGCAACCTGTATTTTGGGTAACTCTTGGAGGGGCGTTCGAGTTTATATTCCTCGGCCGCGAGGACTTCAGTCCATCTGTCAGCTAGCAGATCTTGATCAGCTTGAAGCTGCTGCTGCTTTTTCTTAAGGCTATTTGCCGTGGCTATAAGCCGGCGCTTGAAGCGCTCTTGTTCGACGGGATCCTCTGGCACGGCGAATTCGTCATCGCCGAGGCTTGCCTCGTCTTTGGAGGGGGCATGTAATTATCATCCTCCGCCTCTCCATCTGCCGCTCTCTCTGGAGGGTTGGCTCCTCCATCCTCCTGCTCTAAATCTTGCTGGAGGGGATTGTTGCTATCTTCGGCACTATCCGGAGTGTTATTATCTCCTGTGCCGGTATCAACACTTTTGCTTTGGCGGGACTTAGAGCGGCGCCGCTGACGTCGGCGCTTGGGTTGCTTCTTGGAGGGGTCATCCTCCACTGTCTCGTCGCCATTGCCTTCTTTGGGTGTGTCCACCATGTATATATCGTATGATGAGGTGGTTGCCCAGTGCCCTGTGGGCAGTGGTTCCTCTTCGTATCCCGCATCATCGTCCATACCGTCGATGTCTTCGGAGTCGAAGTCGAGCATGTCGGTTAAGTCATCGACGGTGGCTACTAAGTGGGTGGTGGGTGGGCCGCGAATTTCTTTGTCGTCCGCATCCCAATCCTGCCGGACATAGCTCGGCCAGGATCCTCCTGACAAGGAGAGAGACCTTAATTAGTTCAGTATGTCGCCAAAGGGCGAGTGCTGAAAAATATCCGCGGAGGTAAACTCCATGATCGGCGCCCAATCAGATTCGCTAGGAACGGGCGCAAGCGGTTCGAAGTCCGTAACCGGAGAAGGATCCGGCAGTCTGACAACACGGCTCTCGTGCAGGGTAAGGTCGATGTTTGGCTCGATCCCCGACGAGGATAAGGCTTCCGTGGTGGGGTCCATCCACCCGTCCATGGACGGCACAACTGGCTCCGAATTGAGGGTCGGAGCGGCTGCCGGTGCGGTCTCCTAAAGACTGTCTGATGGTAGAGCTAAATCGTACTCATCGCGACCGCGTGATGCACAGGGCAGAGGCTCGAATCCGTCGAAGATCAAGTCGCTGCGGATATCGGCCATGTAGTTTAAGCTTCCAAACCTGACCTGGTGGCCAGGGCGTAACTTTCGATCTGCTCCAGATGGCCAAGCGAGTTGGCCCGCAGTGCGAAGCCGTCGAACACAAAGATCTGTCCAGGGAGAAAAGTCTCAACCAGTAATACCTCCTTTCTTAGGGACACAATGGACAGGGCTTACCCACTGTCGGTGTCAAAACCAGCAGATCTCAGGTAGGGGGTCCTGAACTGTGCGTCTAAGGCGGATGGTAACAGGAGGCAGGGAACACGATGTTTTACCCAGGTTCGGGCCCTCTTGATGGAGGTAAAACCCTACGTCCTGCTTGATTAATATTGATGATATGGTTAGTACAAGAGTAGATCTACCACGAGATCAGAGAGGCTAAACCCTAGAAGCTAGCCTATGGTATGATTGTATGTTATTGTTGTGTCCTACGGACTAAAACCCTCCGGTTTATGTAGACACTGGAGAGGGTTGGGGTTACACAAGGTCGGTTACAAAGGAGGAGATATCCATATTCGTACTGCCTAGTTTGCCTTCCACGCCAAGGAGAGTCCCATCCAGACACGAGACGAAGTCTTCAATCTTGTATCTTCATAGTCTAACAGTCCGGCCAAAGGATATAGTCCGGCTGTCCGGAGACCCCCTAATCTAGGACTCCCTCACCCACTGACTATCAACAACAGGATAAATTATACCTGCCTCAAGGAGCTTTAACATTTCCTTTCTTACCACTTCTTTCATCTTAGGATTTAGCCGTCGTTGGTGATCAATAACTGGTTTGGCATCTTTCTCCAAATTTATTTTGTGTTGGCATAGAGTGGGACTAATGCCCTTAAGATCATCAAGAGTATATCCAATAGCAGCACGGTGCTGCTTCAGAGTTTTCAATAATCTCTCTTCTTCGTGCTCTGAAAGGTTAGCACTAATAATAACATGATATATCTTCTTTTCATCAAGATAAGCATATTTAAGAGTATCAGGCAATGGTTTGAGCTCAAACATGGGATCACCCTTAGGTGGGGGAGGATCCCCTAGGATTTCAACAAGCAAGTTGTGTTTCAGAATAGGTCCCTGTTTAAAGAATACTTCATCTATTTCGCTTCTTTCTTTCATTCATAAACATATCATTTTCATGGTCTAGCAAATATTGTTCTAAAGGATCAGTAGGAGGCACGGCAATAGAAGCAATACCAATAATTTCATCTTTACTAGGCAATTCTTTATCATGGGGTTGTCTACTAAATTTAGCAAAATTAAACTCATGAGGCATATCCCCTAAAGCAACAGAAACAATATCCTTGTTGCAGTCTATCTTAGCATTAACGGTATTCAAGAAGGGTCTTCCAAATATAATGGGACAAAAGCTATCCTGTGGGGAACCAAGAACAAGAAAATCAGCAGGGTATTTAACTTTCCCACACAAGACTTCAACATCTCTAACAATCCCAAGTGGTGAAATAGTATCTCTATTGGCAAGCTTAATTGTAACATCAATCTCTTCTATCTCAGCAGGTGCAATATCATGCATAATTTCTTTGTATAAGGAATGAGGTATTGCACTTGCACTAGCACCCATATCACATAAGCCATGATAACAATGATCTCCTATTTTAACGGAAATAACAGGCATGCCTACAACATGTCTATGTTTATTTTTAGCATTAGGTCTAGCAATTCTAGCAGCTTCATTGCAGAAGTAAATAACATGCCCATCAATATTATCGGCCAAGAGGTCTTTGACCATAGCAATTTTAGGTTCAACTTTAATTTGCTCAGGGGGTTTGGGTGTCTTAATATTGCTTTTGTTAACTACAGCTGAAACTTTAGCATGGTCCTTTATTCTAACAGGGAAAGGTGGCTTCTCAATATAAGCAGCAGGAACAACAGGATCATCATAAATGATAGTCTTTTCTTCAACTTTAATAGGTGCAACTACTTTTACTTCAATGGGAGGATTATATTTAAACCACTTCTCCTTAGGGAGATCAACATGAGTAGCAAAGGATTCACAGAAAGAAGCTACTATCTCAGAGTCAAGTCCATATTTAGTGCTAAATTCACGGAAAGCATCGATATCCATAAAAGATTTAACACAATCAAACTTAGGTGTTATACCTGACTCCTTGCCTTCGTCGAGGTCCCAATCTTCAGAGTTGCATTTAATTCTCTCCAATAAATCCCATTTGAATTCAATAGTCTTCATCATAAAAGAACCAGTACAAGAAGTATCGAGCATGGAGCGATTACTAAGAGAAAGCCGAGCATAAATTTTTTGAACAATCATTTCTCTTGAGAGCTCATGATTGGGGCATGAATATAACATTGAGTTAAGCCTCCCCCAAGCTTGAGCGATGCTTTCTCCTTCGCGAGGCCAAAAATTATGTATATAATTACGATCACGATGAACAAGATGCATAGGATAAAACTTCTGATGAAATTCCAATTTCAATCGCTTATAGTCCCATGATCCCATATCATCACATAGCCTATACCATGTCAATGCATCTCCCTTCAAAGATAAAGGGAAGACCTTCTTATTGATAACATCCTCAGGCATACCTGCAAGCTTAAATAATCCACAAACTTCATCCACATAGATTAAGTGTAAATCGGGATGCAATGTTCCATCTCCTGCAAAAGGATTAGCTAGCAGTTTCTCTATGATACCCGAAGGAATTTCGAAGTAAACATTTTCAGTAGGTTTAGTAGGTTGAGGAGCAACTCTTTGCTCTACTGGTCGGGGTGAAGATACCCCGAACAAGCCCCTCAAAGGATTATGTTCCATAGTAACAAGTGACAGTAAATTTCAGCGCACTATATAAATTTTTCCTTACCAAATTCCACCTACCAAAGGCGCTTCAATCCCTGGAAACGGTGCCAGAAAAGAGTCTTGATGACCCACAAGTGTAGGGGGTCTATCGTAACTTTTCTATAAGTAAGAGTGTCGAACCCAACGAGGAGCAGAAGGAAATGATAAGAAGTTTACAGTAAGGTATTCTCTACAAGCACTGAAATTATCGGTAACAGATAGTTTTGTGATAAGGTAATTTATAACGAGTATCAAGTAATAAAAGTAAATAAGGTGCAGCAAGGTGGCCCAATCCTTTTTGTAGCAAAGGACAAGCCTGGACAAAATCTTATATGAAGGAAAGTGCTCCCGAGGACACATGGGAATTATCGTCAAGCTAGTTTTCATCACGTTCATATGATTCGCGTTCGGTACTTTGATAATTTGATATGTGGGTGGACCGGTTCTTGGGTACTATCCTTACTTGGACAAGCATCCCACTTATGAGTAACCCCCATTGCAAGCATTTGCAACTACAACGGAAGTATTAAGGTAAACCTAACCATAGCATGAAACATATGGATCCAAATCAGCCCCTTACGAAGCAACGCATAAACTAGGCTTTAAGCTTCTGTCACTCTAGCAACCCATCATCTACTTATTACTTCCCAATGCCTCCCTCTAGGCCCAAACAATGGTGAAGTGTCATGTAGTCAACGTTCACATGACACCACTAGAGGGATAAAAACATACATCTCATCAAAATATTGAACGAATACCAAATTCACATGACTACTTATAGCAAGACTTCTCCCATGTCCTCAGGAACAAACGTAACTACTCACAAAGCATATTCATGTTCATAATCAGAGGGGTGTTAATATGCATAATGGATCTGAACATATGATCTTCCACCAAGTAAACCAACTAGCATCAACTACAAGGAGTAATCATTACTACTAGCAACCCACAGGTACCAATCTGAGGTTTGGATACAAAGATTGGATACAAGAGATTGTCGGCGTTCTGGGAACGGGGGTCCCCAGACTTTCCTGCCTGCGGCCCACGGCGTGGCCAAGCAGTAAGCCGTATGTCCCATCTTCATCAACAAGGCACCCAAGACCCTCGCGAGAAGCCTTGCGAGGCGGACGACGCAAGACCTCCTCTTGAGCGGCCGAGCCAGGCAGGCTCACGAGGAGCGGAGATATCAAGGCGGGGAGAACCTCACGAGACTCTCGTGACGTGAGCCTTGACGATCGACACCAGGCGGGTGCCAACACGCATGCAGCGTCCTTGTTTCCCCTTTGGTGCAAAGGAAACATGCGCGGCCGCGGAGTACCGAGGCATCAGGCAAAAGTTGCCATATTGGTGCAACGAGACCAAGACCAGGAGGACGGCAAGGAGGAGGTCATTGTGGAGCCCAAGACGGTGTCACCACCAGAGCTTTGTGCAGGCGCAGACTACCTTTTGTCAAGATAGCTTGTACTAGCTGCCCCCTTCAAATTAGCCCGCCATTGTTGGCTCCCTTCCCGCTCAATATTTGGGAAGAGGACCAGGGCCTCTATAAATAGGACTAGCCACCACAGTGGGAGGAAGGGGGAATCCTCGCACTACAAGTCCAAAAGCACAAGAACACCTCAACCTCAGGAGGCCGTTCTTCCCTTGTACTGTTCATCATCAGCCCAAGAGGCAATCCACCACCACCACACTAGAGTAGGGTATTACACCACAACGGTAGCCCGGACCAGTATAAACCCTGTGTCTTTTTGTGTTGTGAGTTCGTCGAGTTCGTCCGCAAGATCTTAGCGAGCTAGAGCGTAGAGCGGTAGGAGGGAAAGACTTCGCACGCACCCCAGTGTTCGAACCTTAAGGGTTAGCCGGAACCCCACATCCGACATTTGGTGCGCCAGGTAGGGGTGCGCCGGAGCTTCTTCTCCACCAATCAGCTCTCCAACATTCACCTGCTATGATGTTTGGCGACCCAAGGGCCGGCTCCGACCGCTGGGCAGCCTGGCCGGCCCAGACGCCGCCGCCTGCCCATGAATGTCTCGACCCTGCACCCCAAGCGGCGCGGGCGCCACCCAGCTCCGCCGGGCATGGACAACGCGGCCAGGCATCATCCACCCTCACCCTGCGGCAAGTACGAGACTCGGCGAGAGCAGCGAGTCACGCCGCAGCAACAACACCGCACTCACGGCGGGAGCAAGCGAACATGCAGGTGGCACTCACAGTGGCAAGGGAGCTGCTGCGATGCAGGCTGATGGAGAGCGGCCGGGACACGCTGCTTGAGCGTGTTGCTGAGCTGCTGGAGGTAGCAGCGTCAGGAGCGCCACTCTTCTGCTATCGACTCCCCTCCCAGACCACTGCAAGGTCGCGCGGCGAGCCTCACCACATCTGCGTACCATCGACTACGCCCGAGGGCTTCGTCAACATCAGCATGGCCGGCGGTGTAGGGGGCTCCAACCCCCCCCATGCCGCCCTCGACAAGCACGAGCACAAGCGTCACCCCCATGGTCCCGGCCGGATGCCATATTATCATCCCCAGGATGCCATCATGGGCGGAGCAACATGGAGCGTGGGGCACCACGGCGAGGTGTTCGGGGTGACGGCCCCGGAAGCCTACGTGCCCCGCATGATGGACCAAGGGTACGCACCAGAGGACGAAATTGGCTCATTCATTGGAGAAGATTGGGGAGAAGGGGCGCTAGGAGTCGAAGCCTTCCAAGAGCCAGTGGAGAACCACAACAATCGCGCCGGCAACGGCAATTACAGGGTACCGCTAACCTCTCAGGAACAGGCTTATGCTAACCATGGGCTGCAGATGAATCAGGTTGTAGCATCGATCGGCGACCCTGGCACAGCGGCACCCGTTTCAACAAGGGAGACACGCTGGGGGCCGCCAGGAGGGAGCAAGGCCCTTCCCCAAGGCACGCGAAACCAGGGGACACACGGAGGTAGGCCCTCTGCCGGGGTGGCTTCAACAACCCTTCCCCCGGCAGAGGACCCGTGGTCGCCGAGGGAACCACCGGCGTCCTCTTTCCCTCCTTTCTGTTGTCCTGGTCTGCGGTCGGCTCAAAGGAGGTCAAGGGTGGAGCAAGGCGGGGCCCTCGTCTGGCGATATGAAGCAAGGCTGGTACCTGTGAAGAAGGCCCGATGCCTGTGAAGCTCGCTGCCCGTGACAATCTCATGTAATAATGAGTTGGGGCTGTACATGCCCCGGAGTCTCAGGAGCGCCGGCCTCAGGCCCTGGGGCTCCCTCCCACGCCTAGTGGACTGCTACCTCTTGAGCACTGCGTTGGATTTCCCCGAAGAGGAAAGGATGATGCAGCAAAGTAGCGTAAGTATTTCCCTTAGTTTTTGAGAACCAAGGTATCAATCCAGTAGGAGGTTGCGCGCGTGTCCCTAGTAGCTGCACAAAACAAATAACTCCTCGCAACCAACGTGATAAGGGGTTGTCAATCCCTTCGCGGTCACTTACGAGAGTGAGATATGATAAGATAATATTTTTGGTATTTTTGTGATAAAGATGCAAAATAAAATAAAATCAAAGTAAAAAAGCAAAGGAAATAACTAAGTATTGGAAGACTAATATGATGAAGATAGACCCGGGGGCCATAGGTTTCACTAGTGGCTTCTCTCAAGAGCATAAGTATTTTACGGTGGGTGAACGAATTACTGTTGAGCAATTGATAGAATTGAGCATACTTATGAGAATATCTAGGTATGATCATGTATATAGGCATCACGTCCAAGACAAGTAGACCAACTCCTGTGCATCTACTACTATTACTCCACTCATCGACCGCTATCCAGCATGCATCTAGAGTATTAACTTCATGAAAATAGAGTAACGCCTTAAGCAAGATGACATGATGTAGAGGGATAAATTCATGCAATATGATAAAACCCCATCTTGTTATCCTCGATGGCAACAATACAATACGTGCCTTGCTGCCCCTACTATCACTAGGAAAGGACACCGCAAGATTGAACCCAAAGCTAAGCACTTCTCCCATTGCAAGAAAGATCAATCTAGTAGGCCAAACCAAACTGATAATTCGAAGAGACTTGAAAAGATAACCAATCATACATAAAAGAATTCAGAGAAGATTGAAATATTGTTCATAGATAAACTTGATCATAAACCCACAATTCATCGGTCTCAACAAACACACCGCAAAAAGAAGATTACATCGAATAGATCTCCAGAAGAGAGGGGGAGATCATTGTATTGAGATCCAAAAAGAGAGAAGAAGCCATCTAGCTAATAACTATGGACCCGAAGGTCTGAAGTAAACTACTCATAGTTCATCGGAGAGGCTATGGTGTTGATGTAGAAGCCCTCTGTGATGGATACCCCCTCCGGCGGAGCTCCGAAACAGGCCCCAAGATGGGATCTCGTGGATACAGGAAGTTACGGCGGTGGAATTAGGGTTTTGGCTCCGTTTCTGATCATTTGGGGGTACGTAGGTATATATAGGAGGAAGGAGTACGTCGGTGGAGCAACAGGGGG